>NC_058134.1:260488852-260578551 GCF_016433145.1 Gracilinanus agilis | reverse complement strand
TATATATATATATATATATATATAGTGCTTTATAAACTTTGAAACACCACATAGATACCTATGTGGATATTTTGAGTATCCTGTTTTCTATTTATTCCAGTTTGAAATAAAAATAGAAAAAAATTTAGTAAGAAAATATTAATAATTCTCAATTACATACAGTTTAAGGTTGGCTAAGTATTTCATATTCCTACATTTAATTATATTTCTCCATTTAATACTCACAATAACATAGCCAAATAAATGTTTGTTATCTTCATTAAGTAAGTAAATTGAGACACAATTGGGTTCCATATCTAATAAGTTTAAGAGGTAATATTCAAACCCAGGTTTTCCTGACTCCAGGTCATAGGATAAATTCATCATGTAATTGTTGTTCAATCTTAAATGATTCTTCATGACCCCACCAAGATACCGGAATGGTTTGCTATTTCCTTCTCTAGTGGATTAAGGCAAAGAGAAATTAAATGAATAGTCCACGGTCACATAGCTAGTAAGTATCTGAGGCCACATTTGAACTCAGGTCTTCCTGACTCCAGACCCACTACTCTACCCACTGAGTCATCTAACTGCCTTAAATGTTGAAAGGCAGATAACTTTCAGTATCTAAAGTCCAGTGAACATACAATGGAGTGTAACTACTCTAAATGCAATAAAACAACTAAACACTTATGGCTAGAGCCTGATTAATGTAAATAATGGATCTCTTGAAGGTGTCTCATGTATTTGAATTTACACTCTTCAAAGTTAAAAATTTGTAAAACACAGTGATTATTTTCTAGGCCAATGTAAATGCTGCACTTGTTCAGTCATTCAGTCATATCCAACTCTTCATGACCCCATGGACAATAGCTATCCAATGTTTTTTGTTTTTTGTTTTTTTTTTTTTGGCAAGGATACTGGAGTGGTTTCTATATCCTTATCTAATAGATCGAAATTATTTATTTTACATTTTGTAATTTTTTTCTAACTCTTGCTTAGTTTTAAAATCCTTTCCCAGAGATCTGACAAGTATACTATTCTGTACTCACCTAATTTACTTATAGTTTCCTTCTTTATATTCAAGCCATTCACCCATTCTGAATTTATCTTGGTATAGGTGTGAAATGTCGATTTAGCTTCAATCTCTCCCATATTGTTTTCCAATTTTCCTAGCAGTTTTTGTCAAATAATGGATTTTTGTCCCAAAAGTTGGGCTCTTTGAGTTTATAATAGACTGTCTTGCTGAGGTTGCTTACCCCTAGTCTATTCCACTGATCCGCCCTTCTGTCTCTTAGCCAGTACCATATTGCTTTGATGACCACTGCTTTATAGTGTAGTTTAATATCTGGTACTGCTAGGCCACCTTTCTTCACAAATTTTTCATTATTTCCCTTGATATTCTTGATCTTTTGTTCTTCCAAATGAACTTTGTTATAGTTTTTTCTAATTCTGTAAAAAGTTTCTTGGAAGTTTGATAGGTATGGCACTAAATAAGTAAATTAATGTGCATAGAATGATCATTTTTCCAGGGAATTCTTGGGTCAGTCATTCAGAGGTTAAATGACTCATCCAAGAATTGTCAGAGTTTGGATTTGAAGTCGTCTTCCTGACTCTGGATCCAGTATTCTTAACCACTGAGCCATGGCTACCTCTTTGAGCCACTGTAAATCAGCAGTATCAATTTTATAACCTCTTTAGGAGATTTATTTTTCACACTAATTGGGATGGTAACATTCATTTATTCCAATATTCTCTATTATTTTTAATAGGAATGGGTGTTACCTTTTGTCAAAAACTTTTTCTATATCTACTGAAATAACCATATGCTGTTGTTGGGGTCCAAATCATAGCCCACCACCAAGGAAGACCAGCAGACAATACAATTAGGCAAGAAGGGCCATTTATTGATCTGGTGCGCACCAGTGGAGCTCAGCCCAAGAGTTCTGTCTGTGGCTTGTGAGTACAGGAGTTTTATGCCTGCCCCTTATCAGCCTACGGGGTTTGCAGGCATCTCTTGCAGTTAGGGCATTGGCACCTCCATGTACTTGTCAGGGTCTACAGTTAGGGCATTAGCACTAGGTCAGGGGTCTGCAGTTGGGCATTGACACATCTATGCACTTTGCCAGGGGCCTGCTTGCCATGTCTTGCAATGATATGTTTTGCAAGGGTCAAGTGGCTCCCTGCCTTGCCCTCCTTCATTCCCTACTTCTTTTTCTCTAAGGGACAGGGAGAAGGCTTATCCGCTGGGCCGGCTCATAGCCTCCAGATTGGGGCCCGACAGTGGCTGGGGGTTGATACTGTTGGCGGAGGGTCTTTATCTGGATAGCATTTAAGTATTCTGTTACAAAGGGAACAAGGTGGTTAAGAATGCAGGGGCCGGGGGGCAGCTGGGTAGCTCAGTGGAGTGAGAGTCAGGCCTAGAGACAGGAGGTCCGAGGTTCAAATCTGACCTCAGCCACTTCCCAGCTGTGTGACCCTGGGCAAGTCACTTGACCCCCATTGCCTACCCTTACCACTCTTCCACCTATGAGACAATACACCGAAGTAAAAGGGTTAAAAAAAAAAAAAAAAAAAAGAATGCAGGGGCTGAAGGCTAGAATTAGAATTAAAAGCACAAGAGGTCGGAGGAGGAAGGAGATCAAGGTGGTGAGCCAGGGGGAGGAATGGAATAATTGGGCATACCAAGTGCTGGCAGTTTCTCTCTCCCTCCTCCTGGCTTCCTGGCCCTCTGGAAGCTTGCTTAGAGAGTCCCTGATAAGCCCGGAATGATTAGCATAGAAGCAGTGCTCTTCGCCCAGGGTCGCACAGAGACCTCCTTCCTTAAGGAAGAGGACATCCAGGCTGGGGCAGTTTTGAAGGGCTACCTCGGTGAGGGAGGCGAGGGACTTGTCGAGAAGGGCAATAGAGGATTCCAGCCTGGCTAGATCCTCGTCGACTGCCTGGCGGAGCTAGTGGAACCTGTGAACCTGTGTTACGAGGGACGCCATGAGTGCCCCTGAAAGCCCTAGGAGGGTGGCTAGGGTGACGCCAAGGGTAACGGGTTCCCGCCGCCATCGCCAAGACGATGTGTGGTCTCATATTTGGAGGAGGTCCTGATCAGTATAATAGAGAGGCGTGCCTGAACCGACCCCTTGGATATGTTAGCCGAGGGTTTTTATAAGGTTTCTGGACAAAGGGGTCAGGAAGCATCTGGCAGTCAGTCAAAGGGGCATCAGGGACAGGGAATCAGGAAGCATCTGACAGCCATCCATCAAGGGGGAAAAAGGAGGGTTTAGGGTCAGGGGTCAGAAAGCCTCTGGTATTTTAGGCCTGTCAGGGGAAGACAAGAAAGACTATACTGGGTTAAGAATAGGGGAAAGGTACATAGTGGAAGCAAAGGGATTTTCCTGAAACTTTTTCACTATGGGGGTACAATGTTCTCTGCTGTCTCCCCTCCCCTCCTCCAAATGTTTAAGGGAAGAGGGCCGATGGTTTCAATCTTCTGTAGCTTCTTCAAGCTGAGAAGGGGTGTAGAATCTCTGAGAGGGGGAGCAGGAGGAGGAGCTGTGGGCACAGGGTCTTCAGGGGTGTCTCTGCAGTGAATGCCAGGGTCCTGGAGGCTTGGAGACCAGAGACTGTTTCCCCAGACTGACAGACAGGGCACAAGGAGGAGCATCCATCCCTAAGGCAGAAGTATAGAACCTAGGACTGGGGCAAAAAACTAGAACACTAGATACAAAAGGAGAAAATTAGCACAATAGAAACCGATATTAACATTAACATTTGGGTATCTTAGCCAACAGATTTTATCCCCAGAAATTATCCTCTGACAGGAATTGAACCTTTTAGGAAATATGATCCCTAAGTTGTTTGCAGGGTTAGCATGTGATGTTTCTTAATATGGCATCTATAACTACTTGAATAACAATACTTTACAGATAAATTTCTTTATCCCAGATCCTGGAGGAAATCCAGAAAGCCCTGGGTTATTTCCAGGGTCAAAATCCAAACTTCAGTTGTGGTAAATTAAGGCTGCAAGCTACAAGTCATCTATCACTAAACTTCACTTACTTCTCAAAGTGTGTTCCCTAACAATTTGATAATTTTCGATTATTAACCTAATAGGTTGTTTGGGGAGATTGAAACATTAATTTACAACTTGCATTAAATGCTGATTATGGGAACTTGCTCCCAAAAGGGAAGGCAGATAGAGAAAGCATTTCCTCAGATCCCAAGGGACACATAGTGAGGGGCTCCATGTACAGGCCAAAGCTGACACTGGCTCATGCTATATGTACAGGCCAAAGCTGTCACTCAAGGATTAGTAGCCTAGATGGTCAGAAGAGGTCCAGTTCAGGTTGAGCCCTAGAATTGCCTCTCTAGCCATCACAGAACATTCTCTGTCTTTTGCACTATGTCACTACTGGATCTCAGAAGCCTTCTCCTTCCTTAAAAGACAAGTCTTTCCCATTACAGCTTGGAGAAATTCTGCTAAGCAGCAGTCTGGAAACAATTTCCATACCCTCAAACAAGCCTTTCACATCCCTACCAGGCTGTGGTAATAACCACTCAGTTATTCTTACATACTTTGGCAATAATTAACATATCACACTTTAGTCACAAAACCTGAATTAAGGAACAGGAGTGCTGGATTGAGTAGCTCCACAGTAAATATAAATCAGGGCTGTATTGTCTCCTGTACCTAGGCCATCTGAAAGACTAAGACAAGCCATACAGGAATCTCTTCAGTGTAACTTCCAAGAGAAATTCCAGAACTATTTGTGCTTTCCCCAACACCATATATGGTTAACTTCCCTTCATTAACTTTAGAAAGTATCCACAAGGTCAAGCATCCAATTATAAGAGTAGAACATCTATTTATTCTCTTTTACCTCCCTATCTGTTCTCTTTCATCTCTCCTTCTCTCTCCTTCTTCCTCTTTCTTTTTCCCTAGAACCCTCTGCTTAAAAGGCAGAACATACTTCCATTTACCCATCACAAATCTGCATACTCAGGACATTTAAGTTTCTCTTTCTTCTGTATTCAAACACAACACACCTTACCTCTTCACTTTCTTTAGCTGCTGTTACCATCACAAAAATAAACATACCATTTGGTATCCCTTCAAATGCTAATCAATAACTCCCAAGAATTGAGGCACTGTGTCTTTAGCATAGTGCTCATTATAAGATTCAGTTCATAGTACAAATTGGTAAACTGAAGTAACCACTGAGAAGTGAGCAGAACCTATGGTACAATAGGGTAAATATGGGTTTACAATTTTGCTTACATTCAAACAACACTTAAAGCTCATGTTTTAGCAACAATTTACATAAAAGTCACATTTAGAGGAATATCATAAAGCATGTAGTATTTCCAATTACAAGATTTGAAACCTTTTAAGCACTATAAACCTTAAAGCAAGCCTTTTAATAAGCAGGCTGCTTATCTATCTTCAAGACCAGGAAGTCAAATGTAATAATGAAGTTAGTCAATTTTAACACATTGAGATAAAAAACCATTTATGAGGGGGCAGCTGGGTAGCTCAGTGGATTGAGAGCCAGGCCTAGAGACAGGAGGGCCTAGGTTCAAATCTGGCCTCAGACACTTCCCAGCTGTGTGACCCTGGGCAAGTCACTTGACCCCCATTGCCTACCCTTACCACTCTTCCACCTATAATTCAATACACAGAAGTTAAGGGTTTAAAATTAAAAAAAAAAACAAAAAACATTTGTGACCATTTTAAACCCCAAAAACATTTTTGATCAATTTAAACACTTAAACCTATTATATTTTTAAACCTCTTATGATGGAAAGATAAACAAGGAGGAAAACAGTCTTCTTGAAACTAACCTGGGCATTGTGCAGAGATGGCAGGGATCCTGCACCCCTTAACTCAGGCAAGCTGTGAATAAGGAACCTCCCTTAACTCAGACAGGCTGTGAACAGGGAAACTCCCTTTCCCCTGTAACAAAAGAGATACACCTCTGGCCACATCTCGATAGCCTAAGCCCCGAGGATCTCAGACAGACCCCCCACTCACCAAACACCCAAGTGCAAAGAGTCATGTCCACACTCTTTGAAAAGGGGGGATGGGGGCAACCCCTGACAGTTGCTTCACTTGTGCTGCCATGCCATGCCACTGAGGACAACCCTCCAGGGCTGCTCCACCCATGCTATCACTCTGGTCACCTATCCCATCTTAGTAATAAATCTTTCTCACTTCTAAGCTAAGCCTGGAGTCCTCTCATTCCTGAGAAGGGCCTCCCACCCTACCCCCAACTCAGGGGTTCAACATTTGCATCTCTATAACAACTATACTGCTAAAAAAACCTGTTTTACAAGATATCTATGATTTTTCTATCAACTTTTACTTCCTTGAATATCTTAAAACTTCTGAAGTATACAATTAAAATATACTCATCTTTAAACTCTTTAAGATCTTACTTATGTACTGTGCTGCTATATCAGTTCCTAAATATCAAAGTGGAACAATTAAAAGTATTTCTCTCTTTCTTCTTTTTGCCAGGAAGAATCTAATAGCTTGTGGGCAATTTACCTGGCTTGATTTAGGTTTTTATGACTTAACAACCTTGTCTCTTATCTCTCTTTACCAAGTGAGATCACCTGCAATTTAAAATTTAGCATGTACCAAAATCTTCATAATAAATTATTTTCAACAAACTTTAGTTTGAACTCCACAACTCCCAAATAATTTTGAGTCCTTTAGTAATCTTTCAGTATGTAAACAACTGAATTTCAAAGCCATTTACTCTTATTCCTTTCTGTTTTAAAACAGAATAGAACCTCCAGTTCAGTTTCCTTTTGCCTCAAAGCATTGCTTTCATAGGAATCACCAAGAAATCGCAGGGCGTCCCTAGGGGTGCAATATCTTCCCAAGGGGGACTCAAACCCCCCCCCCCTGTCTTTTTATCTAGTTGAGAATAATTCCAACCTGGCAGAAACTCAAACTCCGCCCACCTAGGCAGGGACTCAAACTCTGCCTCAGGGCCTCAAACTCCCCTAAAGTTCCCAGGGCAGTGCTCTGGACCGTATTCTTTCTCCCTCCCTCTCAAGCTCTTCCCCTGATTCCCTACTGGCTTCCTCGCGGTTGACCAGAACTGCGGTACTTTTGGGGTCAACTCTCAGAAACAGGTAGGAGGTTTGGACAGATGCCGCAGGGCGAACCCCTTATCCCAGAACGGGATAGGCCCCAAGGCTTGGCATAGGATGTCCCCGTATGATCCGCGAGGCACGGAATCTGCCATCCACTAAGCCGAATGCCTATTGGGAGTCTCCTCTCCCCCATACACACTTTCAGTCACCACACACACTCCACTCAGCTCACCTGAAGGTCTGGTCCAAGGCAGTGCCTTCGGCCCTTCTGTCAAGGGGTTCCTAGGTTGGGATCAACATGGATGAGGTTGGGGTCCAAGTCATAGCCCACCACCAAGGAAGACCAGCAGACAATGCAATTAGGCAAGAAGGGCCATTTATTGATCTGGTGCGCACCAGGGGAGCTCAGCCAAAGAGTTCTGTCTGTGGCTCATGAGTACAGGAGTTTTATGCCCGTCCCTTATCAGCCTACAGGGTTTGCAGGCATCTCTTGCAGTTAGGGCATTGGCACCTCCATGTACTTGTCAGGGTCTACAGTTAGGGCGTTAGCACTAGGTCAGGGGTCTGCAGTTGGGCATTGACACATCTATGCACTTTGTCAGGGGCCTGCTTGCCATGTCTTGCAACGATATGTTTTGCAAGGGTCAAATGGCTCCCTGCCTTGGCCTCCTTCACTGTCATTATTGATTTATTATTACATTAGTAGTTTTCCTCACATTGAACCATACTTGCATTCCTGTTATATAAAACCCACCTGATCATAATGTACAATCCTTATAACATAGTGCTAGTGTTTTATTTAAAATGTTTACATCAATATTCATTAGAAATGTTGGTCTATAGCAGTGATGGTAAACCTATGACACACATGCCAAAGATGGCAAACGGAGTACTCTCTGTGGGCACACAAACTACCTCCCCAACCCGATTTGTTACTAGAAAGGCAGAGGAACTCGGGCAGAGCTGCTCTTCTCCCCCTCTCCACCATACTGGATGACATTTTTTTCCACATCACCCACCCTTCTGCGTAGCAGCCCAATGGGAGCACACAAGGGGTAAGGTGGGTGACTCACAGGAAGCAGAGCTGGAGGGAAGGAGACCACTCCAGCCACTCCCCTCCCCCTCTTCACCTGTTCTGAGGACATTTTTTCACTTAATCCACCCATCCACCCAGCAGTCCAATGGGAGCACTTCCTTCCCTTTCTAGGGTAATGAGGGGGATGGTGGGGACAGTGGGTGAGGTGGGGGGGGTGTGCAGGTGCATCATTCCTTCTCTGGGGAGGTGGGCACAGCACTTGGTCTAGGAGGTGAGGCGGGGGCAGGGTCTGGCACTCCATCTCTAAAAGGTTCACCATCACTGGTCTATAGTTTTCTTTCTCTGTTTTTTCTCTTCTTGGTTTAGATATCAATACCATTTTGTGTGAAAAAGGAATTTAGTAGAGTTCCTTCTTCAGCAATTTTTTAAAAAAATAGTTTAAATAGTATTAGAATTAATGAATTAATTATTCTTTACGTGTTTGGTAGAATTCACTTTTTAATCCATCTGACTCTGGGACTTTTTCCTTAAAGAATTCACTGCCAGCTAACTCAATTTCTTTTTCTGAGATAAGGTTTTGGGCTAGTATTGATAATGATTTAAGATTTGTAAAGTACTTTACATATATTTTCCCATTTGTTCTTTATAATAATCCTATGATGTAGGGGTTAATTTTTATCACCATGTTAAAAATAAGGAAACTAAAGGGAGAAAAGTGAGGCAGTTTTCTCAGATTCATATAGCTGATACTTATCTGAGGCAAAATTTGAGCTAAAGTCTTCTTGATTTTAGGTGTAGTGCAAACTTCTACTGACTAACACCTTATGTTTATATACAGAAATTATTTCTGTGATCTGTCATAATTCTCTCTTCTAAGACCTTCTGAATTTGGTGCAGGACGTAAGCACAAATTCTGCCTCTGCCATTTCCTTCCTAGGTGACCTCAGAAAAGTTATTTCCCATCTTTAGTCTCATTTTCCTCATCTGTTAAATGAGAGAGTTCAATCAGGTAACCCTAAGATTCAGATCAATGCCTTATGGCTTTTAAAAATGGAAATTATGGATAACAAAAAAAGGACAGATAGATTGAAAATTAAGTCTTCAAAAGGACTCACGCAGAGTCAGTCAAGATTAATGCATAAGACATTTTGGAATGAAATTTGGGGAGTTTGAGAGAAGGTAGGTAACTGAGTGGATAGAGAGCCAGGCCTCAAATGGAAGATCCTGGGTTTAAATCTGGCCTCAGACATGTGAGAAGTTAGTAATGTATTATTATCAAATATATTGATACCCATAGAAGTTAGGAAAACTGATCCTTCTAAGACATCATTCTCCCATCCTTCTCCCTTCAGGACAAGATCACCCTACCCCATCCTTCTTCCTGCTGAACAAGATTATCTCACCCCATTCAAAATATAAAGGCCTCTTAATCCCATTTTGAATGCAGATTGAGGCATCTCTTGCAGTTAGGGCATAGGCACCTCCTCAATCTGCATTCAAAAGGAAAACCTCTGTCTCCAAACCTTGACTATTTCTTAAAAAATGTTCATTTGAAGGATACTCCCTTCTGAGAGGCTTGATTATATCAGGATTTTCCTATTAATGAGGCTTTTTTTTCTCAAAATCTTGGGGACATTTGTCTTAGGACAATGACTTGAGGCAGTACCCCACATTTCTCTCTCTCTCTCCCAATAAAGCGTTGCATTTTAATTGGTGGTTGTCCCTGGTCTTATTTTGAATAGTGGCTAAAAAGGATACATCTTGTTATTTCAAGATGCTCTTATCCTTACATTTCACACAGACACTTCCTACCTGTAGGGCCCTGGGCAAGTCATCTAAGCCCCATTGCTGAGCCCTTACCACTCTTCTGCCTTGGAACCAATATACAGTATTTCTTCCAAGACAAAAGGTGAGGTTTTTGTTTAAAGAAAAAAGAAAAAGAAAAATTGGGGAGATTGAGATGTGACCTAATCATTATGATTTGACCTAATCATAATAGTGTTATTGAGGACACTACACCAAAGCCAGAGACTAGGAAATTGTGATTTAAGCAGGACTTCTGATGATTATTTAAAAGAGAACAGAAAATTCAGTTCGTTTTAGAACTATTCAGAACCTGCCATGCTTTTTTGATGTGGATACACCGTGTGGTGGAGCTCTGGCTCAGAGAGTTCTCGGAGGATAGGTTAGGATGTTTGTGTTCCAAGCATGTTTCATTAAATGAATTAACAGAGTCAGTTTCATGCCCTAGGTTAGTTCTTTATCTTACCATCTCTTATTCCCCAAGACTTCTACTAAATATCATCTATTTTTATTTTTCTTTCCTTATTTAAACATTGTCAGGCACTCAAGGAACATGAAAACCCCCTGGGTGGTAAGCACAATACTACTGACCATGGTATGATATCTGTCCACTTCATTTTCCAGTCTAAAATATTCATCATGAGGTCTTTGATGCTACATTTTCTATACACTGGTAATAAACTATAATCTATTTAGGGGACCCCAAATTTTAATTCATCATAGAATATAATATTCCCTGATTTCAAATATAATCACACAGGAAGCATATTATTGTTGTTGTTTTAAATCTTTTTTTTTTCAGAAAAAAGTTGGGGGAACATTAAAAATACTTCACAATTTCCCAAAGGTAATATATTTTGCTCTCCTATTTTGAATCAATTCTTGATTTCATTTACTCTTTGTCCATCCATAGGGTCTGTCAAAGATATTCACATACACATGCAAATAATATATGTATTAGATGTGAGTATATGTGTATATATAGATAATATGTGTGTATATGTGTGTGTGTTTGTTGTCTTTGTTGGCTATCTAACTGACTTTCTTAATGTGAACCACAGGCATTCTTTATCAACTTGGTTTTGCCCCTTTACATAGGGCCAACTTTTTGAGTCACTATGCATCTCATTTATGGAACTCTGAAATCTTCTGGAGATCTATACAACTGGCATTAAGAAAAACAACTAAAGTTATCTCAAGCTTCATTAAGCTTGGTATAATTTCCAGGAACATGGAGATGATAATTTTGCTATACTCTAACCTTAGATTACATATGGATGAATCTTTGTGTTTCATTTAGGGTGCCATCATTTGGTAAGGACATTGATAAGTTGTAAAATATCAAAAGAAAAAGAAGCTGAATGTGGAAGTTCTTAAAGATCATGTCATGTAAAGATTAATTGAGGAAACTCAAGGTAATTAGCATAGAGAAGAAAAGACTCTGGTGGGACATGAAAGCTATTTTCTTTTTTTTTTTTTTTTAACCCTTACCTTCTTCTTAGAATCTATACTGTGTATGGGTTCTAAGACAGAAGAGTGATAAGGGCTAGGCAATGGGAGTTAAATCATACAGTTAGGAAGTGTCTGAGGTCAGATTTGGACCCAGGACCTCCCATCCCTAGGACTGGCTCTCAATTCACAGAGCCACTCAACTGCCCTCTAAAAGTTATTTTCAAATATCTGAAAAATCGTGTGGAAAAAGACATATTAGACTCATTTGGTCTAAGAGGATAGAATTAGGAACAATGTATAGAAGTTATAGAGTCAAGCAGAGTAACATCAAGAAATTCTTCCTAATGATTCAGACTATTTAAAGAGGAACAAGCTCCCTGCTGTGGTAGTTAGCTGTCCCTCAAAAGATGTCAGAATAAACATTCAATAAATATATTTTGATTGAGCCATTGATGGATTTGATACTTATATGGTATATCTTGTGTTAGGAATTCTTTTCTTGGTTTATGTCAAACTATGACCATTAAGATCTCTTAACTCTGAGAGCCTCTGCTTCTGTGAAGATGGTTAATATGAAATTAAAATGGAATATTAGGATGCTATCAAATTATATCAGGTCTTAAAAACCATGATTAAGGGTTACACTTTATTTGATAAATAACCAATAACTAGAGAATGTTTTTGAGCAGAGTGATACGATCAGAAGAAGATCTTCTGGTCAGTAGTCTAAAATGAAATATAACATCTTCCTAATGAGCAAGGAAAGTAGCACAGCCTTTATGCATCATAGCATTTTGCCTTCAAATGTCCCTCTCAAATTGAATGAAATCCAGATTTTTGTTCTCTTCTAATTGTGTCCAGATGACAATAAATTATCCTTAAGTAACATTTCCAATTAGTCTTTGACAGGATCCATTTCAATAGCCATGGAAGTGTTTCCTTGCATTCTGCCTCCATCATTTATCTGTGTGACTTTGGATAGGCCATTTAACCTCTTGGGGCCCATTTCCTCATCTTCAAAATGAGGGGGCTGGATTAGATGATTTCAAAAGTTCCTTCCCTCTATGGTCCTAGGACACTATGATAATTCTGTAATCCTAGCAATCTTTCCCATTTCTTAAAATGAGGCAGTTCTAATTAGTGCCATCATGATAAAAGATAGGAAAGAATAATAAATGCTATGGCTCAAGAATGGGAAATTTATTTGTAAAAAAATTTATGAAATCTAAATGATCAGGGATACCTGCTGCCCTCAAAACCTTTTACCTGTGCTAATTTTTACCCCTTGGTAATGTAGCATTTACTTCCCTATTATACTTAAATTAGAACTCCAATGAAAAGAAATAAGCTTGCTTATAGTTAATGAGCTATTACTTAGGTATCTGAGCATAAAGAGACTTCATGACTTAAGGGAATGAAGAAAAGAGCAAACAGGAACTGGGTAATCACCGCTTAATTTTATTCCATCAGTAATTGTTCACAGTTTGCATGACATTTTTCTGAATACCATTTTTGTTTCTTTAAAAATTAAGTGCTTTCTTTTTTATCAGACATAATCCAACACATTAAAAGCTGCACTCCCCCCATTCTCACCCCTGGGCTATGCATTATTTTCCCTTTCACAACTTCCATAGTTTGTAATGTTCTTTGGCCTTTCTGATTCTCAATGAAACAATGCTTGGCTCATTGGGGGTGCTAAGAGTGTCATCTAAAGGAGAAGAAATAAGAGTGTGCTGGTCCATTTTAGCTGAGAAATCAGACAATGTGTTTTTTGCACTCTACTGATCATATATTAAATTGGCTCAGTTACCATATGGATGAGCTGTGCTTAAAGATTTACCATCTGCCTAGCTATTTGTAGACACATGTTCTTACTCCATGTTTTAAATCTCTTCAAGGTTTCTCATGTTGTTTCTCTTTTGCTTTTTTCCTCACCAGATTGGTGATATCCTTGTCTTTTTAGTCCTCATCTCTTACTCTCCTCCATACTCTCCACTGAACTATTTCTATATTGGGCTTCTCTCTGCCCGCCTAACAGTCACTGTACTTTCCCACAATAAATCTCTGCTAAAACTGTCTAAACTTGGGAGTCTTCTCATCCCATATTGACCTGCTGAATTCTTTTCCTACTCATTTCTTTCTGAAAACTTTCACTCATTGTCAGAAGCAATTGCCAATTCAGTTGCACTGAACAAGCATTTATCATGTACCAATGATGTGACAGGAATTGTTCTACATGTCAGGGAACACAGAAAATGAAGAACCTATTTCCTGAAGGTCTTAGGAAGATTTATTTCTAATATATTGTATTATTTCTATTTCTGAGTTTTGAATTGACACGCAGTTGTTTCTCAGACTGCTTTACTCATACCTTTGTTCCTGGCAAATTCAAGGAATGCTTCCACTCTAGAGTATCATCTATTATAGGGTGATAGACAAGTGAGATTATGGGTTCGATCTTGCCCAAAAAATTGACACCAGCTAAAGGCACAGGTTTATCTGTGAGTATCAGGACAGAGTCCTTCAATCTCACATTGAAAAGTATTGAACAAAGTCACTCCTTGCCAGTCAAAACTTGATTTTTATTTTTTTTTAAATCTATACCACCCATCTTAGTTAAAATGAATACTGTGAATTGGTTCTAAGACAGAAAAGTGGTAAGGGCTAGGCAATGGGGCTTAAGTGACTTGCTCAAGGTCACACAGCTAAAAAGGGTCTGAGACCAAATTTGAAACCAGGACCTCTCTCACTTGGCATGGCTCTCAATCCACGAAGGCACCTAACTGCCTTGATTTCTCTTTCTAGATGTTGGAATCATGTGACCAAACATGAGATATTCCACCATCAATCAAGGAAATTGGGGAGGAATTGAAAGAATAAAGGACCATCTCCTCATTATTTATTCAACAGTTAGAGATGTCTTGGAATATCTAGGGGAGAGCTGAATAACGAGCTTCCAAAATTGTATTTAAGGATCCACAAGACTTTCTTTTAGGGTCTTTGATCATCAAGAAAGATCATTGATCAATTAATCTATTAATTATTGCTAGCCTGATCAATAAATTGATTTTCTCAACAAGAAGCCAGTCTCTCAGAATTTTTAATCATCACAGAGTATACATTGCATTCTTTTCCCTTGAATTTCATTTAGTATTGTGTTTTTTTTAATCTCTACCACATGTACGTAACATTGTAGAATATGTTACTGGCTTCTCCCAAGCATTTTATCAATAATCATAATCAATTATCAATAAGAATAAGAATAATATCTTATGTTTGTATAACATCTTAAGATTTACAAAGGCTTTACATGTGGTACACCATTTTCTCTTCAAAACAGCCTGGTGAGGTAAATACTATTCTCATACCCATACTACAGATGAGGAAACTATGGGCAAGAGAGGCTAAGTGACTTTTCTAACCATGTAGTATAGGAAACTGAGTGCTGAACTATGATTCACAAAAACTTGAGTTCAATATCTGCATTTGAAATCTATTAACTATGTGACCTAGGGCAAGTAACTTAACTTCTGAGCCTCCATTTCTTTGTCCTTAAAATAGAAATAATAATGCTTGTAATCTCTACTCCATAAGAATGTTGGGAGGCTTCAGTGGGGTAATATATAAAGCATTTTTCAACTCCATGTGTCCATTGTTATAAGGGTTTCCTAAACCTTATTGATCATTGGTACAGGATGGCAATATCAATAATTTTGTCCTGTTTGGACAGGACAGAAATATGGCTTCTCAGAGCAGCCTAAGAAGTCCGGCTCAGTCAGATATATAAACATACATTTTATTGTGGTTTAAAAAAGCTAGTGAAAGGGATAGTAAAAGGAAACAAGTGGAAAAGAAATTCTTATGATATATAAGTCCCTAAGCTAAAATTTCTTACTCAAACCAACCAAATCTGATCCTCATGGATCTACTTTTTCCCCAGTAGAGTTGAGAATACTCTCTCTTCCTATTCTATCTAAATCCCCCCCAAACCTTAATCTATCTATCCTATCTAAATTATACACAAGAGAAGTAAGTTAGGTTTCTCTCTTCCTTGCTGTATAGATGAATAAACAGCTTTGAATCACCACAGCCTTCTCCACTCACCCAGTAAACCTGTTGGGCTTGCACTGATGTTTCAACAATAATCTCCTTCACTTGTCAGGTCTTTTAGATGAATATTAGATGTGAAAACAATGAAATTTTCTAACTCTCACTGAGCAACTCTTAGGACCTCCTTTCAGGATAGGATCAACCCAAAGAGTCAGTTGGTTAACTGTCTCCCAAAGCACTCTGGGAAAATTCTCTCTTACCGGTAAGTCCATGTGAGATTCCACTCAGATTTTTTTTAAACCCTTAACTTCTGTGTATTGGCTCCTAGGTGGAAGGGTGGGCAATGGGGGTCAAGTGACTTGCCCAGGGTCACACAACTGGAAAGTGTCTGAGGCCAGATTTGAACCTAGGACCTCCCATCTCTAGGCCTGACTCTCAATCCACTGAGCAACCCAGCTGCCCCCCTCAGATTTTTTTAAAGAAACCTACCTTATGAATCTCTTATGCATCCATCAATAACTTACACTACTTAACTCTATTTCCTAATGAACTCTTAATTAATAAACAATTCTCTATACCATCATATTTAAACTCATTCTTCCCCCTCACCTTCTACAAGAGTCTTGTGCACCCAGAAAAGACTTAATGAATTCCCTTGCAATGGAGTAGATGATGATATTAGTTTGTGAATAAATTACACAGTGTAGAAGTTTCAGCATAATTTTATGTGTCAGTTTCATTTCAAGTATTGAAAATGAAAGTCATGAATTCACAAAACTTTCAAACCTTTCTATGAAGACAGTTAAATAGTAACATCCTAACTTTAGTCTCTTGTCTCCATTTCTATTGCCAATACCTTAGAACAGTCATTCATTAATACCCCCCTCGTGTTTTAAGATGATCTTACAGTTCTTCCCACTTCTCTACTCCCTCTGCCATCCATTTTCCTCATGCCAATGCCAAAATAAGATTTCTTTTTTTTTTTAAACCCTTGTACTTCGGTGTATTGTCTCATAGGTAGAAGATTGGTAAGGGTGGGCAATGGGGGTCAAGTGACTTGCCCAGGGTCACACAGCTGGGAAGTGTCTGAGGCCGGGCTTGAATAAAATAAGATTTCTTATGCACAGATATCAGCCTATTACTTCTCTGCTCAAAAATCTCCAGTGGCTCTCTTCTTTTCTGCCAAGCCAAGTTCAAATTTCTTTACCTGATATTGAAAGTCTTTCACAATCCAACACGAGCCTTCCTTTCTAGCTGTGATTCAAAAGATTACTTTCCACACACTCAATTGTCTGGGTAAACTAGTGTACCCCCTTCCCTGCCCATATCCCTCAACATACTCCCTGAATTATCTCCCCTAGTTCCATTTTTATCCTCAAAATGATACAAGGCTGAGTTTACAGGGGTTGGAACATTTGTCCCTCCTAATCCTCTCCTCGTTTATTGTGATTTGCAGACCAAATTCAGTCTGAAACAGCCTATCTCTGCTAATAGCAAGTTCCTTTATTCATGTACTCATTGGGTAATAAACAAAAGCCCTGCCCTGGCATCCTAGGGATGATGGTAATTTGATTCATAAGTCTAGGGATTCCCCAGTAGGGAGGGGGAAAAGAACAATGGTATTCAAAGTACAATGTGAATCAAATATGAGATATGTAGTTTATGAAGAAAGTGCTGAGAATGGAAGAATCACAGCCAATTTAGCAGAATTTATAGCATTAACGAGATTCAGTAATAATCATGATTAAAATTATCTGGAAAGCTAATACCTAAGCCTCATTAAAACGTACAGCATTTCTGCATTTTATTCAGACATTTTATATTTCACTTTGGCACTTGACTGTCCAAATACTCCCAATACTTGTTTGTTAAATGCATCACCCAGTCTTGGGCTCATCCTCTTGGTGAGGGTAGCTTTCTGATACAGGTGATCCTCTTTTCCATAAGCCATTTCTGTTCTAGGGATGCCACAAACACATAATCCAAAGACCTTCCAAGAATTTTAGGCTTTTCAGAAACCACAATGTAGCTACCAATTTTTGATATGTCCACTATATTTATACAACCAATATCGAAATGAACAGAACCCAGAAGGCAGAAGCAGTCACGACTTTGTGGTCTTATGAAGCTGAATTTCTCCCTCCTGGTAAGTCTCCAAACCCAGATCTAAATAATTCACATGCTTCAGAGCCAGAAGAAGAGAACAACAGAGATATATGTTGTTCAGTTGTGTATATCCCCTGAATCGTCTGTCAACTTTCACAGGTAGAAGAACTTCCCTCATTCGTGAGTTCTCAAAATCAGTAAAACCATTAGACTAGTCCCTATCTCTATCTCTATCAGAAATAGAAACAGTGAGAAAAGAAATGACTGGAATGGTGGACGCAATGTTGAGTAATATTATTTGGCTACATAATTTCAGCTACTTGACCTTGTTTATCCCAGGGTTTTGAAATGTTATCTTTTAATTCATGACTTTTTGCCTGAAGCTAAAAATTATATTTTCAGGAGCTCTTTTCATTAGCTAACAAATTAAAATTGATTATCAGCTGGTGAAGAAAGCTTCATATTCCTCCTGCAATTAACGTTTCAGTGAACACTAGGCTATAGACTGGAATCTATGTCATTTCTAACTACCATTATTGCCTATGTATTCTTGCTATTCATAATGTGAAAATTTGGATATAACATTTTATTTTACAGGTTTTACCGTGGAGCTAAATGTTAAGAGTAAAAATAGTATCTTTGTATGTTCTATGTATAGTTCATTTGCTTCTAAAAAAGAGGGCTTTTTCTTCCTGACACCAATACATAGTTTTCAACACCCTTAATGAGCTATGTATAAAAACACGAAAATAAATTGTTTCATAGGTAATCTAGGCTAATTGAATTCTATGAGTGTTCACAGATCAGTACACAGAATACTTTTCTAGGTACTAATTTGGATATTCTATTATTGCTAATGGATCTGTGATAGCAGCCATATGGATATTCCCTCCAAAGATGCAGATTACAGCCCATGTGTATCTGTCCATCTTTAATGACACTCATCCTCCATTTCTAACTCAAAAAGTCAAAAGAACCCTATTCAACATTTTAGGGGCCTTCCTCTCATTCTCTCAGGATCATTCATAGTAAATAATGAAATAGACAGCTACTCATTGGTTATCCTTTATTCCCATTACAAAATCAGCTCATATTCTTCTGTGGTTACATTTCTCTTAGAAGGTAGTCCTTACACCATTCGTTAGTACTTTCTCTGAAATGCCAGAGTTCTCTTCAAATTAAGCAGGATATGGACTCCTATCTGTATTTAGGCTTTAAACCACGTACTGTTTGTTAGCATTTTTATTCATTTTTTTAATATAAGTATTCTAATTGCCTGGGAATTTGGTTGATAAAATCCAAAATCTCTTGTTAAAATGTAGTTTTACATTGATGCTGGGAGTTTTTTCAGTTATGCTTTTTAATGAAGTCCTTTATCCTGTTTCTTCTGCTTGATTTTTTGTTTATATTACATTACACTCTGGTCTGACCAAACATGTACCTTTTCATAGCTCTAGGAATGATCATTAACTTTATTCATTCAGAGACTTTATTCTTGTATGACTCACAATGATATAACATCACAGGAATATGGATGAAAGAAACAGATCTTTATCTTTGAATGACTAAAGATAGAAATGAGGAGAAAAAAAATCTTTTAAAATATACTTTGAAGTTTCCCGAAAGCAATACAATTTGTTGTCTTCTCATTGAATCTGGGTCTAGCCCATTGCCTGTTGGCATTGTCTAATCCAAGAGAACAAGTATTTATTAAGTGTCTGTGTTCCAGGCACTGTGATAAATGTTGAGACTACTAATGAAAGCCAAATTATCTGTCCCCACCCCCAAAAAAAGGTCCTATTCTCACAGAGCTCACAGTCTAAATGCATGTATGTATATGCATTATATACTAATGTATACATGTATGTATTTGAGAATATATGTGTGTCCATATTTATTTTGTGTGTACATACAAATGGCACATACGTGTATATGTGTGTGGAAATTTGTTAGACCCATACACATGTGTCTTGGAGTGGTTGGAGCTGTGATTTCATTGAGGTAGGAAGCTCCCAGTGTGGAACTTCCTTTACCCTGCCAGAACATTAGCATCTCCAGAGTACTAGAGAATTTCCTTGGGAACTGAGGCTGAATGACTTGCACAGAAGCACAAATTTAGTATGTGTCATGGAGGAGACTTGAACTCAGATCTTCTCTGTTCTCTTTTTACTTTGCCACATTGCCTTATTTATGTTTGCCTAGATATGTGAATATATACATGTAAGATATGTACATATATTCATAAATTATGTTTATTTAATAATTACATATATTTTTGTATAAATACACACACACACACAGTCAATCATCAATATTTACACATTTAACTTTTGTGACTTTAAAGATTCTCATGGTTTTGATTGTAACTTCATTTTAACTTTCCCAATGGCAACCACACATATTTACAGGCTCAGAGAGAAAAAATGAGAGGCATGTTTTGTATAAAGATGATTCTGGTCTTGTTCATCCTACCATTGTAAAGACCTCCCCTTGCATTGGTTGCATATTTTCATTTGCTTTTAAGACTCAAATTTTGGGTTACAATTAAGTCCCCAAAGCATAGTGCTAATCTTTGGCTCACTAAGCCCAAGCATACAAAGTCAGTGATACAATTTTGTGAGGAATTAAAAATATTAAATGAATTTTATGCCAAAATGTTTATAGCTATTGTCTATCACAAGGTTGGCATTAAATAAAATTGTATGCAGAAAAGTGTAATTTTAGACATTGATCTATGAAAAATTACAATTTATGATGGTTGTAAGAACCTAACCAAATATTTCTCATAGCGTTTTTTTCATTTCATGCCATTTTCTAGGAATGTTACTTCGGGCAAGTCATTTGCCTAGCCCTTACCCTTCTATCTTAAAGTTGTTACTAAGAGAGAAAATAATTATTCAGGAAAAGAAAGGAAAGAAAAAAAAACTACTCTAAAAAGTAGTATAAAGGATACATGTAAAACCCAGTGCTATCACTCATTGGCTTTGGGAGTGGGGAGGTAGGAAGAGAGGGAAAGAACATGAATCATGTAACCATGGAAAAATATTCTAAATTAAATAAATTAATTAAAAATTAAAATAAAAAGTAGTAAATAAGAACCATGAGTGACACACTATGGTATAATAAAAGATAACTCACTTCAACATCCATATGACCCAGGTTGATATCCCACCACTGACACATACTAGCTGTATTACCCTGGGCAAGTCACTAAATCCTATTCAGGAAGTCTCTATTCCCCTAAAATCCCAGGTTTGCCCTCATCTTTCCATTCTAACCCCTTTCCCCCTTCCAAAAAAAAAGTGGGAAGGATAGGAAAATTATGTCAGAAGAGTCCAAGAAATAGAGCTTCCCCTCCCAGGCAAGGAAATGAGGTAATATTACACATTAGAGGTGTCATTTAAATAGAACCTAAAAGATGAAATTATTATTAGTTGCTTAGAGGAATTTCCTTATGGGAAAGTTCAGGGATTTTCTGAAAGTCTTTATAACATTTATCTTAAGAAAGTATGATGATAGGGCTGACATTTATTACATTAATATTGCAACTGTAATATTTCTTCCTACCTCCAGAACCTTTATCCGTACTTCAAATATGAAATCTATCCTAATAGATCTGTGCCAGATGTCAGGATATTATGTGTTTTCTGGCATGAACATAGTATTATATTATAATTATACAGAAGGCTATCACCATTTTCATTTTGACTTGTGTTAACATAAATCCTGAGAGCTTTGCCTTGTCAGAATTTCATCCTAATATAAATTACTTTGGTGTTTACATTTTTCAAAATAAAAGGAAATTTTGTTTATATTTGAGGAAGTACCTCTCTTTGGGTACTCTTTGTGTTTCTAAGAAGTTACACACACACACACACACACACACACACAAATATATGCTGTTTTTGTTAGATTATGCCTTGTATAACAAGTCAACACAATCTATATTTGGCAAATGAATTAATTTCATTATTGACTTGAATTGTGTTTACTGTAATAGTTAATACATACTACAACACTAAAATATTGAAGATATTATATGAAAAAGTCACTTGAGAATTTAACAAACCCCTAATATCATTGAACATGAAAATAATCAATTTCTGAGAATGTGAAACCAAAAACTGCATTAAAAATGTCATATAGTATAAGAATCTCAAGTGTTGACCAATGCAGTGTGAAAAGGGGGAAATACTTTCTTCTTCCAAAGAAAAAATGTTTTCAGAGATATAGTTTGAACTATTTCCTGATGAAATTTCCTATAGCTCTATTATTTGTTTATTTCAAGTTGTCAACTGCTGAGAGCCCCTCAGAGAAATAAGGGTCTCCATCAGGGTCCATCAATCAAGTCAATGCAGATGGCAGAACCTTACATTGATCCCTATTGTTTGAAAATCAGGCCACAGGATGGATGGATACCCAATAAGGCCCTTCTGTGTGACTATCTTCTGATCAACACTTTTTTATTATTAAAAGTATTATAATTTATATTTGTAGGATAGCCTCAAGTTTTATAATATAGATATAAAATCCTTTTATGGAAATTCATTTATAGAAATCCCCTTATTACTCTATAATAAACCAGCATTTAATTAGTTAATAGTTTACACCCTCAGTGAAATAACAGAAGCTGCTTCAATCTCTCTGTCTCAAGAGTTGAAGGACACAGTATGAATAAACCAAAATATTCTCACACTTCCCCACTTTCCCACGTTAGATTTGTCCCCCCAAATTTGAGAGTTCTCACACTTAACTCTACCTTTTGAAATATGTTAAAGGTTCTTTTTATAAAAATAAAACTTAGATAAAGTAGAGTGTTGGTAGCCTTGAAGAATCCTTAGACTAAATATCATCTATATTGTAGAAATATGTTTTGTGTGCCAATTCTCATATAACTCGTATAACCTTGAGTTCTTCTATGTTTTGGGTTTGAAATGTAAATTTTCCCAGCATTTGTGAGACTGTAAGAGAAAAGTATAAAAATAAAAATTTCACAGGAAGTTCTCAGAACTGCTTCCGGAAAGCCACTGTTTCCTGACTCTCTTCTTTCTCACCTAAATCATACACCTTCCTAGACCCCCTGGAACTGCTGGCTGGCTTCCAGCAGTCAACAAATATTTTATTATATGCCTTCTATGTGCATGGAAACGTGCTAATCACTGAAGATTCAAGAAAAATCAAATTATGGTGTTGGTGGGGAAAATATTCTTACAAAAATCTTCAGGTACACAAAACATATAAAGAGAACTAAATCTTTTATTTCTCAAATGTCAGAAAACATCATTAAAAAGTCAATTTCATCATTAAAAAGTTAACACTGAGATGAAGATGAGAGAGAGAGACAGAGACAGAGACAGAGAGAGGAAGGGAGGGAGAGAGTTAGGGAGGAGATATAGCATGTTGTTTTTAATCTAGTGTCATATATTGAGTCCTGACCCCAGGACCTAGGATCTTTGGATTGGGATGAGTAAAATGGATTGAGTGCTGAGCCTGGAGTTAGAAATACCTCAGTTCAAATCTCACTAGCTGTGGGATAACCTGTCTGCCTCAGTTTCTTCAACTATAAAAGGGGCATAGCAACAGCACTTATCAGAAATGCTATGAGAATACATCAAAGTTACTTAATAAATACTTGATTTCTTCCTTTCTCCCTCCCTCCATTCCTGTTTTCTGTCCTTCCTTCCTTCCTTCCTTCCTTCCTTCCTTCCTTCCTTCCTTCCTTCCTTCCTTCTCTTCTTGAAGAATATTTGAGGGCATGGACTGCCTTTCTTTTTGTATTTGTATTACCAACATTTAGCACAGTGGCTGGCAGATAGTAAGTGCTTAATAATGCTTTTTTCTTTCATTCATTTATTCATACCTGTACATATATTGGACAAAACTAAGTTCCCAGAATTCATGTGATGCAAGACAAAATTAACTTTACCATAAATTTGAGCTTTAATAATGAATTTAAGTTTCATTTCTCTTGGACTAAAGTGGCTGTTAACTGCCCCTACTTCCTCCAAAATCCCCCTCTTATTTTTAAAAGCAAAACTTACAGTAGAGGTCAGTACAACTTTAAAATCCCTAAACAGCCTTTTATTCTATTAATGTTTCACCTGAATCACTCATGTCAACATGGCATGCAGTAGAAAAAAAATTACTGTAAATATATACTGGGTACTAGACAAATTTCCTGAGGCAAGATCCTTATAGGGAAAGTAAGGAGTCTTGGGAATAGGAATTCTAGGCTATAAACTTTGGGTCCAAGGTAACAAGAAGGAAGGAGATTTTGAGAAGTCAAGAAGTTGGAAAACAAGTGGCACACAAGGTGACAAACCAAGGTCTTAGACTAGACTGGCAAAATATGTTGGCCTTTCTCTCTCTTTCTGATACTTTCCTCACCTCTTCCTCCTCAGTCTTTATAGCCTTTCCCCCTCTATCTGATTCTCTCCATATTCATCCCAGCTCCCTTTATTTTTATTTCCCTCTTTCTCATTCTCCTCATTTTTTTCTTGTTGTTTTCTACTATAAAAGAAAAAAAACATAACTAATTAAATGGTCCATTAAAGTGATTTTGTTTTTAACACTTATCCCCTAGAGAAACAATGGGATGCAATGGATAGAAATTAACCTCAGTATCCAGAAGACTTGGATTCTGCTCAGTCACATACTGGCTTTGGAACCTACATATGTAAGTCATTTAGTCTCTCAATGCATCTGGTGGTTATATAAGGTTATAAATTGAGCAATAGTTGTTATTCTCCTTTGTTAATGTAAGTTTCCTATCTTCTTCTAATGAAATCATAAATACTAATCAAAAAATAGCTTTAAAACAAAACATTCTTTCCTGAATAAAGTACATTTGCCCTAATATTTAGATTCATGTAAACAAAGGCTAGAAAATAGAAATAATTCAGCAAAGAAGGGAAGACAAGAACTACTAAGATAAAATACCAGGAAGATAAGATTAGATTAAAAAATTTAGGGAAGGGAGCAGGTAGGTGGCTTAGCAGGTAGAAAGCAAAGCCCAGAGACAAGAAGTCCTGGGTTCAAAACTGGCATTACACACATTTAGTGTAATACTAGGCAAGTCACTTAACCCCCATTTAGTTGCCCTTACCCTTCTTCAGCTTCAGAAACAAAACATGATATTAATTCTAAGACAGAAATTAAAGGTTTAAAAAAAATCCAGGGAAGAATATGCATTTCAGGACTAGGTCAATGAGATAGAGGACTTCACTAATGTTACTTTGATGGATATGACCTTTTAAATATATGTATAAAACATAATACAATCTATAACTTAACAATCAGGCAAAATATATGATCTGTTATATATAATAAATATTCTCATCTAAGAGAAGCAAATTCTCTCATTAACTATGTTCATAAATATATGTCTCATTCTTTTTGTCCTCTTTGCCATACCTTGCCCTCTCTCCAGAAGGCAAATATTATAATATAGGCCGTGCATATATAACACATATAACACATATTTCCCTGTTTGTCACTATGAAACAAGACAAATAACTTATAGTGCTTACAATAGAGAAAAATTCGTGGAGGAGCTAAAGTAAAGAATGACATCTTTCAATCTATATTCAGATTCCATCAATTGCTTCTATGGAATGATTATCTTTTCATCATGAATCTCCTGGAGTTGTCCTAGGTCCTTGCCTTATTGATAATACTTAAGTCATTCATGGTTGATCATCATAACTTTATTTTTGTTACTGTGTACAATGTTCTTCTGGTTCTGCTCACTTTACTTTGTATCACTTCATATAATTCTTTCCAGTTTCTTTAGGGAGGGGACAGTGATCATCTTGTTTATCATTTCTTATGGCACAATAGTTTTCTGTTACAAGCATATACCAGAACTTGTTCAGTGATTCCCCAACTGATAGACAGCTTTTCATTTTCAAGTTCTTTGCCACAACAAAAACTGTTTTAAGTATTTTAGAATATAGTTTTTCTTTTTCCTTGATCACCTTAGAAAATAAGCCTAATAAATTGACATGAACTTATTGATATACACTTATGGCTAAATTACTGTTGAGAGCCATTGGATGTAGAAAGCCATTGGAGAAATAGGATCAAATTTAGGGCCTATTATCTGGATTCCCTATGTGACCAATCCAGGCTGTGGCAGTCTTTGTGTTTGGTTCTGGTCACCTGAGCCCCAAAAAGCTCTGGTACCAGCAGGTAGGTTAATCCAAAAACAACTTGATCCCTCCAAGAGGCTATTAGGAGTCATTTAGAGAAACAGAGTCTGTAACAGATATTTTATCTGGATCCCATTACAAAATCATCAGCAAGTAAAACTGTGTGTATGATTTTTCTGCACTGCATGTCAGGACACAGACAGAATGGACCATCTAAGATAAAAATCTGAGGCTCCTCTTTTGACTCAGTTTTAGATCCCCACCTTTCTTAGAATTCTTATTGGAGAGCTTTGAAGTGGCAGACCAGCATCTACTGAGTTGATGATTCCTCTCCTTGATAATTGAGAAGCCTGAATCCTAACAAACATTACTTAGATAAGATTGCATACTTAGATTAGAATTGGTGCCTTTAGCAGGACTCCCTTGGTGAGCATCTCCATGGGGTATTTCCACTCCCAGAGTTATCCCCTACTAAATTGGTGGTTGGAATTTGGCCATTTGTCTTTGCACCTTTACTCTTTAGACTTCAATGAGTTATGTGTGATTTGTTACCCCTTCACAGCTGTGACTCTTTTTGTTTCTTTGTTTGAAATCAGTATATAATAAACTCCCAAGCCCACAGAATTCAGAACAGCATGGGCTAACCACTAGTCTAGTTGTTCTCATTTTCTTTCTCCTGCCTTAACCATGCTATGCCACCAACGCCACTCAGGACCCCAAAATCATATAGAGGCTGGCCCCCTATAAATTACTTAAGGGCAAATTAATTCAGGGGCATAATTCAATAAATAAATGAATTTTCATATATAGAAGGTAGCCAAGATAAGATTGATGAATTCAACTGATCACACCTAAGAACATTTTGATAATGTTAAGGTACTGAAACCTTCCCTACTCCTCAAGAAAATTATTATGACTTAACTATTATTAGCAATGTAAGGATCCAGGATAACCCTAAGTGTGTTATTGGAAATTTTGGCCCTTTGAACTACATTTCTCAAGAGACCACTGGCTTCCTGTCATTATGTACTGACATAAACAGTGGGATAAAATTGAGGGGCTGGCATGGCCAGCCTTCTTTTTCCTTCCTTTGGTAGTTTGGAGCTGGGAGTGGACTGTTTGAACAGGTAGATTAGCCATGACATGTAGGTTTATTTTGTTACTCATTTATTTCTTCATTTTCTAGTGATTACTAATAAATCTTATAAAAACATTATTTTTAAAGTTATAATTATATATTCATTTTAATTCTTACACAAGGGATTCATGATGGAAAAAGCTATCCACTACCATAGAAGGAACTGATAATCTGAATACAGATTGAAGCATACCATTCTTCACTCCATGAATTTTTTTCTAATGTGAGCAAAATTTGTCTTTTTTCACAACACAATGAACATATATTGCATGATAATACTTGTGCAACCTATATCATATTACCCACCATCTTGGAAAGGGAGGGATAAGAAAGAGGGAAAGACCATGGATCACAAAATGTCAAAAAAAAGATTATTAAAAATTATATCCACATGTAATCTGGAAAAAAATAAATTAAAAAACAAGTAATGGTTCAATCGAGTTCTTCATGTCAACATGACCAGGGGAAAATGATAATTGGAAATATATACTGGACGCTAAATACAATCCCTTAAGTAAGTTCCTTATCAGGTAGTTAAGGAGTCCTGGGAACAGATGGGAATACATCATTATTCACATTTAGCAATGACATTTATTTTTTGACATAAGGTCAGGCTACAGGCTTACTGAGTTTTCTTGATTAAAAAAGATACCCTGTGGATTTGTGGTAGTCAGATTCAATGCCCACTTCTTTACCTAAAGCAAGAATTTAGTGTCAATATATAATCATGGAAATTTCATTAGCTGATATTGATCTATTAAATAAATACTATTATAGGACAGTCAATAAACATGGGAATGCTACTTAGAAACCCTCTGAACACTTCACATAACTAGTCACGTTCATTGACAGAGTAGGGAAGACATTTGCTGATCAACAGTATTTTGAAGTCAGTTTTCCACAGGAGTGAATTGTTTTTATCACAAGAAATCTTGGTGACATATATGAAGAAGAAAAAAATATTTATTGTGATGCTAACAGATAAAGATAATTTTGAGTGACTGAAACACTATTGTTAACTATTGTAGAAGTTATAGAATCACAGAATATCAAAGTTGTAACTTTAGAAATGATCTAGCCCAACCCATATCACAATAAAATAATCCCTTAACAACAAACTGGACAGTCAGGTAGAGAAATGGAGTATTTTAAAAATTTCAAGAATGATTCAAAAGAGCTACTTCAACACCATTTAGCAACATATCTGTGTCCAGATATTTTTTTCAGATTTAATATTTATGTAAAATTAAATGACCAGGGGGGCAGCTGGGTAGCTCATTGGATTGAGAGCCAGGCCTAGATATGGGAGGTCCTAGGTTCAAATCCGGCCTCAGACACTTCCACCTGTGTGACCTTGGGCAAGTCACTTGACCCCCATTGCCTACCCTTACCACTCTTCCACCTACAGAAGTTAAGGGTTTAAAATTTAAAAAAAAATTAAATGACCATCTAACATTTTTTTTTAAATCAGAGATCATAGAATAAGAAGAGCCCATTGGCTTAGGACATACTCTGTAAGTTGTCTAGAATTTGAGGCAGAAAACACTGAAGAGTTTAAGCCTCAGGAACTCCAGATTACAAGGTCAATTAGAGATGTGTCTTTGACAGCACCATCAGAGCTTTTCTCTGTCCCTCTGTCAAGTCAATATTGGGGGAAGCAGACTCAGTCAATGTAAATTCCTTACCACAAAGATAACAGGACTCAATATATTTATAATATCATTATCAGCATGACAAGAATGCTTAATATAATATCAAGAAGATATTCTCTATGAACAACTTTAAGAGGGAAATGGATTTCCTAGTCTTCTTGAGAATCTGGGCCAGATAGGGATGGAGAGTTATTTATGTTTCCTGGCAGATCTTATTTCTGTTTTCTCTATTCTTTCAATAGCAAATCTCTCTTTTATGAATATTCTAATCAGCTAGAGATTTCATCAGCATCAGAGACAGCACAAAAAGCAAAGTTGAATTGGTACCTCTATATAAGGAAGGAAAACCCATGGAGTTTTTCAAGAATAGATGAAAAAGTCAAAGAACAATATGGGACACTATCTTCAGTAACAGCTCAAGAAAAAGGCTACAAGGAACTTGTCAATGGAAGACAACCTTATTTTATTTTGTAGCTTCACTCATTCAATTCATTAACCACATACCATAGACTCAGCACTGTGCTAGGTACAGAGATGAATAAGGAAAGTCCTTGCCTAGAAAGAATTCACACTCTGATTAGATGACCTGTGCAGTTATTTCCAAGGCAGCAAGGTGACACAGTGGATAGAGTCCTGAGACCTGTGTCAGGAAGGCTCATCTTCCCTAGTTCAAATATGACCCCAGACACTTATGAGCTGTGTGACCCTGGCCAAGTCTCTTAATTAATTACTTTGGTTTCCCCATCTGCAAAATGAATGAGGGAAGGAAACAGCAAGTCATTCCAATATCTTTGCCAAGAAAATTCCAAAAGGGGTCAGGAAGAGTCAGATGCTGCTGAAAAATGAATGAAAATCAAATAGTTCTTCCCTACTCTCTGGGCAGCTTAGCATAGTAGCTGGTATCAGTTTTAAAGTCAGGAAGATCTAGGCTCAAATTTGTCCCTAGACATTTAAAATGGTCCATAACAACAACAACAACAACAACAACAACAACAACAACAACAACAACAGCTTCATTTACAAAGTACTTTAAGACTTTCAAAGTACTTTGCCTGTTATCATCTGATCCTCCCAACAACCCAGAGAGATAGGGGCTATTATTTTCCACACTTAACAGATAAGGAAACTGAGGTTAAAAGAGTTTAAGTCTCTTGTCCAGGACCAAGCAGTTATTGAGTGTCTGAGATAGGATTGAACTCAGATTTTCCACACTCCAACTCTAGCATTCCATTCAATGCCCCATCAGCTACCTTTGGGCAAGTCAATTAAATAAATCAAGGAATGTGGATGAAGAGTACAAAGAAAAGAAACAGAGGGTATACATTCATTTGCTTAAGGGTCACTGTGTACATATATACAAACATTTACACAATAAATACAAGATAATGGGGGTTTTAAGGGCAGTGCCCTTACAAGTGGCAGAATCTGGAAAGAACTCTTGCAAATGGTGACATGAAATGAGCCTTGTAGGAAATCAGAGATTTTAAGAGGTAAAGATGAATAGTCTATTTCATGCTTCAAAACAGCAAGAATATAGGTATAGAGACAAGATATAGAGTGTCATATATAAGGAACGACCAGCAAACCAGTTCGGCTACACTTGAGATCATGAAGAAGAATCAATGTATAATAAGGTTGGATTGGTTGGCTAAAGCCAGACTCTGAAGATTGTTAAAAATGCGATTATATTTGACAATTGCTCTTTCATTAGTTCATGAAATAAAATAAAAATCTCAATTAGAATCACAGACTTAAGGATGTAAGAGACCTTGGAGATCATCTAATCTAGAACCTTCATTTTAAATGAGAAAGCTGAGTCTTAGAAAAGTTATGAGACTTGTCCAAGGTCCTCCTGGCAATAAAGCAGAACCAACTATGAACCCAAGTCCTTTGATTCGAAATGAAGCATTCTCTCACCTATATCCTGATGTCTTTTCTACCATCACTAAAACAACAGGCTAGTCATTTGAATGATCCAGTAGAGGGAGATAAACACTGGTCCACTGCTGTCTAGCCCAAAGGATCTATGTTTTAAAAATTCCTGACATTACCAGTTAGTCTCCTATGGCAGGTGAACTCAGGAAGTTTCTGACTGATAAAAATAGAATTAGCTTAAAATGTCACTGCACTTTTTTAAGCTGAGAAAAAGATGCCAATTTATAGGATTTTTTTCCCTCTCTGCCAAAGAGTTAGTTGTGGCAGATGACAGAACCACCAATAATGAAATGTACTTCATGAATATTCCAACATGTAAAATGTATTAACAGTATAATCCATGAAATTATTTACTTTTACATAAGAACTGAAATTATTTCCCTTTTGTTGGAATTGATAAGGGATACTTGACAATAAATCTTAAGGTTGATCACAGATTTATGTGAAATCCCATTTAAAAAAAGTTCTTTTATATGCTGCATGGCTTCTTTAAGAATATTACTTTGAACTGAGTCTTTTTTAATGAATAATGTAGGAATTTATTTTGCTTGACTATACATGTTTTTGTTTTCCTTGCCTCCTCAATGGAGAGAAGGAAGAGAAGTGGGTCAGAAAGAAAGCAGATTATTTAAAAAAATTTAATTAAAAAAAGAATATTACTTTGAAAACATAATATAAAAGAAAGATGATCATATTTTCAGTCTGGAGATTCTCCTGTGGATTGTTCCTACTTCTACTGCTAACAACCTATGTGGACACTGGCCAAGTTCCTTTACTTATCTGTTTCTTATTTCATCTTTATTCAACCAAAAAAATTAAAATTAAAATAAAATAAAAAACTACTTATCTAGTACCTTTATTTAGGTTACCAAGGAGGCCTATATTTTTGGGAATACAGATGTTTGATGGTCTAAGAAGCAAATATAGAATTCTTGTTGTTTTGGGTTTGCTCCTTTGTTTGTTTTAATATGTAAGATTTAAATAAATGTCCAATAACTCCAAATATTAATTTTATGAAATTTATTGATAATCACTTGAAGTAGAAGGAATAAAAACCTAATTATTTAACAAAAACAAGACCATGTGAGTAAAGCTCTCCTGCCTCTCACCTCACATGACCTCCACAAAAACATAATCAGGGGAAGAGAGATTGAGAAGTAGGTCTTCCCAAAACTTATATCATCTCTGCCTCAGTACATAATGTGAGAAAAAATATGGAATGCTGGGAATAGTAGTTCTAGGGTTCAAAATTTAACTACACAATTATTATTTTATCCCCCTTAACCTCAAGCCTAAGTATACTTTCCTGTTGTTTTTTTTTTTTAATCCCTTGCCTTCTTTCTGTCATAGAATCAATACTGTTTGTTGGTTCCAAGACAGAAGAGTAATTAGGGCTAGCCAATCAGGGTTCGGTGATTTAGCACAGCTTTACTCAGGTAGGAAGTGTCTGAGGTCAGATTCAGAAACCTGTCTGTAGTCCTGGCTCTCAATCTGCTGAGCCACAGAGCTGCCTCCTTTTCTTTTTTAACTGTATTTTTAATTTTTTTAAATTTTTTAAATCTTGTATTTTAAATATTTAACTGTATTTTCTGTTTCTACCCTTTGATGTCTAGCAGAATAAATTGGTTCTCTTTTTCACATGACAGTGCTTCAAATACTTGAAGATATGTATCAGTTAGAACTCATTGTCTTCTCCTCTACATCTCTACTTCCATTGCCTTCAATCTCCAGTCATAGAAAAGTAATTCCAGGATCTTCACTATTTTGGTTGTTCTGCTTTTATCAATTTATTTTTAAAACATGGTGCCCAAATTGGGCAAATTTTCTTTTCTCATTTTACAGATGAGGAAACAGAGGCTAAGACATACTAAGTGACTTCCCACAGCTCAAGTGGTTAACAAGTGGTTGAACCAGGATTAGATCTCTTGAAGACAAGAGACTGACTTTTTGTATCTCCAGTGTTTAGCACAGTACCTGGCACATGAGAGGTGCCTAATAAATCATGATTGATTGATTGAAGGCCAATGATATTTTATGCTGTTCCATGTTACCTCTTCAAATATAGAGGAAGTCTTTCCTCATGGTGAGGAAGGTAACTTAGATATAGAAAGATGTGTGATGAAGGTATTTTTTGGTTATTTCTTTAAATATTAGATAAAAGGTTTTCATTTAATTTGAAGTTAGTTCAGTTCATATTTTTTTTCTCCAGTGTTTGTATTTGCATAATTTTATGATCTATAAGAAAAGAGGAATAGAAATCATTTTCCCCTAAAACACTGTCTCTTTTATATTTACACAATTTTATGTTCCTAAATATTTTTTCTATATATTCTGTTTCTAAACATTCTAAAATGTATACATATGTGTATATAATACACAGACATATATGTATATATTTCATATAATATATAATCATATACATAAACATATACATAGATTCTAATATTTCTGCATATTCTAAAATTCTGTCATTCTATGTTTAGGTAAAACTAAGTCTCCTGTATGTTACTTACTATATAGTACCAGTTCATGAATAAAGATATATATATTTACTATCCTTATTCTCAAACTCTCGTCTTCCATTTGATGTCATAGAAAACATTTTACATGATTAAAAAGCTTAAGTATCTAAGAACATGAAGAGACAACATGTAAAAGTCTGATCTTGGAGTCAGGAATAAATACTTAAGTTCAAGTCTTGCTTCTGACCCACACCACCTGTGTTGACCCTGGACAAATGACTTGACCTCAGTATCAATACATTGGTGGAAGGAGTTGTCCATTCAAGAGTTCCCTACACAAATGAAATTATAAGTCTCACCCTAAAATCTGTGAGAGAAGAATTTGGGGAAAAGAAAAATAAATAAATAAAAGCTCCAAATAATAAATACACTCAAATGCATAACCTAGGGCAGCTGGCCACACACAGTTGACAATAATTGTCTGATTCCAATTTAAAATAAAAATAGAAAACATCTCTCTCTTACCAATGTCTTACTGCATAATGACACTTAGGGCAACAGGTCCATCAATTGGCCAATCCCAATAGACAAGACTACATGACAGTAAAAGCAACATTTAAATGGACAAATTAATCTCTAGAAGCAGCTAAAGATGGCAAGATCAGGCATAAAGAGGAATGTTTATGGAGTCAATGGCAAAAAAGGATGTCTGCATGGTCCTCATCCATTTGCCTTTCTCTCATTAAGTTTATCTGACATTGGCATTATGGAAAATAATTTCTGTTTCTACCTTGTTAAAGACAATGAATTCTCCATCGTCACAAGTGAAGGATTTGCTTTGCAGATGATCCTCAGAGCAAACTTTATTCCTCATTGTTTTTTCTATCTTCCAAAGACTTTCCACAGACTCTTTACCCTGAAATGCTCTATTCATCATCTGTGTACGTTTCTAACTCAAAATTACTCTGTATGGATTTGCTCTCCTTTTTGAGTAGAAACTTTTTTCCTTTTTTATCCACAGTGCTTAGCAAAGATTTGGCATATAGCAAATACTGTATGATATAATCAATGCTTTTTTAATCTATCCAATATATAATTGACTTCTCTATTTGAGGCTTAGAAATCCTGTCTCTGAAAATTCATTTCCCCTTTCCCATAAAGGAGAAGGAAAGAGTAAGAGGATATCCGATAAATAAAAAAGCAATCATGATTTGGTAGCTATGAACCCCAGGAATAGAGACTGTAACACAAAATGATAATACTTAGGGAGAGAAACTGTAGAAGTTGAGACATGACACTGGTGAGACAAAATCTCCTCCCTAGACCTTTTTCACCATCAGCTCCATACTCCATCAGTTTTAATCACAAATGGAATTGTGAGGTGATTGTTCATCAGGTTCTCCATATCACAACCAAGAGAAAGACAGGTTAGAGGACCCAGATTTGGAATAGATCAGGTTGAAGTTTCCTTGATGATCAAAAAGAGAAAATGCTGCACTTCTAACCTAGGCTAGATAAAGAGACTCGGTCTCAGAAGAAAAAATAATACATTCATTCATACAGGATTGTGAATTGCTTTTAGTTACACACACACACACACACACACACACACACACACACACAGAATGTAATATAAATAAAATAAGTAGAAATGGTCCTGGAAGCCTCTTAAGAGTTTAGTTGATAAGTCTACATCTAGTAACCTATCGTCATCACCATATGCTTATTCACATATGTAAGGACAGGTTTTGCAAAAGAACAGTGGAATATTTGAAAAAAAAAAAAGCATGTTTGACATAGAGCAGCAGTTGAGCCAGGAGCAAAGGATCTTGGGAAGGAAAAGAACCTTGGTGGAGGTCTTTGGTCTTGGATCTCAAAGGAGAGAGAAAGGACTCTTGCCTACCTTGGGATCAAGTGAAGGCCTACTGAAGGTTTCCTCCAACATTCAAATAGCCCAGAGACCTGTATTGTTCCTGATATCCTCTGATACCATGGAGAAAGAGTGCTAGAAGATATCAGTGGCCAAAGGGGTCGACAGGCCTGGCCAGTCACTGAACCAACTGTGAAGGCTCTCAGTCTGTCCTGCCTTACTAAGGAGACCCCTGATTATGTTGTCAATCTATATATTAGTTTAGGATTAAGAGATAAGAGAAGAAAGGTGAATTCCTGTTCTGGCCATTTGGCTTCCCAGTGAAGAAGGACCTTGTCATTTGGGTTTGATTAGAGACCCCTCTCTCCACTATGCTTCTGCCACATTACTACTACTAATAATAAACAATCTTTGTAAATAGTCAGATAGTGATATTTTTGGAATAAAAGGGAAATCAGAGGGAAGAAGAGGCCAAGGGGGAAGGCTGTCTGGTCAAGCCTGACTTTAGCAGTTCAGGGCCCCCTGCAGTGTAGCCTTGATCTGTCAGGGGTTGTGATCTGAAAGGACTTCCTTGAATAAAGCATTTAACCTACCCCAGGAACCTATCAGCATTATCTCCAAAAAAGAAATCCATCTACAGATTAATAACACCTGCCCATTCTCTAGTAATACACTCCTCTACAGAGAATACCTCTTCATTCCTTCCAGTAAGGGTGAAAGGAGGTTGTCCAGACAGGCTTCATTGGAAAGCCTGTCTGAAGCAAATAAAATCTTGAATTCTCAGGAATATATTATTCTTACAGTTTTGTGAGCTAGTTAGGAGTCAAACCTAGAATCTTCTGATTGTGGTGTTAGCCTCTTTAAGTTGTTGTTTTATTTCCCTTATGATTTCATCTTTTTCCCTTAGATTCCTCTTTGTGACCAGAATAAATATACATAGATGTTTTTCTTAATTCTTCTAGATGAAAGTTCTCCCAATTTGGACATTGCTGTTTGAAATAAGTTTTGACTGGCAAGCTGCTCCCTTTTACAAACTGCCTTTGAATATGTTGTAAATTATTCAGCTCTAAATCCTGGAACCCAAGGATGCCTTCAGCAGCTACAGTGACGCTATCTAAGAAAACTAAGGGGTGTTTCCTGGCTCCTGGCTCAGTTTCTCAAACCTTCCCCATTTATCCAGTTTTTTTGAGAATATTTTCATGGCTTCGATGGGTTCCTGCCTTGCCCTTCTTAAGTATGCTAGATTCTGGTGGTTAGAAAGTTCAAGGTCAGTTTCATCTTCCAGCCATGAAGGCTGGTCAGGATTGGTTCTGATTTCCTAAATGAATTGTTGTTTTTCTCTGGGGTTGAAAAGTTCATCTAATAGAATTTCTACATTCTAAAATGTGGGGTCATGAAGTTTTATTGCATGCTTAAATTCTCTTATTGCTGCATAGAGATTGAGGAAATATTTTGGCATCCTCTTCTTTAGTGTCTCTAGGTCTACAGATGTGAAAGCCTTGTGAGTTTTCACATGCACAATGCCTGAATCTGCTTGTAGGTTTGTGTGGTCTCTTAATGGTAAAATTGGTACTGTACCTTCAGCCCTTTCTGTATTTTATTTTTGTTCTGTGTTGTTTGCATTGTCATTTGTTTGTGTAGCTATTAGTGTTGTGTTCCCCTTCTTGTTGTCTTTTTCCTCTCTAAGTTGTCTGACCATCTCTTTTAAATCTGCTATTTCTTCTCTGATTGTCAGTATTAGTATATTGCCATCTGCTTTCTGTACTTTATCGTATACTAATCTAGAGATAATTTTTCAAGGGCACAGTATAGTTGAAAGAATGATAAAACTATTGTAATATTCCCTGGAAAAAAGGAAATCAATCTTCCCACTTCTATTTTTAACTAGCTGTAACTATCATATAGGGAAGTACAAATAATCAGGGATTAGAATGAAGAAGAAATTACATATCATAAATCCAAAATTAATCATTAGAACAATAAATCCCATGGCTACAAAAATCTTCCTCCCTGTTTTATTCTTCAGAGGAAAAAGACCTCAAGAGTGTTAAGTCTATCATTTTAAAAGTTAGTCCAACCCTTCAGAATGAGTAGTATTCTGATTGGTCAAATTTTTTACTAGGCAGACTCTGGAGACTTCACTAACTGCACTTAAGATGGCTGCTATCCAACTCCCACACAGGCTTCTTTAGTTGGAAGGCCTGACTGCTTTCTAAATTGGATTCTTTTTTGCATTTAGCAGATTAGAGACCCAGCTGGCTCGCCAAACTATAAGGATGATATATTCCTGAGAGTTCAAGATGAGAGTTCAGGCTTGTTGATGAAGCCTGTCTGGGCAACCTCCTTTCACCCTTACTGGAAGGAATGAAGGGGTATTCTCTGTAGAGGAGTGTATTGCTAGAGAATGGGCAGGTGTTATTAATCTGTAGATGGATTTCTTTTTGGAGATAATGTTGATAGGTTCCTGGGGTTGGTTAAATGCTTTATTCAAGGAACTCCTTTCAGATCACAACCCCTGCCAGATTAAGGCTACACTGCAGGGGGTCCTGAACTGCTAAAGTCAGGCTTGACCAGACAGCCTTCCCCCTTGGCCTCTTCTTCCCTCTGATTTCCCTTTTATTCCAAAAATATCACTATCTGACTATTTACAAAGATTGTTTATTATTAGTAGTAGTAATGTGGCAGAAGCATAGTGGAGAGAGGGGTCTTTAATCAAACCCAAATGACAAGGTCCTTCTTCACTGGGAAGCCAAATGGCCAGAACAGGAATTCACCTTTCTTCTCTTATCTCTTAATCCTAAACTAATATATAGATTGACAACATAATCCGGGGTCTCCTTAGTAAGGCAGGACAGACTGAGAGTCTTCACAGTTGGTTCAGTGGCTGGCCAGGCCTGTCAACCCCTTTGGCCACTGATATCTTCTAGCACTCTTTCTCCATGGTATCAGAGGATATCAAGAACAATACAGGTATCTGGGCTATCTGAATGTTGGAGGAAACCTTCAGTAGGCCTTCACTTGATCCCAAGGTAGGCAAGAGTCCTTCCTCTCTCCTTTGAGATCCAAGACCAAAGACCTCCCCAAGGTTCTTTTCCTTCCCAAGATCCTTTGCTCCTGGCTCAACTGCTGCTCTATGTCAATAATCCTTTTTTCCAAACATTTCACTGTTCTTTTGCAAAACCTGTCCTTACAGATATTTACACTCATGCTCTACCCATAAAAGAAGAGAAAAGTATGAATACTAGGCAGAAGGTAACTGAATTATTGACATTAAGTCTTGTTCTACCCTGCTCCTTCTCAAATTAAAGTCCTATTGACTCCAAACAACAAAAGGTATAGATTTCTCTATTCTGAACAAGAAGAATATAGGAAATTTCTTGTTGGTAGAGATAGGTTTGACATTGATGAACCTGACCTAGATGATGGATAATTAGAGACAATAGAGTTATCAATTTAATTAAAACATACTGATGGGTGGGAGATTGGAATATGAAGGAGAAGAGAGGAAATGAGAGGAGAGGAAAATGCTAGTCTTGGTGATGTAAGATTTCACTGGATTTCGGGAAAAGGAATATGAAGGGACAGGGCATGGTGTATTCATCTTGGGTCACTGGATAGTCAAAAATAATTCATTTCATAATACAATATAGATGATATGGAATTAGCACCTAGTCAATGCCTCTAAGTTGAGCACCATGCTTTGCACATTTTAGGTCTTAATATATATCAAATGAATAAATGAAAAATGGGCATACCCTAGTTTATTACAGTCATGTCACTGATCACTGATTCATTCTATTAGTGCAATTAGAACAGAATATAGAGATATTTTTCTAATTATATTTGAGATGCAATGACAAAATTTATAATTAGAAACTAGCAATAGCAATATGGTGATATTAAATAATACCTTCAACACAACTCTCTGGGAGTTCATTGACTTGGTCACGAGATTCAAGATTTCATTTATGAGTCCAACTGCCCCAATTTTAATCCAAAGCAGTTGATAATGAAAAATAGCAATGTATTTCACCTGGAATTAAGTTATTTGTATTTTTGCACAGACAATTTGACAATTTGAAAAGTATACCAAGCTCCTTCCTTTCATTACCCCTCTTTCTTTATAGTTTTTTAAAATTGATTTTCCACCAAAATGGCACTCCGTTGACATAGCAAGTAAAATCTTCCCATAGCGCACATTGCCTTTCAACTGTAGTCCCAATACTCCTCTTAATTTACCTGCTACATTTTTTGTTTGTGATAAAAATTGTTTGTCAATAATTTTGGTCATTATTGGCAATTGTGTTTCCATTTCTAGACTTTGTGGGGATTTTATTAAGCAAAAATGGGCTATTCATTTATTTATGTTTTTCAGGGGCACTGTTGAAATTTGCATGCTGCTATTTCTATATTTTGTAAAAGGGGGACAATGAGATCTCATATTTATTCTCAGGCCACCATAAAAATGTGTTAGGTTGAGCATGCAATCTAAAGAAAGGAGATAGGAAGGGGAAAAGGAGGCTATGTCAATAAGATCATCCATTTCAAACACACAAGAATGTGTTCTCAATGGCATAGGCTCCATCTAATGTACTTCATGTCAGATTTTCTTATAGTACAATCTAGTTAAGTAAATATGGAACATTTCTGAGTCATTAGTCCTATAAATAATGAAAGGGGTCAGAGGTATCTATTATACCCCTTTTATATCTCAAGAATGAGGAGCTAAAAGAATAACAAGAAAATGGAATCAGTAGTGGATTAATGGAAAGAACACTGGATTTGGAGTCAGAAGACCTGATTTCAAATTCTTTGCTTTTCAGTCATTTTTAGTCATGTCTGACTCTTATTGATACTATTTGGGGTTTGTGTTATTTGGAATTTTTGGGGTTCTGCTGAGGGTTATTTGGGGTTCATTTAAGCCTTAAATATTTAGATATGTGACATAAACTTCCTATGGATGTTTAGGGTTCTTGGAAACTACATTTCCCATGATTCCTCTTGTAATACAGGTAAACAAGAAGTGTGATTACATAAAAGAACAGTATAAGACTCCTGAGGTCCTTGGAGGTGGTCTCTCTTTGGTAAGAGGGAGCCAGGTAGGCAGAAGGTATGGCAGGGGATTTGAATTAGATCTTAGCAGGTACGTGGTGTTCTTTATTTTTCCAACTTGGCCTTAATTAAAATATTAATACTTCTATTTACATCTGTCTATATCCACTTTAATCACAACATTTTCTTGGCAGAGATACTAGAGCTGTTTGCCCTTTTCTCCTCTAGCTCATTTTATGGATGAGGAAACGAGACAGAGTTAAACGACTTGCCCAGAGTCACACAGAAAGTATCTGAGGCTAGACTTGAACTCAAGAAGATAAATATTCTTGACTCCAATCCTAGAACTCTATCCACTGGGCCACCTACCTGTTATTTGTTAATTGTAGGACCTTGGGAAAATAATTTTGCTTTTCTGTTCTTGTTTACCTCTTATAAAAATCATAGAATTACATAGATTTTAGAACTAGAAATCACGTTAGACATTAATGAGTTCAAAAATTTCATTATAAAAAGTAAGAATGGGGGGGCAGCTGGGTAGCTCAGTGGATTGAGAGCCAGGCCTAGAGATGAGAGGTCCTAGGTTCAAATCCGGCCTCAGACACTTCCCAGCTGTGTGACCTTGGGCAAGTCACTTGACCCCCATTGCCTACCCTTACCACTCTTCCACGAAGGAACTAATACACAGAAGTTAAGGGTTTAAAAATATTAAAAAAAAAAAAAGTAAGAATGCTGAGGTACAGAACCTTTCTGAATTGGACATGGTCATATGTAGTAAAATCTGAGGTGAAATTTGAACCCAAGTTTTTGTTACTCTAAGTCTGATGTTCTATTCATTGCTGAAATAAAAGTCCTCACAAGTTCTTCCTTCCTATATATATTTTGATTCTATGATAGCTAATACCAAAGTTTCATAATAGGTATATAAAGTTTCCCCACCCCCACCCCAGAAATGAAATTTCTAGTTAGGAATGCTTCTGCTTTCATATTTCAGTATAATTTCCCTGAGAGTAGATATTGTGTTTTGTTTTGTCTTTCAATATCAAATACCTAGCACATTATTTTGTAATTCTGTCATTTTTCAGTCTTATCCATTACTTTCTGAACCCATTTAAAGCTTTCTTGGAGAAATATATCCCACTTTAGATACTGAAATGATTTGCCATTTCCTTCTCTTCAATTCTTTTTATAGTTGAAGAATCTCAGGCAAACAAGCTTAAGTGACTTTCCCAGGGTCACATAGCTAGTATGTGTCTGAGGCAAGATTTGAACTCAGGAAGATGGATCTTGCTGTTTGTAGGCCCAATACTTTATCTGCATGCCAGCAAGCTGTCATTATCATATCTAAAGTGATTAATAAATACATGTTAAATGGGATTGCCTTGATCAATAATAACTTCAAACTGATATTGCTGTGAATTCACTGAGTTAAGAAAGGCCACATTTTGTTTAACAATCATTCATTCGCTTGCACTCATTAAACTCTCACTAGATAAAAAGTGAAAAGATGCTGAGAGATAAACATACCTAAAACATGGTCATTGACCTCCAATAGCTTAAAATCTAATATGAAATATGACATGTATGCAAAGAAGTATAATGCAATTTAGAACAAGACAAAGTGTGCAAGACAGTTATCATTATGGTGATATGAGAAAAACCTCAAAATAAGAAAAAAATTATCAGGGGAATTATAGGATAATTGGAAAAAATATCATGAAAATTCATCAATGGGTTGCAACTGAGCTGGCTCTTGAAAGATGAGGAGGCTTTCAAAGAAGGAGCATGGGTAGGTGCAGGGATATTATATGCATGGGATATTCTTAAAGGAAAAGCATAGGTTATTTTATTTATTAATGACAATAAATCTCTACAACGTAGAGCAAAGCCCTTGATTCTGAAGAATGAATCCCTGCAAATGGTAAAGTTTTGGGTTAGGTGACGTCTAAGATCTTTTGAAATCTAAAATATTGTGATCCTATGGGATACCTATAATATGTTAGATGTTATATACAGGCTGTGAAATTGAAACAGAATCCTTTCCAAAAAGAATATTGAGTGAAGTTCTGTGGTAAGGAAGGAGTGGTGAGTATATCAGATTATCTAATGGCATTTTTAGGCATTGTTCCAAGGATACAAAATGAGAAGGAAGGTTCAGAATAAAAACAGAATCACAAAGAGTAAAAGTATCTTAGAATCCAAGGTTCCAGAAACTAGGTCACTCCATAAAACACTGTGCTTCTATGAAGTCTAAACAGTTAGGATCTGTAAGAAACCACCATTGTTTCCACTTGTAATGATCCATTTCCCTAATCTCCTCTGTTCACTCTCATAATTTAATTATAACTAACCACTTTCATAGGGAATGAGATTGTTGCATTATATATAGGACAAGTATATTGGGGTCTGCCAATAATGGATTCTCTCTAAATCTCTGATGAAGAGATAAAAGGGCAAAGTGCTCTCCATAGCCCAGAATCTTCAAAGAGCATTCATTTCATCAATATGACAAGGAAGTTCAAACTATAGCTAATAGCACTAGGCACCTTTAAAAAATTACAAAACTCTATACAAAAGCAAAAATCTAACTGAGAGTAACAAACATGACGTCTCATGTTCAGGAGAAAATAACAATTGGATACACCAATAAAGGAGACAAAAAAGCTATCCCAGTATCTGAGAAGTTCTGCAAACTGCTTAATGTCATATCAACTTAAGGACAAAGATAAAGTTCTTATTGAGCTCCATACTAGGGCCATAGCCCTGGAGTAGCATAGCCTCAATCTACAGAGAATGTGATCAAGTATTACGAAGGTAATAAGATATCTCATGCTTCCCACACACAGGTTTTGTCTTTAGCATAACTACAACTACCCTCAACTTCCTAGTCTACTCTACATTTCTGCCTTCCTCTATTTTACAAGTTCCCCACCCTTCCATTTCTGAGCCAAGATAATCAAAATCTATTACCCAAGCTATCATAGTAGCTAGCCCCTTTACAAGGTGCCAGGGCTACCACACATCCACCCTTTTGTCCCTGGATCACCTGTGTTTTAGGCATGCCTAGGAGTCTGGGCTTCCATATGATCATTATAGGTGGGACATAGTGAGTCACTGTGGAAGAACAGGCATGCATAATTTGTAAAATAATAAATTGCATTTTATTGTCCATTACAAATTCATCATTCTTCTAAACTTCCCTATTACTGTCAAGGACATTGGTCTCATTCCAGTCAATTAAATTCCCAAACATGGTGTAATTTTTTTACTTTTTACTCAATCTCTCACCCTATATTCAGTCAGTTGTCAATTCTTGTCTTTTCTATCTTCACATTTCTCTTCTCTACACATACAATCACTGCCCTAATCTAAGTCCTTATTACTTCACACTCAGACTAATTAAATAGCTTTCTAGTGAGTCTCTCAGTCTTAAGCCTCTTTCCTCTCAAATCCATACTTTATACTGCTGGCAAAACAATTTTCTAAAACTACAGGTCTAATCTTGTTACTGACCAGCTTAATGAGCTCTAGTGATTCCATATTGACTGTAGAATCAAATATAATTTCATCAAATATTATTTCATCCTATTTTTTCTACTTTTCAGTAAGTTACAAATTTTATATTATTAGTGTTGCAGTACATACTAGTATTGTAGTCACATAATTATAAAAATAAATGATGGTTATGTAATTTTAATTTTTTATTATATTTTTAAACTATAGTTCCTAAGAATGTTTAGCACTCACTAGTCCAGGAAGCCTAAGTATGGCATAACCTGATCAAAGTCAATAATTTAATAATCATTTGATGAATATCTGCTATATACAAGGTACTCAGCTAGAAACAATAGATACAAAAACAAAAATAAAGATATCTTCTTCCTTCATTTGTCTGTGCTAGGTGCTAAGCTTATAAGGACAAAAAATCCCTAAACAATTCTTATTCTTATTCTCAAAGAGATTATATTATATTATATTAATGGAGATAAAATATGTATGTGTTTGTGTACATATAAACACAAGAGAGAAAACATACATGTATATTTGTATGTACATGTATATACAAACATAAATGTACATTTAACTCAGTTAAAGAGTTAAAGCATAAATAGATTAATCAAAGGGGAAGTTACTGATATCAATGGGAATATAGGCTCCAGATGAGGAAATATGAATAAAAATTGCAATAAAAAGGAAATGAATAAATATCTGAAAAGGCAGAAGAATTTATGACTTCCCAAGAAAGCATAAAATAATAGCAGAATGTTTCTAAGTGGCTTAAAAGAACAATAGCTCTGTGAAATCAGAATTTATTACATGCATAGCAGAAGCAATTAACAGACTAGAAATAATTTTACTTTATCATGGCAAGTTTCATAAAAGAAAAAATGAGAATACCTGATTGTGAATTCAAATATGATTGTGAAGGAAATTTTTATTTTAAAAAGCAATAACAGTTGTGATCACCATATGAACAAAACATATTGATGTTAAGGCAGGAAATATGAACAATTTCAGCATGAGAGTTTACAGAAGAATACAAATAAAAAAACAAGATCCACAATGCAAGAAATAATTTTTTAAATACTACAAACACAAAAAACAAATTTCCAATCAAAAGAATCTACAGATGGTCTCCAAAAAAATCTCTATACTAAAAACTTGAAGACACATTGTCATTAAATCTAACAACTCCACTGACAAACAACAAATCTGCAAGCAACCAGAAGTTCTTCAAATATAAGGGAAAGTACATTCTAACAGATTATTCTGCATCCACCTGACAAGAAAGGTGGGAATAGATTAATGTATTACAAAGAGCAAAAGAGTTCAAATCAAAGCCAAAAGTGGTTTTCCCTACAAATCTTATCCTAACCATTAGAGATTTTTTAAAAATAAATTCAATAAAAGAGACTTTGAAACATTTCTAGAAATAAATCAAAACCTGAAGATTTTTTTTAATTTTTTGAATACCCCAGAAAACAGAAATAAAAGAAGGGCAAGATAGTACAGAAACCAAAGACAATAGCAACAACAAAATAACAACAGAGATCATTAAGATATTTCATTATATATAAATTAAAGAGAAAGAGTGAAAGCAGAAATCAAATAGAAATAATAATGGTGAAATGATTCTGAAACATCATGGAATAAACTCACATAATCCACTCACAGGAGAATCAATGTATTTTGTCATTGCTGTTTGTATGGAACTTTTTGTTGCCGTTGAACTAAATTATACAATGGAAAGGAATATGAAAAGAGGAGAGGAGGAAGAAGATAAAGAAGATAAAGAGGATATGCTTTAACTCTTGAAGGGGACAACAGAAAATGGTGAATCAAAGCTCCCTGAAGCAACTGACACCAAAAAAAGGTGGGAGGTAATGAAACCAGAGAGTAGATTTCAAAATATATTGGAAAAATAATTCAAGACTTAAATATTAAAGATTAATAAATACCTATATAATAAGGGACATAGAAAAATTTTTACTATGGGGTATTTCTAAAACTGAGAAACAAAAAAATTATAATTGGTATCTGGATATATGGACAATTAACAAAGATAGAAAGATGGAGAGACAGACAGGTGGCCAGATGGATGGACAGACATATGGCTGTCTGACTGTCTGGCTGTCTGGATAATGCCCAAAAGCAATTCTCCTGTAGACAAATGGTCAAGGGAAATAAATAGTTATCAGAAGGATGTCAATCTATTAACAACTACATGAAATAATGCTCAAAATCACTAAGAACAAGAGAAATTAAAATTAAATTTTTCTAAGGTTTCACACATCACACTTTATGAATGCCAATAGTTGTATAAGATGTAATTGTCAGTTTTGTTGGAGTTATGAAAAGATAAGTATATTGGTACATTGTTAGTAGATCTGTGAATCCATATAAATATTTTAGAAAACTATTTGGAATCATGCCAATAAGGGTACTAAAACTCCATTTCTTTTGACCAAGAGATCCTTTACTAGTCTTATATTCTTTTTTAAATTTTTTATTTAATTAATTAATTTTGAATATTTTTCCATGGTTGCATGATTCATGTTTTATTTCCTCTCCCCCTGCCCCCCTCCCAGAGCCAATGAGCAATTCCACTGGATTTTACATGTATCATTTATCAAAACCTATTTCCATATTAACAATATTTGCAATACAGTGATCATTTAAAGTCAACATCCTCATTAACATCCCCATCGAACCATGTGATCAATATATGTTTTTCTTCTGTATTTCTGCTCCCACAGTTCTTTCTCTAGATGTGGGTAGTGTTCTTTTCCATAAATCCCTCAGAGCTGTCCTGGGTCATTGCATTGCTGCTAGTACAGAAGTCCATTACATTTGATTGTGCCATAATGTATCAGTCTCTGTGTACAATGTTCTTCTGGTTCTGTTGTGAGGAAGATTAGGTAGTTATTGATTAAGAATTAAGGTTGACCTAGCAGGAAGGAGCTGGAGCTGGGAATTCCAAGATGGAATGAAGGAGGAGGAAGAAGTGACTTGTGCTCTGAGAGGGACTCCATTAGGGGTTAGCACAAACTGTGGTTAGCCCTGGGAGATCTCAGAGTAAAGGACACCCTCCATCCTGATTTCCTTGGGATCCTGTGTGGTGGTGGCATCTTGCAAAGAGGACAAGATCTACAGTGCAGTGCAGTTCCAAGGGAAAAGGAGAAGTTTGGGATCTGGTGGACAGTGTCTCAAGCACACCCTCTCAACTTGGTACCTTGGACCACCTTGGCTCCTGGCATCCAGAGATCATCGGTGGATTACAGTGAGAACCCCAAAGCCAATCAGCCCTTAGCTGTGCTCAAGCGTGGCAGGTCCAGGTCTGAGGCAGTCACCCAGCGACTCCATTACAGCTCGTTGGGCCCTGTCTGTTTAGGTCACTAAGTTAGTGTAGGGAAAATCCTCCCCTTTCCCTTTGGGTTTTGTCATTAGGGTTTTTTTTGTTGTTTTTTTTGTTGTTGTTGTTGTTGTTGTTGTTGTTTTTTAACCCTTGTACTTCGGTGTATTGGCTCATAGGTGGAAGATTGGTAAGGGTGGGCAATGGGGGTCAAGTGACTTGCCCAGGGTCACACAGCTGGGAAGTGGCTGAGGCCGGGTTTGAACCTAGGACCTCCTGTCTCTAGGCCTGACTCTCACTCCACTGAGCTACCCAGCTGCCCCTTGTCATTAGGTTTTAAGGGTTTTAGAGTAGAAATCCCTATCCCACCTTTTAGCTAACATAATTAAAGCTGTTATATCCCTTTTACCTTGCCTGCTTATTTCTAGACTCTGGCCCAGGGTGACAGTTGATCAACAGCCATTTTGTAAGTTAGGAGCAGATTAGCTGCTCTGGTCTCCCAACCTGGTCTAGTCTCTCCAACAACCCAGTGTGTGTGTACCCACAATCATTTAGATTTATTTTAACATCCCTTGTGTCTCCATTACTTTTATTTATCTATATTTTCTACACCTTTCACTCTGCATCAATTCCTAGACTTTCCATTTCCCATGGAATTCCTCCAGTTCTTTATTCCTTTGAGCACAATAATATTCATCACCAGCAGACACCACAGTTTGTTCAGCCATCCCCCAATCGATGGACACCCCCTCATTTTCCAGTGTTTTTATCACTACAAAGAGTGAGGCTGTTGTTATGTGGATCCTGTTATGAGGTTAATGAGATGCCCCCAAAGTCCTCTGATGGTATGAGGAGCTGAAGCTGAGTGAGTGTGGGAATCCCTAAGTGAACACTAAACACCCCACAGGAATATTTGTGATTAAACTAGTACACCCAGCTCCAATATAACAGTGTCCCAGGAATAAGTGATCAAATAAGAGGCTGTGGGTTAGATCACACAGCTCCTTGACTGCTTATCCTGGCTCCAAAACTGATGCATAACGCTAGTGACTGCAGCTTGACTTTAGTTTGAGTAATCCTTCTTCCCTCAGATACCCAAGGATATGTTTGATAATCCTTAGGGTAATGATGACATCCACCTAAGTAAGTTTCAAGATTTAATAACAACAAACTTAGGGAAAAGGAAACAGGGACTGAAGGAAAGAGGAGTAAGGGAAAGCTTGACTAAAGCTAATGATGCTCAGGTGATGTCAATTGAAGGTAGTCAGGTTGAGATTAACAGCTGGAGAGGTTTGTCTCTCTCTTGGTTGAAACCTGGCCAGGCCAGGCTTCTTAGCCTGAACCAGGTTGTTTGATGGTATTTATATTGCTTCTTCCTTGCTGATGATTGATTAGGCTATATAGAACACTTTCACACAGAAGTTGAGGTGTGGTAGTGATTAGAACTGGATGCAGGTAATCTGGGTGGATTTGGCCTACCCCAATTCCCAACCAACCTCCAACCAAAAATCCCCTTCTCCAAACTGAGAGAGCTTTTGGTTCAAAATCGTGCTCTTCATATTTTGCCAGCAACTGCCTCTCTCTCTCTGGCTCATGACAAGCTTGGTTGGTTCCAAGTTCTAAACTGCTAAGTGTCAATCATTCTGCTCTCCATTTTGAATAGCAGAAATGATATTACACTATAAATATTTTATACATGCATTTTCCCTATTATCTCTTTTGGGGTACAAACCAACAAGTGGTATCGCTGGGCCAAAGGGCAGCCCTTTGGACATAGCTTCAAATTGCCTTCCAGAATGGTTGGATCAATTCCAAACTCCACCAGCAATGCATTAGTGTCCCAATTTTGCCACATTCCCTCCATCTTTTATTACTTTCTTTGTTGTCATATTGGTTAATCTGCTAGGTGTGAGGTGGTACCTCAGAGTTGTTTATATTTGCATTAGTTTAATTATGAGATATTTAGAATAGTTATTCATGTGCTTATTGATAGTTTTGATTTCTTTATCTGAAAACTGCCTATTCATGTCCCTTGTCCACTTATCAATTGGAGAAGGGCTTGATTTTTTGGTACGATTGATTTAGTTCCTTATTAGTTTGAGAAATTGGACCTTTGTCAGAGGTTTTTGTTACAAAGATTTTTCCTCGATTTGTTGCTTCCCTTCTAATTTTGGTTGCATTGGTTTTGTTTGTACAAAATCTTTTCTATTTAATGTAATGAAAATTATTTATTTTACATTTTATATTATTCTCTTTCTCTTGCTTGGTCTTAAATTATTTCCTTTCCCATAGATGTGACAGGTATACTATTCCATGTTCGCCCTATTTTCTTATAATTTCCCTCTTTATATGTAAGTCATTTACACATTCTCAATTTATCTTGGTATATGTTGTGAGATATTGATCTAAATCTATTCTCTTCCATACTGTTTTCCAATTTTCCCAGAAGTTTTTGTTAAATAGTGGGTTCTTGTTTCAAAAGTTGGGTTTATCATAACTTGCTGAGGACATTTACCCCAAGTCTATTCCACTGATATTCCGTTCTTTCTCTTAGCCAGTATCATATTGTTTTGATGAACACTGCTTTAAAGTACAGTTAAAGATCTAGTACTGCTAGGCTCCCATCCTTCACATTTCATTAGTTCCCTTGATATTCCTGATGTTTTGTTCTTCCCAATGAATTTTGTTATTTTTTTCTAATCGAATAAAAAAGTTTCTTTGGAGTTTGACAGGCATGGCACTGAATAAGTAAATTAATTTGGGTAGGATTGTTATTTTATTATATTAGCTCATCCTACCATAAGCAATTAATGTTTTTCCAATTATTTATATCTAGTTTTAGTTATGTGGAATGTGTTTTGTAGTTGTCTTCATATAATTCCTGTGTTTGTCCTGGAAAATAGATTCCTGAATATTTTATAATGTCTAGGGTGATTTTTAATGGAATTTTTCTTTCTAACTCTTGCTGCTGAATTGTGTTGGAAACATATAGAAATGCTAATGATTTGTGTGGGTTTATTTTGTATCTTGCAACTTTGTTAAAGTTGTTGATCGTTTCTACTAGCTTTTTAGTTGATTCTCTAGGTTTTTTTAAGTAGACCATCATATCATCTGCAAAGAGTAATAGCTTGGTCTCCACATTGCCTATTTTAATACCTTCAATTTCTTTTTCTTCTCTAATTGCTACTGCTAGTGTTTCTAGTACAATGTTAAAATATAGAGGTGATAATGGGCATCCTTGTTTCACTCCTGATCTTATTGGTAAGACTTCTAACTTGTCCCCATTGCATATGATGCTTGTTGATGGTTTTAGATATATACTGTTCATTATTTTTAGGAAAGGCCAATCTATTCCTATATTGTCTAGTGTTTTCAATAGGAATGGGTGTTGTATTTTGTCAAAGGATTTTTCTGCATCTATTGAGATAATCATGTGATTTCTGTTAGTTTGGTTGTTGATGTGGTTAATTATATGGATGGCTTTCCTAATATTAAACCATCCTTGTATTCCTGGTATAAATCCAACATAACCATAGAAAATAATCCTTAGGACCACTTTGTCTTATCCCTCTTGCCCTGCCCTCCAACTGCACTATTGATAGACAGGATTAAGCAGGGCTATAACCAGGATGCTCTCCTCTCTCTCTCCTTCTCCTCCAGCTGCCTCCCTGACAGCTGTGGTCAGAGGCTTTAGCCTTGAGTAACTATCCTGACACAGTATTCCCTCCTGGTTGGAGCCCTCACCCTGAGATCCCAGCAACTGCCCGAGTCTCAGCGCAGTAAATGGGAGAGGGGACCTGGGACCTTCCTTTTTTCTTTTCCTTAAACTTGATAATTCAACCTTCTTTGTGTACCTTTTAAGTTGAATCGGCAAGAGGGTCCCCCAGCTCTTACTGCTATTAGATTTGGTCTTCTGTCCCCTTCAAAATACTTTGTTTTTCATTGGTGTGGAAAGGTTTTTACAGAGGACTTGACTTTTGCTACTTCTAAGCAGCCATCTTGACTCCCTCTTATACTCTTAAGAGGCTATTAATAAGAACAATGTATATCAAAATATTTATAACAACACATTAATTACAAAAAGTCTAAACAAATTGTGGAGCATAGATGTAAGGGAATATTATAGTGATGTAGATGATGTGATTAATACAGAGAATTAAGAAAGGATCTATAAAAGTAAAAGAATGAAGTAAGCAGAACAAAAAAACAATATACATCAATAAAAATATGAATAAGGAAAACAACTACACACATAACTAACAATAAACATGGAAAATTTTTAAATATCTAGTCTGGAACAAAAGAAATAATGAGAAGACATGCTTACTCCACTTGTTTGAAGAGTTACTATTCATATTAGAGATATTATCAGATTTTCAACATTTTTATCAATAATGTTCTTTTAGTTCTTTATCTTTTAAATTGTTAAGCATATATATACATATATATATAATATAAATAATATACTCACATTTTATATGGGTTGGCTTTCTGATAGAGACTAGAGGAAAAGATACTGAAGGGAAATTATGAGGATACACAAAAAAGGGATCAATGAAAACTTCTTTAAAAGCCAAGCAATGAAGAGGCTATGTACTATAGAGAATATAGTACCTTTTATTTGATATTGTATTAGGTCACATGCCTAATAAGTAGAAAAGACATTTCAACAGAGATCATTGTATTCCAAAATCAATGTTCTTTTCAAGTAAAGCAATTTTCTCCCTAATAAACATTTGTATATGGGTATATATATCCGTGGACATATTTGTGTACATATGCAGATATAGTAGATGTAAAATTATAGATATATACTTACATTGATATTTTTTCCAGGAAAATCCTTGGTAATAGTAATGAAGGCAGTTTCATTTGAACCATGATATCAGAAACCAAAGCCAACTTGCCAGAGTCTGAGAAGTGAGTGAGAAGAAAGGGAAATAGTTATTTCTTGGAGTTTAACTTTGCAAATGGAATAGAGATAAAAGAAAATAGTCATATCATACAGTATAATTTTGGTGTCATATGCAATTGGTACTGCTTTAAAAAGAGTCACAAGAAAATATGTAATCAGTTTCATCCTTGTCACCTCCAATCCACATGCATTATCAAGCAGCAGGATAAGATTTTTAACAGCAGGCTGCTGGAGCACAGCCAATGCATCAGTATTGAAAATATGGTCATCAACATTCAGATCTCTTTGGCTGTGGGTCCTTTATGGAGAATTAATGACAGTCACTGTTATATTGGATGTATAAGTGGAGTGAGCACAGGCAAATGCAGTCTTACATCTTCAGGCAATATGACATAGCTATTGATTGATAGCAAAGAGAGCAACAGGCAAACTGAATTGGTGCATTTTCATTAAAAATGAAAGGCAATGGGGGCAGCTGGGTAGCTCAGTGGATTGAGAGCCAGGCCTAAAGACGGGAGGTCCTGGGTTCAAATCCGGCCTCAGCCACTTCCCAGCCGTGTGACCCTGGGCAAGTCACTTGACCCCCATTGCCTACCCTTACCGCTCTTCTGCCTTGGAACCAGTACACAGTATTGATTCTAAGGGGGAAGGTAAGGGTTTTAAAAAAAAATGAAAGGCAAAAGCACCCACAATATGTGAATCCCTCCAGGAAGCAAAAGAATAGAAATGTTACTTAGAAAATCACTAGCCAGTTAAGGAAAAAAATTAATACTTACTACTTGTCTAACACTGGGCATGATACTACCATTGATTGTAGTAAGATCCTTGAGCAATTAGACTGATTTCATATTTCCATCTCTAGTACTTAATGGAGTGTCTTCCACAAAATAGGTATTTAGTAAATGTTTGTTAATTTGAAGCAAGGGAAAAATATAAGAAATGTAAGATAAGATTGTGCCCTTAAGGAAGTTGTACTAGTTTGAGAGATTTGAAATCATTAGATAATAATATTAAGTAGCCTGTACTACTAGTTATGGTCCCCATGTTACATAATTATATGACATGAAACATAACAGTCTCCCAATAATTTATAATAATTATAATAATAATTAATACTGATGATGACTACTTTGAAGTCTCCAAAATATTTTACAAATATGATCTCATTTACCCTTATAATAATGCTACAAGATAGGTGGTATTGATATTCTTATTTTACAATAAGAAAACTGAAGGAAATAGAAGTTGTGATTTATGTAGCTAATAAGTGATTAAGGTTGGATATGAACTCAGGACTTCCTGACTCCAGATCTAGTACATCATTAATTCTGCAATGTAGTCATCTTCTAAAATGAAAAAAGAAAACCTCATGATAGGTGTGAGAAGGCTGCCATTTCTTGAACACCAGGAATTATGATAGAGAACTAAGGGAATGCTATTATAGAAGTGCATGAGCTAAATAGATGTGCTATATTATGATGCAAACAAGTTAAAAGTTTAAGAAGGTCACCAGACATTGGGTGAATTGCCCAATGGGTGATTTATGACAAGCTTTCAAAAAGGTGTTGGATCACTACCTATTGTACATTTTTTAAGCATGATTCCTGTTCATTTATTGGTTGAATCAAATGATCTCTGAAGACCCTTTCAAATTTGGGAGACTTCACAAAATAAGAAGACTTAGGACTCATAATAGCGATAGCTACTCTTTATATAAAGCTTTAAAGTTTGTAAAGTTCTTTATAAATGTCAACTCATTTGATCCTAACAACAATCCTTATGCTGTTATTAATATCATTTTACAGTTTAGGTGGTTTTCTCACTTTTAACTATCTGATGAGTAGATTTCAACTCTGGTGTTCTTCATCCCAAGACAAAGACCCTCAGGACTATTCCCAATTATGTATCTTTCTTCAAACATTAGAAGTTTTTTGTTATTTTTGGTAGACCAATTAGACCAATTCTGTATAAATCCTGAAAGCAAGTATAATAGCAATGTATGGAAGTTATAAGGACATAGATTTTTCAATTTATATGAGGGATAACTTTTTAACAATCAATGTTGTATAAATAGAATGAGCTTTCTGGTCTGTCTTTCTTAAGTTGTGAGTTCCCTATGTTGGCAAATTCTCAATCTGGATGACTGCCTATGAGGAATATTATAGAAAGGATTCCTATATTAATTGAGAAATTAACTTATTGATCAATAAGAGATCTTCCAACTCTCATCTTTTAGACTTTTGTGAGCAAATTCTCATTACTTTTCTTTTAAGTTGCTAAAATTTTCCCCAACTATATATAAAAACAATTTCAAAAAATTTAAAAAGAATTATGTCATGAATTCTCTCTTTCTTTCTTTTCCCTCCTTCCTGCTGAGATGGTAAGCAATCTGGTATAGATTTTACATGTGCAATCATAAAACATTTTTTTCATATTAATCCTTTTGTGTAAAGAACTTGAGCAAAAAGAAATTAGAAAGAATGTAAAAAAATGTTTCCTTCTGAATTCAGAATACATCAGTTCTTTCTTTGGCAACAGATGGCATTTTTTATCATGAGTCCTTTGGGATTGTTTTGGATCACTGCATTGCTGAGAATAGCTAAGTTATTCAGAGTTGTTCATCATACAGTACTGCTGTCACTGTGTACAATGTTCTCCTGATTCTGCTTACTTCACTGTCCTTCAGTTCATATATATCTTTCAAAATTTTTCTGAGCTCCTCCTGCTCATCACTTCTTACTGTGCAATAATATACCATTACAATCACTACAATTTACTTATTTTTCCCCAATTTATGCCTTCACTTTCTAATTCTGTATCATGACAAAAAGAGCTATTTTAAATATTTTTGTACATTCATATGCGGGAAAACAAGAGGTTAACTTAAATATTTATCTGGGTTCAGAAGGGTGAATAGGAGACAGGAATGGACAATAGGTGGGGACTTAACAAGCTGGGAAGTTGGGTTTGGCAGTTTGGGAAATGGCAGTTGGCAGGAGTGACTGTTGGGCCTTAACTGTCACACTGACCCACCTAGCCAGGAAGTCAGAGAAACTGCAAGTAAATAACATTGACAAGAGGGCTTATAAATATAGGTTTAATTAAAGAAAACTATAGTATTAAAGAAGGGGAAAAGGGGTTCTATTCTACCAGTCTATGGGCAAGCCTCAGGGTCAGGGAATGGACTTATCTACACTAAGCTAGAAACGATAGCAGGGCAGGGCACAATGGAGATCTGGAAGGAGAGTGGGATATCCTCACTGCAGAGTCCTGTCACACTCCAATGATGTTGCAGCTCTTCCAGGACCACAGTCAGTCCTCCTTCAAGTGGGTAGATCTGGAAGTTAAACCAGCTCAAGTTAACCAGCAACTCAGGTTGGATTTAATAGTCTCAACCAAAAATCGCCCACAAACAGATGACTGTCTTCCTTCTGGATCCCACGAAATCAGGGTACAAACTCCACGTCCTCTGAGGTCTCCCAGGGGTCAGTTACAACTTGTCCCCAGCCACCATGTAGTCCATCTCAAAGAGAGAAGCAACACTTCCTCCTTCCCCATTCCATTTAGAATCCTTCAGCCCTGCCTGCTAAGCCTCCTAAATAATAATTTATTAATCTACCCTACAACAACACATAGACCCTTTTCTTTTTAAAATCTCTTTGGGATGCAAACCTAATAATAGTATTGCTGTGTCACAGCATATATACTGTTTTATAGCCTTTTGGGTATAGGTCCAAATTGCTCTCCAGAATGCTTGAATCAATTCAGAACTCCCAAAGCAGAGCATTAGTCTCAGTTTTCATATATGCTCTCCAAGTGTTGTCATTTTCCTTTTCTGTTATAATAGCCCATCTGATAGGAATCAGATGGTACTTCAAAGTTGTTTTAATTTTCATTTCTCTAGTTGATAGTGATTTAGAGCAGTGATTGGCCAGATCCAACCCACTCAAATGGGTCTATCCCACTGGGTAACGTTATTCCTAATCTGACGAATACAATGAGTAGGATACAGTACAATGAAACTTTGAAAGAGTTGTCTTAGAAATAGACTGACAGATGAGCATTTCCTTTCCTTTGGCCCCCTCCCTAAAAGTTTGCCCATCACCTATTTAGTACATTTTTTCACATGACTATAGAGAACTTTAGTTACTTTACTGAGAACTGCCTATTCATATCCTTTGACCATTTATCAATTGGGCCCTGACTTGTATTTTTATACATTTGACCCACTTCTCTTTGTATTTGGGAAATGAGGCTTTTATTAGAGGGAGATTTGTAATTTTTTAAAATTTTTATTAATGATTACTTCCAATCCTATTTCCCCATTTTTCCTTTTATCTCTCTTTCTAATCATCCTCAAAAGTGTTCAACTTCTAACCATTACATCCCCCAATTTGACCTCTTTTCTATCATTCCCTCTACTTTCCTTATCCTCTCCTCCTCCTACTCTCCTATAGGGTAAGATAGATTTCTATATCCAATTAATTTTGTAGGTTCTTTCCTCTTTGAATCAATTCCAATGAGAATAAGTTTCAAGTGCTCTCTCCTCACCTCCTATCTTCCTCTCCCCTGTAATAGCTCTTCCATGCCTTTTTAAAGTGAGATTATATATATATATATATATATATATACATATATATATATATCATTTGATTTGATTTTCTCCTTCTCCCTTTTCCCCATTCATTCCTCTTTCTCTTCCCCTAATTTTATTTTTATGGATGCCATCTCATTATATTCAACTCATGTCCTTGCCCTCTGTCTGTGTATATTCTTTTTAACTGCCCTAATGATAAAGTTCTTAAAAGACAAGAATTGTCTTTCTGTGTAGGTATGTACACAGTTTAACTCTGTTGAAAGTCTTTTGATTTCTCTTTCCTGTTTACCTTTTTATACTGCTCTTGAGTCTTGAATTTGAGTGTCAGATAATCCACCCAGGTCTGGTCTTTTCATCATGATTGTTTGAAAGTCCTCTGTTTCATTAAATACCTAGTTTCCCTTGAACAATTATGCTCAGTTTTGCTGAGTAAGTGATTCTTGATTGAAGTCCTAAATCCTTTGCCCTCTGAAAAATGGTATTCCAGGCCCTCTCATCCTTTAATATAGAAGTAGAAACTGCTGACTCTTGTGTTATTCTGACAGTGGCTCTATGATATTTGAATTGTTTCTTTTTGGTTACTTGTGATATTTTCTCCTTGACCTAAGAGTTCTGGAATTTGGTTATAATATTCCTGGGAGTTATTCTTTTGAGATCTCTTTCCAAAAGTGATTATTCAATTCTTCCAATTTCTATTTACATTAGCTTCTAGAATATCATGGAAATTTTTAATGATAATTTCCTGAAAGATGTCAATCAGCATAGGTGCTGATTTGGGAATAAAAAGTCGCATTCAATTAACTGATCTGTGAGTATACCTGAATATTCTCTTTTTAATAGTGGAATGGAGTAAATGGATCTGGTCAAGATTGAAATTAAAATAGTAATAATGATGATGTAAAAAAAAAACAAAAAACAACTGAAGCTAGGACCTCTAATTGCTTGGCCAAGACATTGATGAATAAAAAGCTTAAGAACAAATTTTTTATTTAATCTTACTTTGCCAAATGCTCATAGCCTCCAAATTATATGAAATTTAAAAAATGGATAATGGCTTTTAGATAGTACAGTAACTTTTAGATTATCTCCCCTAGATTTATTTTCCAGTTGAGTTGTCTTTCCAATGGGTTATTTCATATATTCTCCAATTTTTTCATTCTTTTGACTTTGTTTGATTGTTTCTTGATGTCTCATGGAGTCAGTTACCACTTCCCAATTCTAATTTTAAGGAATTATTTTCTTCAATGAGCTCATTTTCTACTTGGCCAATTCTACTTTTTAAAGAGTTCTTTCCCTAAATGAATTTTTCTACTTTTTTTCTTCATATGGCCATTTCTGCAACCTGGATATGTATATGGACAATGCAACAAGAGTCTTGCACCCAGAGTCAGCAGAGGTATTTCTGTAATCTCTTTCTAAGCTATTGTCAACCATCTTTTCTCTTACCATATATGGCTGAGATCTCTACAAGATTTTGCTGATAATTCAGGTGCCCCTAATGACTGTTGCCATGAGTGACAGGGTTCTGCTTTGGTGTTTTGCTTTCAATTCTAGTGAAATTTTGTGTTGGCCTTCTAAATTGTTTTGAGATGAAAAATTACCCCCCCACACACACACACACCTTTTATATTACTCCATAATTCATTTAGAGGCTTTAAATCATAGCTTTTTTGGAAGGTTATTTGGTAGACATCAGGTGAGTCTATGTACCTTCTCTGCCATCTTCACTTCTTACTTTCTCAAGTCAGTGAAAAGAAAGTCAAACTTTCATGTCATTAAATATAGAAATAATTTAGTACTTTCCTCAGACCTCTACAGCCATGCATGTGATTAACTATGATATGGTGGGGGCGGGAGGGGGAGGACTTTTTTATACCTTTTATATTATCATGCTGGTCTAGCAGATGTTGCCATTAGCCAATCAGAAATAAAGTACAAGTACTGATACAGGAACAAAAAGTCATATCCAATTAATTAGCCTATGAGTATAGATGAATATTTCTTTTTTAATAATTGATTGGAGTAAATGGTTCTGGTCAATATTTAAGTAATAATAATAGTAACAATGATAGCAAATACAATAGATGAAGCTACTATCCCTAATTTCCTGGCCATGATGTTGACTCACAAAAAATTTAAGACACAAGTTTTTAATTAATGTTACTTTACCAACTGCTCATATCTCCAAATACTGTAAAAACAATTTAAAATTTTAATATATAGGCACCTAGAGAAAGAGATGCAATTCTGTGTGAATAAGAAGGGAATATAGTTTAATTCATCAATATTGGCCTGCAACTAAATTATGCCCCAAAATTCTTAAGTTTATAGAATCTGACATTCCACACACATACATGAATCATTATTTGTGCCAAATGGTCAACCTAATATTAAACTTAAAAGAATAAAAATATAATGTCTTGTCTTAGGATCATTTCTGTCTAAACAGCATATGTCATAAAGATGAGGAGAATTATATGATACTAATAATGACAAATAATTTTTCTACTGAAGTTTTATGTCTATAAACTACTGTAACTGCATATCTAGGATTATAGATTTAATACTAGAAACAATCTTAAAGGCATTATATTTAAGCCCAAAATTTTGCAGATGGTGAAGTTTAAGGACATGGAAGATAAGTGACTTGCCCATGGTCATAGAGCTAGTTATAATCTAACCTGAGGTTTGAACTAAGTTCTTTCCAAATGGAAATTCAGTTCTCTAGCCGCTACCCAAGATATTTCTTATCCCTATTATAAAAGGAAGAAATTGAGGCACAGGGCATTCAGTGTCTTTTAAATGGTCCTATAGTCAATAAATTTCAGCAACAAGATGCAAAGTAATTTTTTGCATTTTAAATCATCAATCTACTGTCTTTATTTTATTTGAAAATGTTTGGGGAATTTTCTTTTGGATATGAATATTGGTTTCTATTTTTTTAAAAATACCTCATGTGCTTAATTAGATACAATCTGGATTTCTGCATTCCTTTTTACAAAAAGAAAACTATAACCACTAACCTAGGAAATAAATTCAGAATGGAGAAATTCAGTAGATTAATTCATTCCATAGATAACCCATGATACAAAGATGAGTCATGGAGAAATATATTGTACTAAATATTCATCTTTACTTCAACACATAACATCTTGAGCGCTGTCATTGCTTATAACATATAAATCAAATATTTACATTCTCTTTTCACACAGGTCAGGTTTTAATTATAGCTTCAAAATTCAACTGTAATACAGAAGATTGTATTATAAATGTATGAGTTGGTAGAGAGATTAAATTCAATAGAATATTATATCAAATGTCTACTAAATATCAAAGAACTGATTCACTACACTATTATTCTACTTATGTAACAAAATGCCATTTTTCTTAAAAATATTCTCATGATTTATTGTGACAAGGAACTAAAGAACAATTATACATCAGCCCCAAATACCTGTAAAATCCTTTCTAATCAGCTATTTTGGAATATTTTTTGCATTTGTTTAATTCTAACTTCTAAAATATGTCAAAATATTCATAATTTGGACAGGAAGGACATTCGCTTCATCTACAGAGGTCACAGACTCTTAATAGACTATGTTCATGAAAAACAATTCATACCTGATCTCTTTTGTTGGTAAGATTTCTTGAATGGTGACTATATGGCTAATCCTCGGAGAAAGTCTTCTAGAGCTTGAATTCCACAAGTAAAGCACTCAAGAAACAAGAATGAGGTACTAGAGCAACAGTTTGATAAGGCAAACTAGAAATTATCATTTCAATTAATGTCAACAAATATTAAGCCTCTATTAAAAATCAATGGGACAAATACGCAGCACAGAAGTCTTAATTTGAGCTCCGGGAGACCTAAATTCAAATTCTGCCTCAGATACCTATTAGCTGTGTAACCACAGCCAATTCACTTAATCTATTTGCTTCAGTTTAATTAATGGCAATATGAAGAATAGTAATAGCATCTACTTCACAAGTTTTTGTATGAATTAAATGAGAGGGTATTTGCAAAGTGCATAGCAAAATGACTGGACCATATTAGATGCTTAATATACAATTGTTCTCTTCTCTATCATCTTCCATCTCATTAATTATCCCTCTTCCTCATGTATCTTCAATGCCCATTTCTTATTCCATTTTCCTCAGTTTCCTCATTTGTAAAATAGAGCTAATAATAATACCTATGTAACAGGGTTGTAGTTATGATCAAATGAGTTAATATATATATATATAAAGTATTTTGCAAATTTTAAAATGGCTTAGAAATATTACCTCTCATTCCCAAATTCCAAAGATCATATTGGGAATAAAAGTGAAAAAAGACTGCCTACTCTTAAGGAAATTATATTCCCTTTGAAGCTGTAACATACACAATCAAATACTTAAGCCAGCATGGCTTGAGGTTTAAAGCACTTATAAAGATTATCTCATTTTATCTTCACAACAATTTTGGTGGGTAAGGTCCCTTATCTTCATTTTATAGAGGAAGAAAATGAGGCAGAGAGCTTAAATCACTTGCCCCAAATCCTGCAGTTGGTAAATACATCAGATCAGATTTGAATTTAGATTTCTGACCTAAGCCTACCATTGTATTCAGTGTGTCACCTCCCTCCAGGATTGTTGTTTAGAGAGAAGGTAATGACCTGCATTGGTAGAGGGAATCCCCTCATTTGGGAGTTTATTTTAACAGTGAAATCCAAACTTTAGTCCCTTTGTCTATTCAGATATTTATATGAAGTGGTGACCTCATCAGCTGTGAATATACCCTCCAGTAACACAGGATGTGCCCCATTTGAGTTGTGTGAGAATCAGTAGATAGAGCATTTAAGTTCTTTCTCTGAATTAGTCCAAGTGAACACCAGCAAACCAGACCAGTTCCCTCTCTCAAGAAGCTTACATTCTAATAAAGGAAGACAGCATAAAGGGGAGCTAAGAAAGGAAGGGGATTGACTGAAAGAATGATATGGAGCAGGTAGAGAAGGAGCAAGTTTAGGCCTTTGTAATATAACAAAAAAAGGTGATCTAGCAAAGCTGAGGAGCAGAATCTGCTTTATTGGTGAGGGGAAGCTGGAGGTGACAATATGAGTAGAAATGACATGATGCAGAGCATCCCAGGAAGTATAAGTAATTAAATAGGCAGGTAGGCAGTTAGACAGAGATAGAGACACATCTGTCTACCAACCTACCTACTACCTATCCATCTTTCTATCTATCCATCTATCTTTCTACATCTATCTATCTATCTATCTATCTATCTAATCTATCTATCTACCTATCTAGCTATCTTTCCATCCATCCATATCTATCTATCCATCTATCTATCCTTCCATCTATCTCTCTCTTTCTATCTATCTATCTCCATATAGATATAAACATATATGTACATATACTTTGTATCTCCAAAGTCTTAGTACAGTATTGAACTATTAATGCTGCACCAATACTTTGGCAACTTCAAGTATATGCATACATGTAATATATTCAAAACCACACATATACATATATAAGTATATATAATCTGTACATGTGTGTGTATGTCTGTGTGTCAAGAAAGGCAAAAACACTGGAGAACTAACAACTATGGGGTTTAGTAAGGGCTTCCTGTTAGAAGTAGCAGCTGAATTAATCCTTGAAAAAAGCTTAAGGATCCCAAGAGACAAAGATGATTGCATCATAACCTTGATTTTAGCTGTAGAGTCAGAAAGGAGAAGAATTTTAGAACCCCATAGAAGAAAAGTTTCTGAGCATTCATACAGAGAGGGAAAATGTTCTTTTTCATGTACTTGTACACAAAGTCCCCATTGAGTGGTATATTCCCAATGAAGACCTTAGAACTCCTTTTGTGAATGTGAAAGAACAACTGAAGCTGCCTAGTTCCCCTGGGATGACTGACTCATAAAGCCACTGAGGTACCTGATTGAATCAACATCCAGGGAGTCTGCCAACTCCAGCAGAGCATAGATCCATGGGAATACTTTCCAAGTAGAATTAGACTTTTAGCTGTTCATACAAAGCAACAATTTTATATTTTATATTTAAGTTTATATGAAAAAATATTTCTAAATCTCCTTTAGCTTATTAAATTATGTCCTCATTTTTTTACCCATTAGCAGTACATTATCCCCCAAATGCTGTTAAACAAATGGTCAAAAGGCAAAAATCAGAATCTTACTGATTCTTCGTGGATTAAAAAATAGTTCCATGACATCAAAAAGTTTGAAAGGCCTCATGTTAGTTTATAAGCCACAAGAAGGTTTTGACTGTCATCTCTTCATGAAACATAACAGTAGAGTTCTGTAGACAAGGGGAACATTAAAAAAATGATTTTCTAGTGATGACAGGGAATGACATGTTCCACTTAAACTAGAAATATGTCCAAAATGAAAAGAAAATTGGAGAGGTAAAAAACATGAAGAATAAGGGAAATATAAATTAAAACATCTCCAAAGTTGCACTTCATTTTCAGCAAATTGATAAAGATGTCAAAAAATGGGAAAGTGATTGTTGGAGGGGTTATGGCTGACCCCTTATAATTTTACTCTTTCTCCCAAATTTTGCTCCTTGACTTAGCACTTCATTGCCTCCCATCATCCAGAAAAAAACTTTAAAATGTGAAAGTCAAAAAGAAAGGGAAAGTGTATACCTCCAGCACTTTGTAGGTATACCTATGGCCCTTCCCACTGACCACGAATAATTGAAACCATGGAAAATAAAACTGGATGAGAGTGTCCTACTGTAATTAACTTAATGATGGAGTTATGAATAGGTCAAGTAGTCTTAAAAGTAATATGGAACTATATTAAGAAACTAAACTGCTCCTACACATTTGCCCAGAGAGCTTATTTTTTGGCATGAAGCAGGAGAAGGTCTAGAATTAAACAAATATCTGATAAATGCCAAGATATTCTTAATAAAAATTATTTTGCAGCAAAAAAGACTAGAAGCAAAGTATATAACATCATATTTGGTAAATAACTAAAACTTATGGTATATGAATTAATAGAAACAATAATATCATGACAAATTATCAGTCTTTGTTTAGAAAGACATAAATCAACATAGGAGTAATAAAGTTAGGAAAATAGTCTACAAATTATTACATTATGTAAATGGAAATAAGAATATTTTTAAACCCTGAACACTAAATGTATAATGAACAAACTTTTCCCTCAAAGGAGGAATTAAATGTTTCCCATAAGTACATTTTTCCTATAAGCTTTTGCTGTATCAGAAAACTTTTACTACATTAGTCTTATTGTCATTTTCTTTGAGGACTTTATCTATTGTCTCTATGACTTATTCTTTGATCCACCAACTCTTTAGGGTTTTATATTAGTTTGTCTTTTTTAGAATTTGAATCCTTTAGCAAAATTTATTATACTGATTATGATTTTATTGTTATAGATTGTCAGTGAATGTCTGATTTGTTGCATTTCATGTTTTTTTAAATCTAGCACATAATTGAATCTTAAAATGCTATAAATAGCAAAGCAATTTAATGTATTACCATGTAGTAATTGTTGACAGAGAAATGTTATTTTTTTAAAATTATATTAAATATTCTTATTTATCAAATTCTTAACTTCTTTCTTATTTGCATTTATTGTTTGATTCATCTATGTTAAAAGAGCTACATTGCTATTCTTAAGTATTGGACTTTTACCATAACTTGATTAACCATTTTTTTCCAGCATGTATATACTATGTCATAATTATCCATGAGTTACTGATATTGATTTATTACCTATGCTGCCTTTTGGCATAATGTCTTCCCCTCTCTATCTCTACTAAAAATTACAATTCTTATTCTTACTTATTCTAGAATATGACTACTATCCCTTCATTTTAAAATTTACTTAAAGAATATTAAATTATCCACTTTATCATTTCAACTCTATGTATCTTTGTTTTAAATGTGTTTCGTCTATTTTTGATCCTGCTTTCTATTCCATTCTGCTACCATTGTATTGGTGAGCTCCATGTAGTCACATCTGCTATTATGATTTTGAATTCTGTATTCCCCTCATATTCTCTTAAATTTTCTTTTTCTTTTCCTTCTGGCCCCATCTTTTATAAGATGGAAAGAGAAAGAGTTAGAGAAAGAATCAGATCAATACTTACAATCTGAAATTTTCTCCAAGTGAAGGTCTCCTATCTCTCTTATAGTTTCTCTCATTTTACTTCCCATTTTATGATCGACCCTTTTTGTGTCTATTCTTCCTTTTCCCTCCTTTTCTCTCTTTTAAACACCCTTCCTGCCCTCACTTGTTTCCTTATTGAATTTTATATTTCTGTATCAAATTCTTTGCATCTCTGTGTTATGTGGTTATTTAATCCTCTTTATTTTCCTCATAAAATAGTGAAACCATGAAATGCTTGCTTCCACCAACCTATCCATCACATCTCATTTATGTAAAATAATGAGTTCTTTCTTAATTTATCCTTGACCTACTCCTTTTTTACTACCTTTTCTTAACTTTCTTAAAACTTGTAAAACAAGATTAAAAAAACATTTTCAGGCCCTCTTTTTATCTTTCTTAACTCTTCCTGTGAAGATATTATGATTCTGCAGGGACTGGTATCTTTTCTCTCTTCAGAATATTTCTACTTTATCATTTATTATCATATTTCCAAGTTCAAGAATGAATACTCAGGAATTTACCATTCTTAGTTTCATTTGGCTCAAATTTTTAATTGAGTTTTCCCTTAGCTCTGAGTTTTTCATCAGGAATAATAAAAAAAAATCCTTAATCTGGGGGCATCTGGATGGCTCAGTGGATTGAGAGCCAGGCCTAGAGATGGGAGATCCTAGGTTCAATTCTGGCCTCAAACACTTCCTATCTGTGTGACCCTGGGCAAGTCACTTAACCCCCATCGCCTAGCCTTTACCACTCTTCTGCCTTGGAGCCAATACACAGTATTGGCTTCAAGAGCACAGGTAAAGGCTTAAAAAAAACCTTAATCTATTGAGATTCTATTCTCATCCCTCTCATGATGTCATACCCTAACTTATATAGTAAGTTACTGTTGATAATAAGTTTTTGTCTTATGTCTTTTATAATAATATATTCTGAGCCATCTTCTCTCTTACAATACTTGTTATTAAGTCTTGTGTGATCTTGAGTTTATATCTTTGGTACTTGAACTCTATATTGCAGCTTAAATTTTTTTTTCTCCTTTGACTTGAAACTCTGAGTTTCTTTCAAGAAGTAAATGATGAAATGTTTCTATTTTTATTTTGTCCTATGGGTCTAATAGATATAAGCAGAATTTCTTTCAGATCACTTGAAATATGGTGTCTGAGTTTTTATCTTTAATTGTGGTTTTCATGGAAGATAAAGATTCTTAAAATATCTTCTTGATTTGTGTTTAAAGTCTCTTATTTTTATAGTGATATTTTATTTGTTCTATTTTTTTAGTTTTTAAATTTTATTCTAACATTTCATTTTTATTCACATTGAATAAAAGAGACATTGATTTCTGGTTGATCCATTCTGTTTTTCAAGACATTATTAAAAATGTAAAATTTTCCATCTTTTGTTTTATGCTACATATCCTCATGAACTTTAAATTCATCTCTAACTTTATTTTTAATCTCTTGCTTCATTTATTTTGGCCATTTTTTAAAACTTTGCATCGTCTTTTTGTTTGTTTGTTTTAACTGCTCCAAGACTCTGGTTGAAGTTGGTATAGAGCAGTGATTCCCAAAGTGGGCGCTTCTGCCCCCTGGTGGGTGCTGCAGCGATCCAAGGAAGCGGTGATGGCCACAGGTGCATTTATCTTTCCTATTAATTGCTATTAAAATTAAAAAAAATAATTTCCAGGGGGCCAAGTAATATTTTTTCTGGAAAGAGGACGGTAGGTAAAAAAAGGTTGTTTTTTTTAATGTACTTTTTATATTTAAGTTTTTTATATACTATAGAGTCATTTTATTTTCTGGGTTTACTTCTAAGAGTTCTCTTATTTGGTAATATTTCTTCATTGTTTTTTGTCAATTAATGTTCACTCATTTTCAACTTAAGTTCTTGAACTGGGATTTTGTGCTTAAGTTTGTCTCTAATTCTGTTCTTCTATGGATTTCATAGACCTTTTCTTCTCTGTAGCTAAAATGTTGTTTCTTCCCCTCTAGGTTGGTTGACTGGATTAAAAGCTACATCCCATATCTCAATTCCTGATGAGTATTAATCACCTGGTGCTCCACTGCCCAAATCGATATCAATATTTATATCTCTTTATAGACATACATTCTACTATGCATCTCTGCATATTTGTATATACCAGTTCTATCCCCAATTTCTGTCCTAATTGGTTAGAGCTAGGACATGATTTCAGGTTCCTAATTATTCTAACAGCTAAACCTCAGAACAATGAGCTCTGACTGACTTGAGGTCTGTTTATGTGTGTTATTATCTCTGTTTCTTTTTTTAGTCTTTCTTCCTCAAGATTCTAGTTATAATATAGGAATTTCATAGATTTCTCTATCTTGAATCTTCTTTTAGTGCATACAAGCTTCTGGCCATCTTTTTTGTATAATTCTAGACACAGAAAAGGTAAGTTTTGCATTTATCAATGCCCTTTTTAATATCTTTTTCATATATTGGCATGGGTTTCTCTGAGAGATCTGCCCTTTTCAATGACTGCCATGTGATGAACTTAACCAGAAATCACTCAGAAGAAATGAAAAAATACATCACTCCCTTCTTTAAAAAGTTGCAGGACTCTGGATTTGGAAGATTGCATATATTTTCACTTTCCCATAATGTCTTGGTGAATCTCACTGCCTGGGCAAAATGTAACTTCTCTTACTCTCAGTTTCCTCATTTGCAAAATGAGGAAAATAGCATTTGATCTTTAGCTTTAATTCTTTTATCCTATGATACTAATTTTTATTATGGAAGAGAATCATAATTGTAACACACACCTCACAGGGTTGCTGTGGGAACTGAATGGGATGATTACTATAAAGGGCTTTGCTTATCTTAAAATATCAGTTATTGTTGAGCTTAAAGTCATTTTAAAATTAGATCATAGCTTTAGAGGACCTTAGATACTGTCTAATTTAACTCTCTCTTTTAACAAGTGTTGTAACTAGTGCTCTAGAAAATCAAGTGACTTACCCAGGCAATAAGTGACTGAGCCAAGGTTCAAAGGTGTTTCTTTTCCCAAATCAAGCATTTTTTCCCCATTGATCCATTCAGTCTCCATATATAATAGAGTAAGACAAATAAAGTTTTCCCAGAACAGTTTCTGGTCAGCAGTACAGAAACTGAAGTCTAAAGAAAATAATGTAGAATAATGCAATTTTCACTGAATACAAGTCACAAATACTGATTGGAGCAATGTGGGAAAATGATGCAAAATTTAAAAAAAAATGAATTGTGCGTCAAAGTCAAACCCAACTCTGCCTCTGCCATACCCTACTTCCAAATGTCCCTTTATATTATTCAAGGGTGAGCTGGCCCCTAGTTAGAATATATGAAGCAAAGTCAGAGGCTTCAAATATGTGCTGGACACGTCAGAAATACTCAGGTTTTGTTGTGTATGGGTTTTGTGACAGATCCAGGCCATGGGCTTGGATTTGGTAAAAGGTGCCTTGTAAATTAAATTATATCGCTGACCAAGACTTCCCTAATGGCCTTCATGACGGGGGAGGGGGGAGGGACTCTCCTAGAAAACATTAGTTTAACTACTAAAATCATGTATTTACCCAATATGAGATTCTGAAAATCATTTCTATAAACACTGAATGTGAAACATATGATGCTTTTTTCGTGGGGTTTTGGTGCTACTTTTTTTTTTAATCCCAAGCAAGCCTAAAAATGTCACTGTTAAAGGATGACTGTGTTTCCTTATGTAACATTATTCTTTAAAGTTGAGCCAGCCCTCCTCAGAAACGGGCCTTCAATGACAGCTTTTGTGCAACCTGCTGGCTATTGATTTGGTGAGTTCTCCATGTCCCAAATAGAAATGTCCTACAAGAGCTAGATTGCATTGCTCTAAGAAAGTGAGGAAAGATTCAATTTAATGACTAACAAATAGGCTCCTTCCCCCTACCCTGTGAAAGAGGGAAAATTGTTCACTGTTAAATGTTTTGTTAATAAGATAATTTCATAGATATTATACTTATTGATATGAAGTTAATTTATTAACTAAAAAGTAGCAATGATCAGTCAAAATAAGTGGGCCAAATGTTTTTTTTATTTAGAATATTTTTCCATGGTTAAATGATTCACATTCTTTCCCTTTCCCTTCCCTCCCCCTTTCCATAGCCAACCAGCAATTCAACTCGGTTTTATGTGTATCATTGATCAAGACCTGTTTCCATATTATTAATATTTGCAATAGAATAATCATTATTCTTATCCCCATCAAACCTTGTGATCAAGGAAATGCTGTGATTCTGTGTTTCTACTCCCACAGTTCTTTCTCTGGATCTGGATAGCGCTCCTTCTCATAAGTCCTTCAGAATTGTCCTGGGTCATTGCATTGCTGCTAGTAGAGAAGTCCATTGCATTTGATTGTGCCACATTGTATCAGGCTCTCCAACGTTCTCCTGGTTCTGTTCCTTTCACTCTGCATCAGTTCCTGCATGTCTTTCCAGTTTACATGGAATTCTTCCAGTTCATCATTCATTATAGCATAATAGTATTCCATCACCAACAGATACCACAATTTATTCAGCCATTCCTCAATTGAAGGGCATCCCTTATTTTCTAATTTTTTGCAACTACAAAGAGCAAGGCTATGAATATTTTGGTACATGTATTTTTCATTATTATCTCTTTAGGGCACAAACCCAGCAGTGGTATGGCTGGATCAAAGGGCATACAGTCATTTAAAGCCCATTAGGCATAATTCTAAATTGCCTTCCAGAAGGCAGAACTCCACCAGCAATGCATTAGTCTCCCAATTGTGGGACCAAATGTTTTTATTCTAACATAACTGTATCCTACTTTTTCTCTTTAAGCTTTGCTAATATTTTCAACATTGTTTTATTTAGGACAAGAGACCTACCGAATTTGTTCCTATTTCCCTCTTTATTTAGGACTAGAGATCTTACCCTGAGCTCCATGAATTTGGATTTGACAGATAGATGATAGATAGATAGATAGATAGATAGATAGATAGATAGATAGATACATGCATACACACATACATACATAGAGAGATAGATATGTAGATAGAGATATTGATATCTATATTTCAACATTATTGGTTTCCCTTATAATTTTAAATATTGTATTAGATGCATAGAAAAACATATTTTGAGGAGAGAATCAAAGGTTTTTCCAGATTGCCAAAGAGGTTCATGACATAAAAAAGGTTAAGAACCCTTGTTGTCCTGTAAGGACTTGGATATAATTGACACTTTGTTCATGCTTGATAGAAGTAAAATGCTGAATTCCATTTGATTTTCTTCATTTTTTCAATCATTCTTTTTTTATCCAAGGGTTATTATCTGGGTATATTTTCCTGAATCTGGCCTCATTCAAAACTATTTTTTTAACTTCTAAAAAGGTCATCTATTCAAACTTTGGTAAAATACTAATGACCTTCGCAATCCCAGAATCATTGCATTCTGAAAAGGGAAAATAGATTCTGAGTATCCATAACAATGAAGAATTAATAACTCACAATCAGCTACAAAATCACATCTATTAAAAGCAACACTTATTAAATATTATTTAAGGTAATCAAAAATAAGTGAATTTGATGCTGAACTGTACTGGGAGGTAGACTTTCTGGGAAAAGGAAAGTGACTTCCCCAAAATTTTCTGCTAGATCACAGCAAGAATGCTGTATTTAGTCTGAATGAGGACATTGATTAGCCACAGAGCCAGTCAATTAATAGGCATGTATTAAGTATCTACTACATGATAAGCACCGGAGACAGAAAAAGAGGCAAAAGATAGTCCCTACCCTTGAGCAGCTTCATGACCACCTGGAGGATGAAGGTCTTTGAATCTATATTGCATAAAGTTCAAGAAAAGGAGCTGGTGGAGAAGTGGGAGGACATAACAAGGAGAACATGGTAGCTACCTTGAAGGTCCATAATACAGAAAAAAAGAAGAGAGATAAGGTTTATGTCTTACTCCCAGTTACAGAATTATAAGTAATGAGCAAATTTAGTTTACTTGTCAAAGAAAATTGTATAATAATTAGAAATGTTTCAAAGTAGGATGGGTAATTTCCATAAATGGGGGTCTCCCCCTGTTTGGAAATATTTAAGTAGAGCCCAAGGAGCAAATTTGTTGGGAATATTTTAATGGTAATTCTTTTGGGTTATATTTGTACTAGCCAGCCATTCAGGTCCCTTCCAATTTTTGTGATTCTGTAATTCTGAAACTCTTAGAGATACAATTATTTACTTCCTTATGGTAAAAACATTTGAATTCAAAACTATGTGTCCTCATTCCAAGTCCTGCACAAAGTCATGTATAATTTCAGAGACAAAGGTGAGAAAATGGGAATCTAGTCTATCCAGCAAGAAAAATTTCCATTAAAATCTCCTTGATGATCCAGCCTATATTTCCAGCCTTCCAGTGAAAGGGAACCCACTTGAGTGCTGATAACAGGATCATCCAAGTCTATTAATCACATGTATCCTTTTATAGACTCTAATGCATGCCTTTCCCAATTTTTATTTCCATTGGCAACTCAAGTTTCTATAGTTTAACTAGATAGCTGTGTTTTCCTTTTAAGGATTCTAAGAATAATCCCAAACATGGCACAGTAGAGGCACAGAAAGCTTGAATCTCTCTGAGAATCCTCTCCAACCAAAATTAAATTAACACTCTAAAACAAATATCAGAGGGGATGAACCCAAAAGGGGATGGAATAAGACAATTTCTCTGCAGAAAATAACTTGGAAGGAAAGCAGAGAGAGTCTGTTTCACTGGGGTGAGAGAGGAGCTCAGCCCATAGCAAGGGTATATTAGAGTACTGGCACAAGCCAACGGCAAGCCCCTCCATCACATTCCCAGTGTTTGAGGTTCTAAACCAAGCCCAAGCCAACATTGAGACTCTAAGATTCTGCCAAAGCCAATAGAAGAGTGCCCCTACACCCACCCTTTAAAGTTATAAGCCCTGGCACAAGCCTGTGGTCAGGCATTGAACCACAGAGTAAAAAAAGTATCCAGTGTGCCTGATAAATGCAAGCCCAAAGAGATCCAGGCACTCTACCCAAGTCTGAGGTAAGGTCCTGAGCCCATCACAAAGGAATTCCCAGTGCCCTGAGCCCTAAAAGTCTCAGTAAGCCCAGAGGGAGACTGAAACAGAAGTGAGAGGCATCTTCCAGAATTCCCTGGGCACAGACCATCATACCACCATAGAGAAACAAAACCTGCAGAAACCAAGAAATAGAGGTTAGAGTAGCAGCAAAGAAAAACTGAAGTTTAAGAGAATGACCTCTCTGCACTTAAAAAAAATCCCACCTTTAAGATAAAAATTGTAAAGATAAAAATTAATATAAAATATGAAAGTATTATATTTTATAAAGTTTGTTAATAATAACTAAAGTAAAAAAAGCTAGCTAACCCAGCCCTGCCACAAGAAAAGAGACAGAGGAGAAGTTACAGAATGTATAAACAAAACATGACCACACAACATGGTGGAGAGATTAAAAGGAATTCTGGGAGACATAGTTCAAAGACACAAAATTTCTAATTAATACAAAATAAAACAAAAAAAGAATAGGAAAATGAGTAAAAAGAATACCTAAATATAGAAAATAATTATGGAAACAAAGAAGAACAAGGTAGAAATTCAGAAGAGAGCAATGAGATCAAAGTAACTACATGCAAAACTTCAAAGAAAAATAAGAATTGCTCTCAAACTTTGGATGAACTCAAAAAAAGATTTCAAAAATCATCCAGGAAAAATGGGGAAAATAAATGAAAGCAATGCAAGAATGAATCAACAGCTTGGAAAAGGAAGCACCAAAAATACAGAAGAAATTAACATCTTAAAAAGTACAATTGGCCAAATGGAAAAGGAATATCAAAACCACAGAAAAAGAAGATAATTTCTTAAAAATTAGTATTATTAGATTACCTGAAAGTCATGATAATAATAAAAAAGTCTAGACATCATATTATAAGAAATTATGAAAGAAACTTGCCTAGGTATTGTTGAACAAGAGGGTAATAGAAATTTAAATAATCCACGAATCACCTTCTGAAATGTATCCCCAAATGACAACTCCCAGGAATATATAGCCAAATTCCAGAGCTTCCAAGCTCCCAAAACACTACAAGCAGCCAGAAAGAAACAATTCAAATATCATGGATCTATATTCAAGAGTTAGCATCTTCTACATTAAAAGATAAAAAGGTTGGGAATATGATATTCTGGAGGGCAAAGGAACTAGGTATACAACAAAGAATCACTTCCTTTTTATGGGCGAGTTCATCCCATTCACATTCAGAATTATCAGTTGTGTATTCCCCAACATTTTGGTATCCTCTCCTACTTCTACCCCTTCTTCTTATACTATTTCCTTTTAAACCAGTGGTTTGCTTTATGCCAGTAACCCTTGTCCCCTCCCTTGATTTATTTCCCTTTCTACCTCCTCCCTTATTATTCCCCTATTTTTATTTTTAAGGCCTAATGAATTCCCTCCCCCTTCTTCTCCCCTCCCTTTTTTGACCTCCCCACTCCCCTGCTCCCCTTGGTTTATCCCTTCTGACTTTCTCAGTATGGGTAGATAGAGTTTTATATCCCAATGGATAAAGCTCCTCTTCCCTCTCAGGGTTAATTACACTGAGAGTAAGGTTTAAATATTATCTCTTAATGATCTCTTCCTCTCCTTCTTATAATAGTATTCATCACCTCCTCTTCCCATGCCCTCTCTGTGTGTAATAGAATATCCTATTTTTCTTATTCATTCAAGTTTTTCTTGGTGTCCTCTACTATTCACACCCCCCCCTCTTTCCCACTCCCTTTCATCTTAGACCATTTATTATTCCAACCTCTCCTTATGAATAATTCTTCTAATTACTATAAGAGTGAATACTATAATAGTGAATAAAGTTCCTTAAAGAGAATTATACATAACATTTCTCCACCTAGGAATACAAATAATTAGATCATACTGAAGCCCTTAAAGAGGCAAATTTAAAAAATATGAGTTTTCTTTCTTTCCCCTCTGTTTCTTATTTACCTTTTCATGTTTCTCTTGATTTTTGTGGTTGGATATCGAACTTTCCATTTAGTCCTGGTCTTTTCTGTGCAAATACTTGGAAATCTTTTATCTTGTTGTTATCTTACCCCTGGAAGTATATAGTTGGTTTTGATGGGTAGGTGATCCTTGGTTGTAAACCCAGTTCTCTTGCCTTTCTGAATATCATATTCCAAGCCTTATGGTCTTGTAGTGTGGAGGCTGCCAGATCCTGTGTGATCCTGATTGGTGCTCCTTGATATCTGAATTGTCTCTTTCTGGCTTCTTGTAAAATTTTTCTTTTACTTGGAAGCTCTTGATTTTGGCTATTATATTCCTGGGGGTTGTCTTTCCAGAGTATAGTGTAGAGGATGATCTATGGATCCTTTCAATGTCTATATTGCCCTCTTGTTGTAGAACTTCAGGGCAGTTTTCCTGAATAATTTCTTTTAGTATGGAGTTCAAATTTCTATTAATTTTTGCTTTTTCAGGAAAAACAATGATTTTCAGATTGTCTCTTCTAGACCTGTTTTCTTGGTCTGTCACTTTCTCATTGAGATATTTCATGTTTCTTTCTATTTTATCAGTCTTTTGACTTTGTTTTTTTTGTTCTTGCTGTCTTGAGAGATCATTAGCTTCTAATTGCTCAATTCTAGCCTTTAGGGACTGGTTTTTCAGCTATAATCTTTTGGTTTTCCTTTTCAATCTGGTCATTTCTGGTCTTCAGTTTACTTGCCTCACTTTCCAATTGTGAAATTCTGCCTTTTAAACTGCTATTTTCTTGCCAGATTTTGGTTTCCAATTTGCTTACCATTTCGTTTGATTTTGAGGCATCTTCCTCCAAAAGGGAGTTTCTGTCTTCTAACCTGTTAATTTCCTTTTGAGCTATTTACCACTTTTCTCGCCAAATCTCTTCCATCTTTCTCATGATCTCAGATTTGAACTCTTCAATAGCTTGTGGCCAGTTTTCATTATTTTGGGAAGGTTTAGATGTGATTGCTTATTTGTTCTCCTCTGCTGTTTGCTCTGTTGTCTGGATTTTATCTGTGTAAAAGTTGTCGAGTGTTACAGATTTCTTCCTGATGATCTTTCTCTTTTGGGGTTCTTGTCTCTGGCTTGCCATTGTTAGCCCTGTGCCCTGTCAGGTTTATCCTCATACTCTGGATCTGTTTGTGCTCTGCAAGCAGAGCTGCAGGAGTGGAAACACAGAAGAAAAACAACTGCTTGAACACATGGGGGACATGATTGGGGATGTAGACTCGAAACTATCACACCAATGCAACTATCAACAATTTGGAAATAGGTCTTGATGAATGACACATGTTAAAACCAGTGGAAATGCACATCAGCTATGGGGGGGGGACGGGGGGGGTGAAGGGGAAAATAAGAGCATGAACCTTGTAACCATGTTAAATTTTCTAAAAAATAAATATTATTAAATGTTAAAAAAATTAATATTACATTATCATATAATATAAAATCATTTCCCCCTTAACTTTCCCAACGTCAAATTAAGATAGCCTACTGCCAACCTCGAAGCTAATCCCAAATTTCCCTTCCTAGGCTATCAAACTGGGTTAATATCTTTTGTAAAAATCTTAAAAGGTCTATAAGCAATACTGTTTGGTCATGATGTATTACTCTTCCTGGATAATGCAGAGACACCCCACCACCCCACACCCATGCTATGATGAAGTAATGAGGAGTTGAGTTCCCTAAATTCATCTCCTCTTTTCAAATATCTATTGAGATTTTTAGGTGAGATCCAAAGGATGAATTATCAAAGCAATCAGAAAGAGGACATAAATCTATAAATAAGAGGTAAAATTCTAAGTCTCTTTTTCATGAAAGGTGGCTGGTGAAAAGGCTCCCTTTTTTGTAATGGGAATTGCATGCCTCCATTAATAAACAATGTTTTCTTGGAGAAATGGTCTCATAAAAAAATTAGAATGCAACACTATTTGCCTCCGTTTCTTCATCTGTAAAATGAGCTGGAAAAGAAATCACTCCAGTATCCTTGATAAAAAACTCCAAATGAGGTCCTGTTAGGGTCACTAAATGACTACAATAACTTATAATAAGAAATCTCACAATGAATTCAAGATCATTTAAATTTTTTTGGAAAATAGAAAATAAATTAACTTGTTTAATCTCTGACAATAAAAATGAGGTTAAACTTTAAAAAATGGAGAGGTGTGTCCAACTAAGGTATTTTCACTATAATGGAGGAGATTCAATGCAGATTAATAGGTTTAGGAGGATTCCATGTGGTGAGGAGGACTTTTAGATGCTCCTGTCACTTAATGACTTCATGCTGATTGCATTGAGTTCCATAAAACTATATAGCCTCCTATAAGATATTTATAATCCATCAAAGATGTTTTATCTGACCATCCACATAGAAAAGACCAAACTAATGAAGAATGTCTATTTTCTAGAATTTGATATGCTTGTGGGTTGACACTCTATGGAGCTCAACTATCATATATCACAGACAATACAGATCAGCAATGAAATGCACCTAGTGATAAACAGGAGGAGGAGGAAAAATACTAGATTGCTTTGAGGAAATGCAGAGCTATTTTACTGACCCCAAGCTTCCCTCACTATCAAACATCCATTTTGTCAATGTTAAGATTTCATTGCTATCACTAAATGGGTGCAAAAATCTAGAATGTCACTGATTCCAGAGGATGAGAAATGAGTATTATACAGAACCCATGGAGAAATGTGTGGTGGCTGGGTCATACTTCCACATATAACTACTGAAGAACTCCAGAAGAACAAGAATTTATATGACAGTTAAAAATTATGGTCCAAAGGGCTAGTCACATGGTAAGAATAAAGGATGATAGACAAACATCTGGTATACCTTGACAATACCTTCCTAATGTCAAGAGAAAGCTGAGATGGCCACCATATTGAGTGGACCCTTTGTACTATACTTTCAAGATAATATGTATGATAATTAAACAGGAGGGGAAAGTATGAATGGATTGTGATCTGAATAAATGAAACTACAGGTCCATTGGGCTATTCTGAGAATGAAGAATTTAGGGAAAGTGGGAAAATTATCAAAGGGTTGCAAAGAATGAAATTGACAATAAAAAATAAATAAAACTGTTGTCTGGTAGTAATGTATACCCTAGTAAACCTGTGAGCCAAGTCAACATGGTTTCTTGATTTTCCCAAAAATCTTGAAAATAGCTTAAGCAAAAAATAATAAAAAGAAATCATTGACAATATATGACTTACTTTGTGGGGGCCTTAGTTTGCTCATCTATAAAATGAAAGGACTGGATTAAATAAACTTTAAATTCTCTTCTTGCTATAAATATGTGATCTATACTATGATCCCTACTAGACATGGTTTCCTCACTTATAAATCTGAGCTAATGATAAATGCCTTGGGAATATTTCATTAGTATTGTATTTTCTAAATCTATAGAAAGAGGATACATAGTAGTAGTAATAGTATTAGGAGGAGGAGGAGGAGGAGGAGGAAGAGGAGGAGAAAGAGGAAGAGGAGGAGGAGGAGTAGCAACATGACTTTGGGGCCAGTGTTGTGAGGAAGATTAGTTAGTAATTAAGTATTAAGGTTGACCTAGCAGGAAGGCTAGAGCATTCTAAGATGGAATGAAGGAGCAGGAAGTGCGTGTGCCCTGAGAGAGACTCCATTAGTGGTTGGGACAAACTGTTGTTAGCCGTGGGAGATCTCAGAGTAAAGGACACCCTGCATCCTGATTTCCCTGGGATCCTGAGTGGTGGTGGCTTTTCAGCAAGAGGACAAGACCTACAGAGAAGCATCAGGGAAAGAGGAGAAGTTTGAGATGTGGTGGACAACATCTCAAGCACACTCGCTCTACTTGGATACCTTGGACCACTTAGGCTTTTGGCATCCTGAGATCATAGGTGGATTACAGTGAGAACCCCAAAGCCACCCTCAGCCTTTAGCTGTGCTGATCAAATCTGGCTGGAACCAGGTTTGATGCAGCCCTCTCTGTGACTCCTGTACTGCTCCTTTGGTCCAGTCTGCTTAGATCACTAAGATTAGTGTAGAGAAGTCCTTCCCTTGCCCTATGGTTTTGCCCTTTAGGTTTTAAGTATAGAAATCCCTATCCCACCTCTATTTTAGTTAAATATAATTAAACCCTGTTAAAACATCTTAACTTTGCCAAGGACAGTCCCAAGCTCGGCTGAAAAAGGAGGAGGGTTGGGCGCAAGGCTAGCAACCTCACCCTGTAAAAAAATCTCACTTGCTATAGAAACTGCAACCTCATTAAACCAACAAAACCAAGGATCGCCTAGTCTGGAAGATTGCTCTCCCACAGAGTCCATGATGCGTGCGGGCAACAAACTCCAGGCCTATGTCAAATCTTGAACATCAGATGACCTGAAAAGATCTCCAATACCAGAATCTGGGAAAGAACAATTTGGTATCCCATCAGTCAGGATGCTATGAAAAAAAATATGGAACCCACCAGAGAGGAGAAAAATCAGAAGGCCAAAACAGACCTGGCAAAGATATGCCCAGTTGGGGGAAGTTGCCCAGAACAGAGTCCGTTGGCGTGAGATGGTTGCAGCCCTATGCTCCTCTGGGAGCCAACAGGAATAATAATAATATAATAATAATAAAACATTTTAACTTGCCTGTTGGATTCAGAGCCTCTGGCCCAGTGGTGACAGTTGATCAACAGCCATTTTTGTCAGTTAGCAGGAGCTTATCTGTGACCTCTGGTCTCCCTAACCTGGTCTAGTCTCTCCTACAACCCAGTGTGTGTACCCACAATCATTTAGATTCATTGAAACATCCCTGGTGTCTCCATTATCATTTCCACACCAGTAAATACTGGGTTCCAGGCCTGCCTCTGACACAAAATTCTGCTTGCTACTTAGTGTCTCAGAGCCCTAGGCAACTGTTTGTTGTTGTTTTTTAAACCCTTACCTTTTGTCTTATTGATATTAAATATCTGTTCCAAAGCAGAAGAGTAGTAAGAACTAGGCAGTTATGGTTAAGTGACTTGTTCACGTTTACACAGTTGGAAAATATCTGAGGTCAAATTTGAACTAACTGTAATGCAAAAGTCATAGTTGTCAGAAGTTAAGGAAGGTATATTTTTAAATAGTTAAGGAAAGCACAAGCTAGTGTAATCAACAGAACTTCCAAATATTTTTGTATATTAAATTATAAGCCTGTCCAACGTGGCAGCAAAAGAAATGCTGGTCAATCTCTTAAAAAAAAAGTGGTAAGAAAAAAAAGTGGGAGTCAGATTTCCTTTCAAGAAAATAACAAGGGTATTACTAAAATTTATTGGCTAAAAAAGATGAAAACTACTATTAATAAACTTCTCTATACTCCCCCAAATTGTCAAAGCCCAAATTAATAAAAACATGCTTTTGGATTGTTTGGGGCAACTGCAAAAATGATTTTAATAATTAACTGATCAAAGAATAATGCCCCTTTTGAACATGAACAGGAAGTATATTTAATTAGAGAAGGCTGCTTCTTGACAATGATAAAAGAGAATGATGATGATGATGATGATGATGATGATATCTTTTTCAAACCAAAGGGAAAAGTCAGGAAATACAGTAAGCTCAATTGAAACATGGAATCTTGCTGTGATACCACAAAGGGTGGGGTAGGGGAAAGAAGGTTCTCAGGAAATGGGGTCATGGACCTAGCCCACATGAGAATTAGGGAAACTAAAAAATGCCACAGGACTTCATAGCATGAGTTATAAATTATTCATAAATTAAAATATAGTTCAAGCCAAAAGACAGGTAAGTTCCTCTTCAAACAGTGATATAAATTCATTTCAAAATGACAAATCCTAATATGACTGCCATTAGATGCTTCAATATTTATTTTTCCTTAAAATTAATCTTAATGGCCTTTTAAAAATCCAACATGCAATTCTAGAAACTTGAACCATTAAAAAAAAAGGCATGTTTACTGTAGCTTTCTCATCACTATACATTCCAAAGTGGTTCATAATAACAATAATTAAGATTTAAAATAATGATGATCTTCAATAATAGGAAGCAATTACAGTGGCAATATGCTGTGAAGCTTAACTTTAAGTGGCTAGTAGCATGGGCAAAATTACAGGGGCCACATAACAGTGGTAATCAAATGAATAATTTCTCCATGAGAAAAGCACTTTTTGAAGCAACTCTATTTAGTGTTGTTGGTTGCAAATCAAACTAAAGCATTTAAGGATAATTGAGTATAGATGCTTTGAGAAAGGTGGGTATATAAATAGAATAGGCCATTGTCTTGCCTGGTTATCAAGAAGAAGGCTTCCTGACATAGCCTAAAAGTTGGTCATTGACAAATTTAATCAATCAATATCAATAAATATTTATTAAGTTTTGACTATGCAACAGGCACTATGGTAAGCCCACAGTGGAAACTGAGCTCTCTTAGGGACTAATGACAAGATCTAGACTCAGACTTTTGTGTGCTAAGAGAATACCCCTCTGAATGAGCATCTCAGCCCACTCCCACTATTGGGTGCCATTTTCCTCCTCCCACAATGGCGCTGTCATGGACAATTCTTTACTTTGACTGAACCAAGAGGGGCTGGAGTCTGCCTTGTAAAGGTAGTAGAGGCAGGAGCTGGTGGCTGCCTGCAGCTAAGCAATGCTGATTGGAAGCCTTTCTTCCCTGGCTGACTATTTTTCTTTTGGCTGCTTTTCATTGAACAATATGTGGCCCAGAGGGAGGAAGAAGGCTTAACATATGGGTTAAAGTGTTCCTTTTGGTGTTTCACTGCAACTCGGGGATATAAAGTTTTATGGATTCCAGAAAAAACAAATGAAAACAGTAATTCAGACTCCTACCTAACTATCTCCATAACCTCTTATTTTTGTTCTCACTTATCACAGTACCATCTTGGGAGTTGTTATAAAATCCACATGCTGGAATCCACAGAGCAATGCTAACTCCAGCGACGTTTTCCACATCATAGGTGTGCATGCGTGTTGCTGGAGCTTGTTTGTGTGCTTGTGTGTATAAATCAATCAACAGATACTTATTAAACACTCTCTATGTATACAGTGCTGAATGTTAGGGATGCCAAGAAAGGCAAAGCCTGGTTTCTGACCTCGCAAGATTCGAATTTCAAAGGGGGAGACAATAGGTAAATAACTGAACCAATGAGAAATATGTAATGAAAAAGGGAAGGTAGCCTCCGAGGAATGTCTCCATGTGTGTATGTGTGCATGTGGGCTGGGTGTATGTGTGAATAGAAGGCTGGCATCAAAAAAGCGTTCTCTTAGGAGACAGCTAACACCAGGAGTTGAATTTTTTGTTGTTTGTTTGTTTGCATAGATGTTTTTAGGCTTGGAAGAAAACTGGAGATTATTTAGTCAGACAATTTCAATTTACAAATGAGAAAATAGGAGCAGAGGGGTTAAATGACCTTAATGATATATAATCATAATAGGTTAATTATACATTATACATACTATAATAACATGTAGAATAAAAATATATGAAGGGGAACTTAGAGATCATCATATACAATTCCCTAATTTTATAGAAGAGGAAACTGAGACCTAGAGGGTGAAATGATTTACCTAAGGACACAGCTATTTAGGTAAACCATATCAAAGCCAAGATCAAAACCGAGGTCATCTGACTGGGTGGTGATCAATGCAGTACTTCATTAGGTGAAATAAAGTCAAGTCAGGACAGATGGTGACTCAGTGGGTAGAGTAAGGCCTGGAGACGAAGGTCCTGGGTTCAAATGTGGTCTCAGACACTTTCCAGATGTGTGACTCTGAACAAGTCACTTAACCCTGATTGCCTAGTCTTTACCACTTGTATGCCTCAGAAACAATATTTAGTATCAATTTGAAGATGGGAAGTAAGGGTTATTAAGAAAGAGAGAAAAAGAGAAACAGGGTGGAGAGAGAGAGAGAGAGAGAGAGAGAGAGAGAGAGAGAGAGAGAGAGAGAGAGAAAGAGAGAGAGAGAGAGAGAAAGTCAAATTAATTAAATTCCTTGTGTTAAGGCACTAGGAATACTAACCTCTGAAAGATCATACATTTTGTTGAGGGTGAACAACACAACATACATATAGATAGATCAAAATAAAATAAACAAAATAAATGCTCAATTATTTGAGGTTCAGGGAAGGCATTAAAAACTGGGGGAATCAGAAAAGGTCTTTTGAGGCAACTGGCATTTGAACTGAGCATTTAAAAACATTATAGACCAGGAGGACAGAAAGCATTATAGGTATGAAGGATAAACCGGCATAGGCAGAGTGGTAAAGGGATGAGACCTGCTACAAAGAGGCCCTCAAGTAGATCCATTTTGTGAAGGTACTTGAATACCAATAGAGAAATTCCTATTTGATCTTGTAGGGAATAGGGAGCTACTGGAGTTCCTTGAGAAGGAAAGAAATATAGATAAACAATAGTTTAGAAATATCTATTTGGCAGTTATAGAGAAAATAAAGTAGAAAGCAAGGAAATTGGAATTTTATTAGAAAGATTATTGGAATTAGATTAGAAAGATATTGGAATAGTTCAGATTAGAAATGATCAAGGGTTAAATGGCCATTGGGTGAGTGAAAGCCAAAGGATACCTGTGACAGATATTAGTGTTTCAGATAGCCTCTGGAATTTAGGACTGAGATATACCAGTTTTACTGGTTTTCAGGGTTCACTTCATCCACATTAGAGGGCTTTCATACCTCTGATGCTTCCAAGATCCAATTGGTTTACAGACACTTCAATGGTAAATTCTAGGTTGGACTAGAATAAATTTAGCAAATTTTGTACTTTACAAGATGCAATATGGTGGGGACCCTGTGGATTTAATTCACTCAAGAACAGACCTATGGCAGTTACAGATCAATAAAAGACTCTAGCTAGGTGGTGCTGTGGGATAGAAAGTAAGTCCTAGAGGCAGGAAGATCTGAGTTCAAACCTGGCCTCAAATATTTACTAGCTGGGTGACCCTGGGCAAGTCACTTAAGCCTGTTTGATTACAAAATGAGTAGAGTTAAAGAAGAAAATGGCAAACCATTTTAGTATCTTTGCCAAGAAAACCTCACATGGGAATGTGACTCAAATAACTAAAAAACAATAAGAAATCCCAAATCCCTTTCCTTAGTCTTATTTGTCTTTCATGGAAGAGTCTTCAGAATCCTAAAAACATCCTAGGATTCAAAACAAGAAATATTTGGCATTGTTATAAATAAAAATTAATCTTAGAGGTTTTATACTAAATTTATAAGTATTTATTAGTAAAAAGAAATACAACAAGAAATAAAATTTCTAGCCTTTCTAACTTAAGGTAAAATTTGGTCCCAGTCTTTAATTGACCTGTAACTGCCATAGGTCTGTTCTTGAGCAAATTAAATCCACAGGGTCCCCACCATATTGCATCTCGTAAAGTGCAAAATTTGCTAAATTTATTCAAGTCTAACCTAGAATTTACCATTGAAGTGTCTGTAGCATGGTTCCCTCCTTGCTGCAGCTTGCCAGAGATCAGAGTCAGGTAAGAGGGCTCAGAGAAAGAGCCAGCTCAGAGAGAGCTATGAAACCCAAAGGACCAAATAGCTTCTTGTGCTGGCTTTTCAAACTTCTCTCTCAGTCCCTTTCAGATCCTTCAATTGGCTCAGGGCTCCATGTTTCATATTTCCCGACCTCCTAGCCTCCATGGTGTTTCACAGACTGGTGACTCTATGACTCTTCTATCCATCCACTGGGGTGAGTCTTCTGGAATTGGACTGTGTTAGAGGTCCACCTGCACAGTATGGAAAGCCACCCTGAAATAGGGGGGGAAAAAACCAACTTATGCTCAAAAGAGCAAATTTTTGTTCAAATTGCACCAATAACTTTTTGAGCTTGGATGAGTAATTTATCTTTCTAGTCTCAGTTTCCTCATCTATAAATTGAAAATAACAATTTTCAAACTACTCATTTCACAGAACAGAACTGGCTACTGGAAAATACAAAGCAGAATCTAAAAAAAAACAAAAAATGAAAAAAAAAACCCTAAAACACTGTAGATATGAAGTACCAGAGGAATGTTATATGTTATTTTTATTACATACATCCCCCCCAGCCCTCACCCCAGAAGGGACTTTTGGAAGGGACTCAATATTGATCCTATGGGTTACACCTGAGACAAATTCTCTGTTTTTAAAGTAGGAGGTAAATTCGTAATTGTTCCCATTTTCTTTTCTAACTTGTATGGAAGAGACAGTGGGATCTTGGACTCCAAATGGTTGCCTAGCAACTGTTAACCACTAGTGGGAAAAGGTTTAGGAGACTGACTTTGCAGCAAAGACAATTAATATACTCAGGGAGAATATGTTCTATAGTTCAGATAGTCCACTTCTGGTTATATAATTTAATTTTATTATTTGGTTTGTGGCTAAGCATTGACTTTGCTCCTTCTGTTATTGATTCCCAACGTATGGGCTCAAGCAGTGATCTCAGGTGTCTTCCATCCCATCCAGCTTCTGCTGCTACTTCATTAAATCAGAGCTAGCCTTTAGGTCTTCCCTAGCTTCAGATATTATGCTTTTTTGCACATAGTAGGAGCTCAATAAATGCATATTGGATTAAAAGAACTTGATTTGGTGTCACAGGATATGTTTGCATCTTGATTCTGCTGTTTTTTTGGCCACAAACACCACCTTTTCTACATGAGATCTTATCTGGTCCACCTATCACTTAATGACTTCCTCCTCTCCTCTCCCCTTCCCTCCTCGTCTTCTGACACCCCCCTGTATGTGGGTATATATGTACATTGATACACACATGTATGAATAGCTACATATGCATGCATCTAGGAAGTCCTCTCATATTTTAAATTTCAGATAAGTTGACAGCTTACATTAGTAAAGGATCCAGGAGTTCCCTATTCCAAGGAACTTACAGAATGTCTTCATTTCTATCCCCACCTCTCCTGTTGAGGAAACCAATGTTTAAAGAACATAAGCAATTTGAGACAATAATAGGTATTCAAACCCAGGTCTTCCTAACTCCCCATCTAGCATTTTCAAGTCTAATAAGATGATTTATTAGACTTACAACCCGAACTGTCTACCAACTCACTCACAGAAAACTTACAGTTGCCTGGAGAGAGAAACAGCACCTTTTGGATGGATTACATCCTTGTAGATGTCAGAGTTAGTTTTGAAGAATCTTATCATTTTATGCCCATGGGATAAGCAGAGAGGTATTGTTATTCTGATTTTATACATAAAGGATCTAATTTTTTAAAACTTACTTTCCATTTTAGAATCAATAATATGTATTGGTTCCAAGGCAGAAGAATGGTAAAGGCTAGGCAAAGAGGGTTAAGTGACTAGCCCAGGATCACACAACTAAGAAGTATGTGAAGCCAGATTTAAAGCCAAGACCTCCCCTCCTGTCTCTAGGTTTGGCTTTCAATCCACTGAGCCAGTCAGCTATCCCTGAAACTAAGTTTCACAAAACATTAAATGATTACACAAAAGTACCACATGTTAGCAAATAGTAGAGTCAAGAGATGGACTCAGCAAGGTCTTCTGGTATCAAGATCAGGGTACCTTCCCAATTATTCTGAGTAAAAAGCCAATAAGGTTGTTCTCTACACATAACTGGTTTAATCTCTTTCCAGTATTTTTTGTCCAATCTGTCCATTACACCTAGAAAGCTCTCCCTATTCCTTGAATCCCAAGCTTCTTTCTTGGCTCACTTTAAGTACTACTTCCTACAAGAGGCCTTTCCTGATTCACTGAGTAATTAGTGCTCTTCCCTACTCTGAAATTAGTTAGCATTCATCTGTGCAAATGACATTTTTCTCCCAGTAAAATTTAAAGAGATCTAGAAAGAACTTTAAGACCATTTCTTTGAAATTTCTCATTTTACAAATGGTGAAACTGAGGGCAAAGAGGTTAAGATTAAGTGTTCAAATCTTTTGCTTCCATGGATTATATCCTAAGCAGATACCACTTGTCTATCTTACTTGTTTCTCCAACAGGCATTGAAATAGAGAAGAAGGGGCTGTCTTGTGGGAAAGGGCCTAGATTTGCTCTGCTTGACCCCAGAGGGTGGAGGAAAATTGGTAGTGATGGATAGAAGCTGCAGAAAGCCAGATAGCAATTTAATGTAAGGAAAAGATTTCCTAACAGAGTTTACTGAAAGTGAAATGGACTCCTCAGGGAATGTCTGTGTTCACTCTCACTTGAAATCTTTGAATAATCATAACAGGCAATATTTAGAGAGTGCTTGAAGACTAGCAAGACATATTCATTGGTTATCCTGAAAACCTGGAGGTTTGCACCATTATTATCCTCATCTTAGAGATAAAGGAACTGAGGCTAAAGAGAAATTTCATGACTTGCTCAGGACCACACAACTAAGAAATGTCTGAGGCAAGATCTGATCTCGTCTTTCTGGCTTTAAGGCCAGCACTCTTTGCCTATGTTGTGTATTTTCTTCCCCCAGGTTAGCATTTGGGTAACTCTGGGTATCATTTCCCTCCAACAGTAAATAAACAATATGCATGAAGATAAATAATTACAGATATCATGATAGTCTCATTTTTATCTTTATATCATTCAAAATACCTAGTGTAAGGAGTTCCCAGTGAAAATATTTCTTTTTCCAATGCAGTTATGTGCCTGTTTTCCAAATGATAGCCTTAGGAAGTTGTCTGGGGTATTTAGAGTTTAGGCGACTTACCCAGGATCCCACATCAGTATTGGTTATCATTACTAGGACTTGAATCCACATCACAATTGTTCCTGAGGATGAATGTCTATCCATTCTATCTTGCTACCTGATGGTGGCACAAAGGAGATGATTTTATTGGATGATGTAGAATGGATTCTTCAGCATCTTCATTAGGTACAAGATGGGCAAATGACTCATGGTGTTATTTCCTACTCTGAATGTCTCAGTACTTGTTAGAAAGTCAAAATATCTGGGTTTGTGGTTCAGCTTTTCTACTAAGTAATCATAAAACCTTGAATATGTTGTTCCACAGGGCTTCAATTGCCTCACTTGAAAAAAAAAAGCATTTGGACTTAACTTGGACTTATTAACTTTGTTTGCGTCATGATGGTGACAATATGGTAAAGTGTATGGACCCTTTCTCAGAAATATGTTTTTAAATATGTAAAACAAAATTCATAGAATTACAAAGGAAACAAAAGATATTGAAACATGATTATTGATGTTTAAAAGCTCATGCTTCCTCAGGTTGAGAACTACTGGACTAATCACCTCTAAGCTTTTCAGAATGATATGTGTAAAATCAAAAGGGAGATTGTAAAAATAATATAGCAGTGGATTGCTTATGGGTTATAAATTGATTTAGATACTCTTCTTGCTGTACTTGCAAAGTATCTTCAGCTTATATCAATGAAGTGAAGCTCATAAGTGAACTTCTCTTCAGGGCCAGGTGCAAGGATGCTAAAGAGACTCGTTACGAAAAAGAAAATATTTATTGAAATATATAAGGATAAAAAAGGATTTCTAATTCTAAGGGATTCTAACTCCACCCAAATAAAACTTCCTGGTTCTGCAAGGAACTGCTTCTTCTGTTTCCGCAGGCTACATTAATCCTTCCTGATCTGACTAACTCAAATTTTTACTTTTCTAAATAAACTAATACTGTTATTCTTATAATTCTTAACTTTGCCTCCAAGTTACAAAAATAACAAAGGCTAGGTGGCTGAGTCTCAGAAAGAACCAAGTTGGGACTTTAAGCCTTAACAGACTCAGAGTCCAACCAAAGACCAGGGTTTTCTTTGGTCTTCTCAAAGTTAAAACAATTTATAAAATAGAAATAGATAGTCAATATTGTTTCCAAAATTGGAAAAAGAAAACACTAAGCTCCTTCAGGACTTTCCCTCCTTTCCTTTTACGAGAGAGAGAGAGAGAGAGAGAGAGAGAGAGAGAGAGACAGTGAGAGACAGAGACAGACAGAGACAGAGACAGAGACAGACAGAGAGACAGAGAAAGAGACAGAGACAGAGAGACAGAGAAAAAGACAAAGAGAGAAAGAGAGAGAAGAAAGAGAGAGAAAGAGAGAGAGAGAGAAAAGAAGTCACCTCCTCTAAGCCCCCAGAGACAGAGTCTCTGTGAGTGACTCTGCCAATTGCCAGAGACCAACTGCCACACCCAGAGAGAATTAACTGTCACAGAAAAACCATTAAAACTGTCAACATTTGAAATTAACAATGTCTCAGATCTTTCAAACTCCAATTCTTTCTCAAACCAGCTTCTCTACTTCTTATCTCTAAACTAATATAACAATACTTATTTTCTAATATCATCTTTATATATGTATAAATTCATAAAACACATAGTTGTTGTTGTTCAGTCATTTCTGTCATGCCTAACTCTTTGTTAGCCCATTTGGGGATTTCTTGACAAAGGTAGTGGAGTGGTTTTCCCTTTCTTTCTCCAGCTCATTTTACAGATGAGAAATGTGTCAAACAGGATTAAGTGACTTGTCTAGGCTCACACAACTCACAAGTGTCTGAAGCCACATTTGAACTCAAGAAAACAAGCTGTCCTTGTTATATAGGATTATAAAGGAAATCCATCATATCGAAATATACGATAACCCTTTGGATATCCTTGAGTGCATATATTAACAAATTAATAAATAAGACCAGAAGCTGGTATTTTGAAAAAACAGATAAAATAGACAAAGTACTGGTCAATCTAATAAAAAAAGGAAAGAAGAAAACCAAATTGACAGTATCAAAGATGAAAAGGGAGACCTCACCTCTAATGAAGGGGAAATTAAGGCAATCATTAAAAACTATTTCAGCCAATTATATGGCAACAAATATAACAATTTAGGAGATATGGATGAATATTTACAAAAATATAAATTGCCTAGATTAACAGCAGAAGAAATAGAATATCTAAATAATCCCATATCAGAAAGAGAAATTGAACAAGCCATCAAAGAACTCCCTAAGAAAAAATCACCAGGACCTGATGGATTCACAAGTGAATTCTATCAGACATTCAAAGAGCAACTAATCCCAATACTATACAAATTATTTGATATGATAATCAAAGAAGGAGTCCTACCATATTCCTTTTATGACATAAATATGGTATACTGATTCCAAAGCCAGGTAGATCAAAAACAGAGAAAGAAAACTATAGACCAATCTCCCTAATGAACATAGATGCAAAAATCTTAAATAGAATACTAGTAAAGAGACTCCAGCAAGTAATTAAGAAGATCATCCACCATGATCAGGTGGGATTTATACCAGGAATGCAAGGATGGTTCAACCATTAGGAAAACCATCCATATAACTGAGCATATCAACAGTCTAACAAACAAAAATCACATGATTATCTCAATAGATGCTGAAAAAGCCTTTGACAAAATACAGCATCCATTCCTATTGAAAACACTGAAAATTATAGGAATAGAATGACCTTTCCAAAAATAATGAACAGTATATACCTAAAACCATCAACAAACATCATATGCAATGGGGTTAAATTAGAAGCCTTCCCAATAAGATCAGGAATGAAACAAGGATGCCCATTATCACCTCTATTATTCAACATTGTACTAGAAACACTGGCAGTAGCAATTAGAGAAGAAAAAGAAATTGAAGGTATCAAAATAGGCAATGAGGAGACTAAGCTATCACTTTGCAGATGATATGATGGTCTACTTAAAAAATCCTAGAGAATCAACTAAGAAGCTGGTAGAAATAATCAACAACTTTAGCAAAGTTGCAGGATACAAAATAAATGCACATAAATCATCAGCATTTCTATACATTTCCAACACATTAGAGCAGCAAGAGGTAGGAAGATAAACACCATTTAAAATCACCCTAAACAATATAAAATACATGGGAATCTATCTATCAAAACAAACACAGCAATTATACAAAAACAACTACAAAACACTTTCCAAACAAATAAAACTGGATCTCAACAATTGGAAAGCCATTAATTGTTCATGGGTAGGACGAGCTAACATAATAAAAATGACCATTCTACCCAAATTAATTTACCTATTTAGCACCATACCTATCAAATTACCAAAAAACTTCTTTACTGAATTAGGAAAAACTATAACAAATTTCATTTGGAATAACAAAAGATCAAGAATATCAAGGGAAATAATGAAAAAAAATGTGAAGGAAGGGGGCCTAGCAGTATCAGATATTAAACTATACTATAAAGCAGCAGTCATTAAAACAATATGGTACTGGCCTAGAGACAGAAGGGAGGATCAGTGGAATAGACTTGGGGTTAATGACATCAGCAAAACAATCTATGATAAACCCAAAGAGCTCAACTTTTGGGACATGAATCCACTATTTGACAAAAACTGCTGGGAAATTTGGAAAACAATATGGGAGAGATTAGGT
>NC_058134.1:260466085-260488452 GCF_016433145.1 Gracilinanus agilis | reverse complement strand
AAAAACTATAACAAATTTCATTTGGAATAACAAAAGATCAAGAATATCAAGGGAAATAATGAAAAAAAATGTGAAGGAAGGGGGCCTAGCAGTATCAGATATTAAACTATACTATAAAGCAGCAGTCATTAAAACAATATGGTACTGGCCTAGAGACAGAAGGGAGGATCAGTGGAATAGACTTGGGGTTAATGACATCAGCAAAACAATCTATGATAAACCCAAAGAGCTCAACTTTTGGGACATGAATCCACTATTTGACAAAAACTGCTGGGAAATTTGGAAAACAATATGGGAGAGATTAGGTTTAGATCAACATCTCACACCCTACACCAAGATAAATTCAGAATGGGTGAATGACTTTAATATAAAGAGGGAAACTATAGTAAGTTAAATGAACACAAAATAGTATACCTGTCAGATCTCTGGGAAAGGAAAGATTTTAAAACCAAGCAAGAGTTAGAGAAAATTACAAAATGTAAATTTAATGGTTTTGATTATATTAAGCTAAAAAGCTTTTGTACAAACAAAAACAATGTCGTCAAAATCAGAAGGGAAACAACAAATTGGGAAAAAATCTTTATAACGAAAAACTCTGACAGGGTCTAATCACTCAAATATAAAAGGAGTAAGTAAAAGCAATTGTATAAAAAATCAAGCCATTCCCTAATTGATAAATGGGCAAGAGACATGAATAGGCAATTTTCAGATAAAGAAATCAAAAGTATCAAAAAGCACATGAGAAAGTGTTCTAAATCTCTAATAATTAGAGAAATGCAAATCAAAACAACTCTGAGGTATCACCTCACACCTAGCAGATTGGCTAAAATGAAAGAAGGGGAGAGTAATGAATGTTGGAGGGGATGTGGCAAAATTGGGACATTAATGCATTGCTGGTGGAGTTGTGAACTGATCCAGCCATTCTGGCTGGCAATTTGGAATCATGCTCAAGGGGCTATAAAAGAATGCCTGCCCTTTGATCCAGCCATACCATTGTTAGGTTTGTACCCCAAAGAGATCATAGATAAACAGACTTGTAATGAAAATATTTATAGCTGTGCTTTTTGTGGTGGCAACGAACTGGAAAAGGAGGGTATGTCCTTCAATTGGGGAATGGCTGAACAAATTGTGGTATATGCTGGTGATGGAATACTATTGTGCTCAAAGGAATAATAAACTGGAGGAATTCCATGTGAACTGGAAAGACCTCCAGGAACTGATGCAGAGCAAAAGGAGGAGAGCCAGAAGAACACTATACACAGAGACTGATATACTGTGGTAAAATCAAATGTAATGGGCTTCTGTACCAGCAGCAATACAATGACCCAGGACAATTCTGAGGGATTTATGGTAAAGAACGCTACCCACATTCAGAGGAAGAACTGCAGGAGAGGAAACATATATGAAAAACAACTGCTTGAACGCATGGGATGAGGTGGACATGATTGGGGATGTAGACTCGAAACTACCACACCAATGCAAATATCAACAATTTGGAAATAGGTTTTGATCAATGACACATGTTAAAACCAGTGGAAATGTGCGTCGGCCATGGGTGGGGGGAGAGAAGGGGGTGAAGGGGAAAGTAGGAGCATGAATCATGTAACCATGTTAAAAATGAATATTAATAAACATTTTTTAAAAAGAAATAACAAAATGATAAGAGGTTAGATGGAATCCAATCATATCCTTTAAAAGAACACTCTACAAAGGAGCAGATAGATACTCTTCTAGTCTGGTACTCATTCTTTCTGAGGAGAGCAGAATGGTGGTTTTGGGCCCCAAACTCCTTGCTTCCCTTCCTGACAAGAATGAAAGTTTCCTTTGGGGGAATAGTGGAAGGAGAAGAAGCTAGAGATGTTTTTTCTGTTCCTTTTAACCACCTGACAGCTCTCACAACATATGGACCTTTCTACACATGTGGCCACTACCATTTTCCCTCTAAAAGTCACCAATTTTGTTTTTAAGTTTGTGAACCTCCAGGTTAAGAACCCTTAGACTGAATTATCTATCAGACTCCCTTCATATTTATCATCCTATTAACATTTCTCTAGGTACACAAAATATGGTTTATTATTGTTCTTTCCCTCCTCACCGAAACAATGATTTCAGAATATTTCTGACAATTTGTATGATAGTATCAGAAATTCTAAGAGCTAGAAAAAATCCCAAGATCTTTTCATCTAGTTATTGATGTCAATCCACTTTCTATTCCCCCTGCCTCCAGGAATACATTTAATTCATGTGTTATCTATCCTGTTTTAAATGGGCTGAATAACCTCCTTCCATACCAGTTTTACTGTGTCACACTCTTAGTCTATGTATTATAAATTGAAGTCTATTTCCTCTAGTCATGCCTTTGGTGTTGTATTCTTCAGGCACATCTCTTATCATTAAGATTTATTGATATCATTCCATTTGCCAACTGCCCTCTTCGTTTTATATTACAGGCAGATGTTCAAATTGGCAGCTTCCCTAGCTGCAATCAATATGTAAAGGACCACAGTTATTTCATTGGTTGCAAAACATTTTCCACTCTCCATCAAGGAAGATAGTGTTGGGTTGCCCTCCTCACTTTCTTGGTTGTTAAAAATAGACCTCCCTAAAGATATGAACTAGGAAGTGGTCATTAAAAATGAGAGAATAAAGACTTCCCATTATGCAGTATCAATAACTGACATATTGCTGTATTATTAGATTAACAAGGAAAGAGGTATCTCTGGAAGGAAATGAGGGGTAGTGCAAAAAGGCTTTGATGTCTGAAGGACTCAAGTTCAAAATACTTTTTTTTATTAATGTACCCTGTGTGACCTCAGGAAAATAAATTTCTTGTTCTTCATTGTCCTTTCTTTCCTTTGTTTTTAAACTTCAGTCATCTCACCCCTAACGAGTATTCCTTTATAACAACAAAAAGTTTTTTAAAAAGTAACATACTGCATGCAAAGCATATATGCAACAGCTTGCACCCATAATCTCCTACTTCTCTGAAGATAGAGAGGAGGTATGTTTTCTCATTTGTTATCTGCAACCAAGATTGGTCATTAAAATTATTCTGGGTTTGAATGTATTTTAATGTGTTTATGCATTTTTAAGCATCACATATATTGTTTTTTCCCCAGTCTACATCAACTTCCATAAACTTCTCCATTTTTCTACGAATTTCTCATATGCATCATTTTTTTCAACATAACAATATCCCATCACAATCATATTCCACAATATTCAACCATTCCCCAAAAGCAAGTTATTTTAACTTCAGTTTTCTCATTTGCCGTGTAAGACTTGATTACCAATAGCATCCCTCTAAGCTATGATACAATGAAGAAAACTGGTGAGGTGTTTAAATTCTTCTAAAATCCAAAACTGTTTTATTTTCACATTGCTTCTGACTGAAAAAAATCAATCTTTTGTTACGAAATTGTTTTCTATGACATAAACTGAGAATTACCATTAAATAGGAATAGTTTCCAAAGATTTGTATGTATTCCTTTGTACTAAATTAATACAGATTGCTCCAAGTAAATTTAATATGATGAATGACCTTTACGCAAGGCCTTTACCAACTTACTAAGTAGCTATTTAAAATGTTTTTAATTATAATAAAATTTATAGCCAGTCTTCATGGGGGAATACTTCTCACCACCTATCTAGTTCTCTAATGATTATTATAGTTAATTGTTACTTTTATTTAACATTTATTTAGAATCTATTGATTAGGTTCTCTTGGTAAAGAAAAGGTTTCTTTAATCCTCCAGGGCACTAAAGGAAGTCTAGACAGCCTCCATCTTCCTAGTTTGCCAAATTCCTGGCACAGTGACATGCACTCAGTAAATGTGAGTTGTTGCTGATTAATTCTGGCTTTGGTTTGAAGAAACTCCCATGTGAATGACCTTTAGAGGACCTTTTCTAACAAAGTTATAGAAGGAAAAGGGCCAGGTGATGATTTTTTTCAGTCCATTTCTTAAGCTTCCTGGACTTTAATCACATCACTACTCTGTTCTAAATTGTGACTTTTCAGGATTGCTTGATACAACATGACATTCCGAAAGTCTACCAGGGGAAACCAGCATGTGTCCACATTGTTCTATTTAGGGATATGTTAGAAGGATTTTTAGCGGTATTGGTTCCCTGGAGTTTCTAAGCTGTACCAAGAAAGAAGAACTTAGGTGTTTCCCTAAGTGACAGTTCTAAATGAGTGAGACATGGGAAGATAAATGTCTTAGTCATCGTATTGATCTAATTTCTTAGAGGACATACATTATAAATTTGAAAGAGAAATGCAATGTCTTTCTGAAATGATGAGGCCACTTTAGGCAAGGTACTAAAATAAATAGGGCTGTTTCATTTCTGGACTGTGAAGCAACAACGAGACTTATCCCTCTTCTTATCTCATTTCTTCCCCACCGAATGTTGGCAGGTTCCCAAATCTCTTAACTATGTCTTTCTTTTTTCAGGCTTCACTTCTCTTTTGGGTAGTTAGTAGGATTTTTGTGGGTATTCCTAAGGATACAGTTGTTACCAATAAAATGCCCAATGTTGCTCTAATGAAGAAAAAACTTCTGAAAATGTTGAAACACACTTGTCTCTGCAGGCATAAGACAGGGAGACAAAACATATGCAAACATGCCTTGTAGAATATAAAAGGCTATGTAAATATCAGCTTTTGTATTATATATTTTAGTCGTATCCCATGGTAATCTTCATTCTTCTCATAACTGCGTCTCCTGATTTGCTGTCTTTTGTTATCCTTCATTTTTTTGCTATGAATGACTATTTCCTAAGACTCAGATCTCATCTCTTTTTAAAAATCTCTCATATTTTCTTATAAGGAGACCAGGAGTGCATTTTTCCTGGCCAGAATACAGGTTTTAAAACATGGATTTTTAATTCTGGCAAACATAGCATCATAAGGACCAAAACATAGACCAAAAGGCACAGAAACTATGACCCTGCTCTTTTCTCTTTAATTTTTTTTGTTCACGGTTTCAGTTACATTTAAATCAAAGAGAACATTGGCAATTAAAAGAGAAACATTGTCCCTTCCTCAGTTTCTACAGGGACTCGTTCTTAATTGGCTAGGATCTCTCTATGAAACCGGTACACAAATTTTGTTGTTGAATTGTAGCTGATTTGGTGCCATCTCCTTCTCCACTTCATTTTATAGATAGGGAAACTGAGGCAAACACAGTTAAGTGATTTGCAAAGGATCAAACAGCTAGTAAGTGACTGAGACTAGATTTGAACTCAGGAAGATAAACTTTCCTAGTTTCAGGGCTAGAACTCCATACATTGTGCCACCTAGATGCACTGATAGACAAATAGATAGGATTATCTGAAAGAGATGATTGTTAGAATGATCCAGTAAAAGCTTGACATTTGTCTCAACCCATGGAGGATAGAGAAAAGGTCAAGTTTGAAAATAGAAGCAAAGCCAATCGTCAATTATTCAATCAGTAGACATGTCTGGACATAAAGTCAAAGTTTAGTCCAAAATGACTGGCCAATCCATATGAGGTTCAATTTTTTAGCAATAGATGTAATTGCCCAGAACACTGGAAGAGCATCACATCAAGATGGTGGACAGGGAGTGTCTAGAAGTTCAGCATTATTAGGGAGAATGGATTTAAAAGGCAGGTTGAAGGGCTGGAGGTAGGGGATAGAAAACAGGAACTTGGCTTCTGAGAGTGTGGTGTACAAGGCATGAAACGATAACGTGGGCACTATGCTACAAATCACAGACTTTCCCAAGGGGAAAACTCTGGAATAAGGCAGAACTCTAATAACTAGGGTTTGGAATCATAAATGTAAAGTGGGACCAATTAGCAACAAGATATACCTTAAGTTGAAAGTATGAGTAACTGTAAGGGGATATTATATTGGTTCTTCCCAGTACTTCTGCAAATCCAAGGTCCATTGGCTAAAGTTAAAGAGATGAATGCAGAGTCAATAAGTTTAAGCAGGGTATAGTACACATAATGTGTTGTCTATATGCAGAGATGTATATATAAAGGAAGAGAGAAAACACAACTGGCTCAGAGTTTTACAGAAATACAGAAAATAACAGACATCTCTCATTCTCCCATGCTATTTGTTTCAGATACAAATATTTTATGCCTTTCCCATTCAGGCCGAAATTCTACCTTTTGTCTCCTGTTGCTATACAAGTCACTGAAAATATAACCTACCAAAATATTGATTTTGACACTTTGGGTCATTAGGAAACAGTGAAGACATTCAAAAGCATATTCAGGAAGATAATTTTAAAAACATTGTTGGACTGAGGAAGGAAATGTAATTAAGATGTTGAATAATTTAATGATGTACAATCTCCTGAGCATTTCTACTTTTACTGCTGTTGCTATATCTGGACTCTATTTTTCAATCTGTATTTTTTTCCTGAGCTGTGATTTTTACCAGAAACTTCAGTCATTTTCAGTGATCTAAGTCAAAAATGGAAACTGGGGCTTATCCCTCTCCATGAAAGTCACTTGAAAGAGGAAAAATTGCTGCCTCATCTCCTTTCAAGAACTACTGAGAATCACAAGAAGCCTCTAGCAATGTTTTAGGAATTGGAAAAAATGGACTGGTTTTATATCCTTTCTCTCTAAAAATTATAGCACTTAATTCTCAAAGTTCTTAGATTGAAATGCTAGTTAGAGTATAGCATTTGTCTTTTCTAGAGAACAATACAAATACTAAGAAACTGTATCCCAAAGAGGTCAAGAAAGTAGGGGGAGGGTATCTACTTGTACATAAATATTAAGAGCAGCTTTTTTATGGAGGCAAAGAATTGGAAATTGAAAGGATATCCCATAATTGGGGAATGGCCGAACAAATTATGGTATATGATGGTGCTAGAATACTATTGAGTTTTAAGAAATGATGAATAGGATGATTTCAGAAAAAGTTGGACAGACCTACATGAACTGATTCAAAGTTAAATAAGCAGAACCGGGAGAACATCATACACTGTAACAGCAATATTGTATGACCAACTGTAAAAGACTTTTCTATTCTCAGCAAAATGGTGATCCAGGACAAATCTGAAGGATTTATGACAAGGAACACTTTCATCTCTAGAGAAAAGACTGTTGGAGTCAGAATGCAAAAGAAAGAATACTATTTTTCACTTTAGTTTGTGGTTTGATTTCATATGAGTATTGTGTTATAACAATGAACAACATAGAAATATGTTTTGTATGATAATATAACTATAACCTGGATCAAATTGCTTACCATCTACAGGAGGGTAAAGGGAGACAATTTGGATTTTGTAACTTCAGAAAAAGTATATGAAGAATTATTATTCCATATTATTGGGGAAATATCTTAAAAAACAAATGCTAAACAATTTCCATTAGAGTATAACAACATTAGACCCCAATATTATTATGACAACCAGTTCATTCATTTTATTCATATAAATTAAATTATTTTTTCTTTTCAATTGGTCTATCCAATCATGTTTTCTTCCTTTCAATGAATATTGATTAAACATTAACTATTTATAAGGCACTGCATTTAGCAAATGGTGGCTACAAAGCTGCTTAAGTTCAGCTACCTGCCCTCAGAGAATTTACAAAGTAGAGAAGATCAGGCATGAAGGCAAATAGCTATGATTTTTTGATTTACTGATAAGTATTTTTGAATGCCAGTCACTCCATCAGGGGATGAAAGCACAAAAATGAAAGAACATTTGTCCTCGAAAAGTCCATATTCCACTAAAGGAAATAGCATCTACATATGAATATATATACTTTTGGGGGGGATTAGGGGGAGACATCAGTTGGGGGAACCAAGGAAGATTTTATGCAAAAGATAATCCTAGAGCAGAGTTCTAAAGGAAACTCTAAATTCTAAAATGGCAAGAGAGGATGAATTCCAATGATGGGGGCTATTGAGTACCAAGCTATGGAAAATGAATTATGATGTAAGGTGTGAGGAAGAGTAAGAAGGCCAATATAGCTGGCCCTTATAGTACTCCTGAATATATGGAGGGGAGTACTATATCGTAAGACTAGAAAGATAGATTAGGACCAGGTTGTGAATGATTTAAAATGACAAACAGGGGATCATACACTGGATTCTAGAGGAAATGGAGTCACTAAGGTATACTGAGTAGGGCAATAACATGGCCAGACCTTGTTTGTTGTTTCCCTATTATTCAGTTGACTCTTCATGATTGCATGAGGTTGTCTTGGCAAAGATACTGGAATGGTTTTCCATTTCTTTTTCTAGTGGATTAAGGAAAGCAAAGGTAAAGTGGCTTCTGAGGGTTACAAAGTTAGCAAGTGTCTGAGGCTAAATTTGAACTCAGGTCTTCTTCACTCCAGGCCTAGTGCTCTATCCACTAAGCTGCCCTGATGACCAGAAATATGCTTTAGGAAAATCACTTTGATAGCATTGTAGCAGATAAAGTAGATTGAGGAAGAGGCTTGTACTAGGGAAACCAAAGAGAAGGTTATTTGAATGATCCACATAAGAGGGGGATAAATGTCTAAATTAGATTGGTAGATATGAGAGAAAAGAGGTGGGCATAGAATAGGATAGAAACTATGGAAAACTGTGCAGAAATGACAAGTTTTGACAACTATAACGTAAGGTAGATTTTATATGTTCTTAGGAGAATTACACAGTACAATGAGAATTCGAAATACAAGCTATTTTTGGCTGTTTGAATTAGGGAAGCCTTTTTTGAGGTGACATTTAAGCTTCACAGGGAGAGGTGAGGTTTTAATAAATATGAATGTTGGCAAAGGAAAAGTTAATCCAGACTAAGGACCCCTCTTGATCTTCCCTGGGACAACTTATAGTATTGCAATATATATAAGAGTTTCTGCTACCATCAGACTTTGGATGACATTTTATGGGTATCAGCAGGCAGAGAAGATTATAAGATTTCAACCTGGAAAGGTCTGAATAATCCAAGCATTTCACTTTACACATTTGAAAACTGCGACCAAAGAGACTGAATAATTTGTCTAAAATCAAGAAGTGGCAAACCTAGGATAAAACCCCCAGGTCCTATGACAACAAATTCATTTCTCTTTTACTATTTACTGAGATGCTTCTCAAGTAATATATACTCAAGACAATGCAGCTAATATATCACTGTCATAACATGAGTAGGCTGGTATGTTGTTAGGAAGTGGAAGGGTCTGGTTTAAGGGACAAATCTAGACCATAGGGCATGTAATAGTCTATGGACCACAAGTCTTCAGGACAGGCTTAGATTCTCCTTATAAATCATTCACAAAACCAAAGGCATTTATAAAATTTCTACTATGTACTTGACAAGAAGGAGTGATGAATAGTGGATAAAGAATGAATAGGGAGTCAAACAGAATTGAGTTCAAATCCCACATCAAACATGTTCAGCCTCCGTAATCTTGGGGAATATATTTAATATCTCAGGGTTCTTGACAATTTGTTAAGACCATAATTTTGTAGCTCTTAGATGGCTATTTGAACCAAGTCCCAAATGGCAACTGTATAGAACTAACTAAACTTGTTCTGGATCCAGAGATCAGATATATCACTTGGAAGCTTCAGGAAGTACTCATCTGTGGAAAACAAAGGAAAGTCTAAGTAGTTGGAGGAGCATGTAGAAGGAAGTAATAAACAAAGATTAAGAGACACACTCTTAAGAAGGTCCAGTAGTTGCCAAGGAAGGTTTTCCCTTCAGGTGAGCACATCATAGCAGTAGGGTAATATAATGGCAGACAGTAGACTGAACAATAGAGAAACTTAGTGATAGGAAGAAGACAGGTATTTAGTATTGAAGTACAAGATGATAATGGGTATTACTACAATCATAGAACTTTCAAGTAAGAAGAGAGCTCAGAACTCATCCAGTATAACCAATATTTGAGCAGAATGGTTTTGACAGAAATTTCTGCCATGTGGTCACCCAACTCATATGGAAAAGATTACCCCTAAAGGGGGAGCTTTTTATCAGCCCACTTTCTTTTTAGATAGCTATAATGAATAGGAAACTTTCACTGAATTGAACTAATGTCCATCTTTCTGACATATCTACCTGTTGCTCCTAATTCTGCCCTCAGGGGCCAAGTTGAACAAATCCAATCTCTATTCCACAAGTTAGCCCTTCAAGTTTTGAATAATAATAGCTCACATTTATGCTGTTCCTTGAGGTTTACAAAACACGCAACAACTCTGAGATATACATAATATAAATAGGATTTTTCTCATTTTACACATTTTAAAGATGAAATGACTTTGGTGACTTATGGATTGATCACACAGCCATGACTAGAACCAGATTTTTGAGATACAAGTCCAGCTTTTTTATCTCACACTACAGCTCTCTAGAAGGCAGCTCTTATGCCTCCCACCTTAAATCTAATTTTCTTTAAGTTAAATGATCTCAGTTAATTATCTGAATCTTCATAGGACCTGCTCTTCAGTCTCCTCCTCATCCTAGCCATCTTATGTACACAGTGGATAGAGCACCCAGCCTCTAGTAAGAAAGTTAAAAATCCAGCCTCATATACTTACTAGCTATATGACCCTGGGCAAGGTACTTAACCTTTCTCAGTCTTTGTTTCCTTATCTACAAAATGGGAACATTAATAGTACCCAACTCTCAGGGTTGTTGTGAGGATAAAATGAAATAACATTGATAAAGGATTTTGCATACTCTAGAGGGACATAAAATACTAATCATAGTTTTATGCTAAATGAAGGATTTTATATTTGATCCTAGAGGTGATAAGAATTCAATGGAGTTTACTGGATGGGGGAGAGGGTGGACAGGCTCAGAAGTGTGATTTAGAAAGATAATTTTGAGTGGGTAATTGCTGAGTAGAGAATGGACTGAAAGTCATCTTTGAATGTGGGAAAAACTTGAGGCAGGACAGTGGTTAGGACTGGACAAATTGATTTGGGAATCATCTGCACAGAGATGATAATTCCTTGAAAATGATGAGGTCACTAAGCAAAATAGTATCAAGGGAGAAGAGAAGAAGGTCCAAGATAGATACAGGATAGATACACATTAGGGGATGCACACCATTGTTGTAATTTCTAGCATTTATAATTGTGCAATACTTTATAAAAATTAAATGCATTTCTGAAAAATGTATAGAAAGCTCAATGCGGGAGAGAGTTTAAAGACCATTCATTCATTTAACACACCTACTGTGTGCAAACATTATAGTAGGTGCATTATAGTAGGTGCACAAATTAGATAAGATACGTTCTATCCCTCAAAGGAGTTTACAATCTAGTATATATGGGACACAGACAAAAAGAAATATATACTAAAAATAATATACGATGCATGTTTAAAAAGTTGCAAAGTGACTTGTAAATTCTGAGGAGGATAAAATTGGGGTAGCAGATAAAGTGCTAGATCTGGATTCAGGAAAACTTGAGTTCAAATGCAACCTCACATGCTTATTGGCTATGTAAACCTGGGCAAACTATTAAACCTCTTTATCAGTTTCCTCATCTGTAAAATGAGAATAATAATAGCACCTACCTCCCAGAGTGAAGAAAAAATAATGTAATGATCTTAAAATGCTTAGCACAGTGCCTGGGACATAGTATATACATGTTTGTTGTTGCTGCTGCTGCTGTTGTTATTAGTCAACATCTTTGCTAAAATAATGATACTTTCAGTAAATAAAGTTCTTCCAATATGGTGTAATGTGATATTGGAAACTTGGGGTCCTTGAACTTAATATTGAGGTCTCTGGTATAAACTTCCTGTGGATGTTTAAGGGACTTGAAAACTACATTTCCCATGATTGCTCTTGTGTAATACAGATGGGCAGGAAGTGTGATTACGTAGTCAGAGGTATAAAGTCTCAGAACTTGATTGGGACGTGCTCTTTTCCTAGGAAGCATCCAAGGGGGAAGGTATGGCAGGCATTTGAAATAGATCTTAGCAGGCATGTGGTTTTCTTAATTATCAATATGGATTACAATAAAACCTTAATATATTTAATTATATCCTTCTATATCAATTTTATTTGTAACAGTAAACAGGGCAGAACATCAGAATGATTGTCTCCCTCATTCTCAACATGTTTTCCAGTCATTTCTTCATTCTCATTCTTTATAATCTCCTTACACTTGATTTTTATCTATATATTCAATGATCTAGAAACACTGACCTTCCTAATATTCCTTTTTCAACACATCTTCTCTCGCCTCTATGCATTTTCATTGGCTATTCTCTGTACCTGAAATGTTCTCTCTCCCTCTTCACCTCTGCCTCCTGACTCCTCATTTTCCTTCAAGATGCAGCTCATAGCCCACATTGTGTAGGGTGCTTTTAGCATTCCTTTCTATCCCCATACTACTACTTTCCTTCTGAAATTGTCTCCCATTTATGCATTATGCATCTCTTAGATATTTAATTGTCTCCATGTTGTCTCCTCTATTATAATATGAGGTCTTTAAAGGTAGAGACTATTTTCACCTTTCTTTGTATTCATAGCCAAAGTTACAAAGGGAGTAAGTGTCCCTTGTAGGATTTGAACTCGGACATTCCTGACTCAAATTCATATGTTCTATACCTTATGACATCTAGATGCCTCTAGATAATTATAGTTTCTTAAGCTCTTGGGTAAAGAAATTCCATCTACCCACACAGGACAGTTCCTACTCTTAAATTTCTAGTTGTAGAAAATAGCTTGATGAACTAAGTGGTTTGGTGATTTGCTCAAGGTTACTTAACCAATATATGTTAAGAGAAACTTGAACCTATGTCTTCCTAACTCCAAAACCTGCTCACTATCCACTCCACAACAGAGTAGGTCCATTCTGAGAAGTATGAGTTTTTCAGGAAGAGAGAATTCATGAATTGTTGAGGATATCAGTGAAAACATCATAGCTAATGAAGAACTTAATAAAAGGAAAAGGGTTTTACAAGATGGAGAGATGGGGCAGGTCATATCAGACATGTACATCTAGCATGTGCAAAGGCATGGAAAACAAAGGATGAGATTAGGGGATGGTGAATACCCCAATTTGGCTATGATGTCAAAGGTTTCCAGGAGAATAGTAAGTCATAAGTCTGCAAACATAAGTAGGAATTGTATAATTAGAATTTTCTCCCCAGGGACTCTCTTTCCCAATATCCCATTTGCATATTTATGCTAATGTGCTCACATAGGGAAAATATAAGTTTTGTGTGGCTCCGTCCTCACTCTCTGTTCCCAGGAATGCGGCTGTGGCTGTTGGGTGAGTGCCAGGCAGGAGAATTTTACTCATGTGGCTTTTCTCAGGTTTACATACATTTGTTCTTTTATTTCTTCTACTTCAAGTGATTACTATTAAATCTTATAAAATATAATACTTGGAGTTATTGGATATTAATTTAAACTTTACAGAATAAAGTTATAGAAGGTCTTGTATATCAAATTTATGAATTTGCATTTTATTCTTAGGAAATGAAGAGTCACTCTGGGGTTTTATTCAGGGGAGTTACAATGAAATCTATATGATATCAGTCTTACAGATTAGATTGGAGAAAACGTAGTTGAAAGGCAAGGGCATCAGTTAAGAGACAATTAAAGGGGAGGTGGAACCAAAATGGCAGAGTACAAGGTGGAAACCAGCTAAACTCTTCCAACATTCCGCTCTATACAACTTTAAAATAATGACTCAAATCAAAATTTGGAATGTCAGAGCCAACAAAAGGTCAGAGAGACATTTTCCTTCCTAGGAGATTCATAGGAAACATAACATGAGGGTGGGTGCAGACCAAGAGTTCAGCAGGAACATGAACAGTGGAGCTTAGAGATTACCACAACAGCTTCAGGAGCTCTCAGTGGAAAAGTTGTAAAGGCAGGGAGAACTGGTCAAGAAAGAGATTTCAGGAATCCCTTTTTTGGCACTGAGTGCACCTTGTACTGATTTGCAACTCTGTTGCTCATAAGCTGTTCTGGTTCATAGTTCCAGGATGAAGAGCACTTGTGATTGCTCTTAAGTGAGCAGGGGCCCCAGTCACAGTTCCAGGGCCAAGAGGAGCACAGGAACTTATAAACAGAGGGGAGCAGGGGTTCTTCTAGGTAAAGACTAGAACACAGACCAGGAGAACAATGACTATACCTCTCCTAAGATAATACCACTTTGGAAGAACTGAAAACTGACAGACCCTCAGAACTAGTTCTGAAAAAAAATAACACAAAAAATCCTGAAGCTTGAGGCAGTGCTTCCCCACTCCGAGGTGAATGGAGCCCAAATTTAACATAAAGTTCAAAGGGAAGAAATAGTCTGTAGAAATGAGCAAACAACAAAAAAAACTTGATTGTAAGAAAGCATCTTTGATGGCAAGGAAGACCAAGACATAAACTTAGGAGACAAGCAATGTGAAAAAAGGTACAAGCAAAGCTTCAGAGAAAAAAGTTTATTAAAACAAAGACCAACTATAATTCCTGAAAGAGTTAAAAAGTTAAGTGGTAGAAGAAAAATTGGGAAGAGAAAGGAGAGTGATTTAAGAAAATTTTGTATCTGAATCCCAAATATTTAGCACACAGTGAGCATCATGAGTGTCTTATAGTATTTTTATTTATTCATTCATTTATTTATTCATATGTGTTATATTTCCACAATAAACTCCAGTCTCTGTGAGGATAGAAGTCATGTGTTATATGAAACATTCTACATTTCATTTGAGGAGTCTAACACAATATACACTATATGGTACACACTTAATGTAAGTTTGTAAGAGAAAATGAATTTCATTTTAGGTATTTAATTAGTAATTTGGTATTGACAGAATGTCTATTCTATTCTGAGCTAACTTCCAAGATAGAGTTCTGGACTTTGAGACAGGATAGCCATAGGCTTAAAGTCTGCCTGAGAAACTTGTTACTCATGTGACGTCAACAATTTCATTTAACCTCCTTCGACCTTCTACACTTGTAAAATGGGGATAATAACATTAGTAATATGTATCTCATAAGATCAAAGGTAAAAGCATTCCATAAAGCATTTTGCAAGTCTTAAAATGTAATCTATATGGAATTCATTATCATTGAGACAAAAGATATATGATGATGTTAGCCTTCAAGGAGTTGCTGTACCCCAACTCCTTTTTTTGCTTTTTTTGAAGAAGTTCATTCTCCAAAGATAACAGGATTTAGATGATCTTTATTGAAGATTAGAATCTTTGGAGAAACCCAACAGACTATGCCATCATTGACTCAGGTTTTGTAAAACTGAATAGAACAAAATTAAATAAACAATAACAACAATAAAACAAAGCAAAATTTATGAACAGAATGAAAAGCAGAGGAACAACTCTCTATTTTCCTTTCTGCATTCTTCCTCTTGGAAAATCAATAAAAATTGATTTCTCTCAGGGCACACGTCTTAAATTTGAAGCTATTCCATATGAAATAGCTAGTCATTTATAGCACCTAAGATTTTTTCAAAGTGAGATGGCTATTTTAAAAATGGCTTTAAAGGACACATGTTGACATTATACAACTCTGCCTAATCTTATCTTCAAACTGTCACATCCATCCAGACATGACATTTTGGTCATTTTTTTCTTTCAGGAGAATCATTAGCAAGGGTATATTTTTATTATATTTCTTCCATCTCTTTCATCAATGCCTGGCCTATGTCCAAGCACATATTAGGTAATTAATAACTTTATTCATTGTTTGAATGATGTTTATGAAAATTAACTCAGATGAATATACTGGCTGAAAGGAATAAGGAACTTTTTTCCCAAACTTGAAATGTCAAATCAAAATAGCCAGAAAGCATAGAAGGAATCTCAATCTTGTCAAGCACACTCTTATAATAGGATATTTGAGTCCTTCAATAGGACAGAACATCATCTGACGTGGTCCAAAAATTGTATTCACAGAGGTGCCATTGTTAGCAAAGTCAGAATATCTCTGCCAGTCACCAAATTAAAACTCAAATTAGTTTTCACAGCTGAGTTCTTAGAAAACTGGAACAATATCTTTCATCAAAATGTATGGCATGAGAATTTAGGATTTTTTTCTATAGAAAATTGCATGCATGAAACATAATAGAAGAGACAGTTCTTTATTCTGTCTCTTACTCCCTATAATTTTGGCTTTTCTAGAACTCCAATAAATTAAATCCATCTTAAAGACAAATGTAAATTCTTACCTTTTCTGTCATCCATGTATTTCTGCATTCTTAGTGTCCTCTGACATTTAAATTACTAGAATTGTCATCTTCATCCTTTGAAATAGCAAGTCCTTGAGAAAATAGGTTAGAAATGAAGAAACCTGGTATTCAGATTGCTAAATTACACAAATCACTTTACTTCCAGCTTCATATTTCCTTTTAAGAGAAAAAGCACTTTATTTATGGATCACTGGAGAGAAGAAAGCAGAAATATTACTGTGGTCTAAACTCAGACCTCTACACTAATTCATAGACTAAGAATCATGTCCTTAGTCTTATCTTTGATTGTTTAAAAGATGCTCCATTATATGGACCTAACAGTAAAAAAATTAATCTTTGAAATTATATTAGAATAAAATGCATATTGTCTTCCTCGATGTGAATCTACTTACAATGAGCAGGAAGACAACATATTTTATTTTTTAGGTTCTATTTTATTTATTGGATTGCATTCTTTGCTTAAGCAACATGAAACATCACTTCTTTTTTTCCCAATGGCATCAGTAAGGCTTAGAATGCATATAAGTTATTTTATTCCATGTTTTTCCCCACCTCACTAAGGTTTAAGAATCTCAAAACAAAATTTTCATTCTCATTATTTCAACATACTAATACATGTGTTGTTGTTGTTTTTGAGTAGTTTTAATAGTGTCCAATTCTTTAGGACCCATTTGGGATTTTCTTGACAAAGATACTGGAGTAGTTTACTGTTGCCTTTTCCAGCTAATTTTACAGATAAGGAGACTGAGGTAAATAGGGTCAAATGTCTTGCCCCAGGTCAACATAGCTAATAAGTGTCTGAGGACAGATTTAAACTCAGAAAGATGTCTTCCTCCTGATTCTAGGGCTAGTATTCTATTCACTGTGCCACTTACCTTCCTACATGTGCAGAAATATAAGTTAGTTGTAGAAAACTGTTTGAGTTTTTTATACAAAAGGTGTCTTAAATTAAGTTTGGTTGCAAGCAAAGTCCCAGTCATATGAAATGGTCATACTATTTGGAGTTTTACCATTCAAAGTTATGTCAAAAATGATCATTGGTTCTAGCCCTGTTGAAATGTGCAATTAAAATAGGAATAACTCAACCACATCATAGAACTCACTAATTGAGAATTAGTTGTATAATAGGGATCTGTAATTTCATTGGTGAGGTCTACACTGCTAAATGTTTTGGAGTTGTTGAGGTAGGGGAAGGGAGATATTGTCCAGTGATACTCCTCCTTCTGGATATAGACTTTTCCAAGTTCAGCAAGATGGATTCTCAGAAAATAGACATAGACCTAATAATCAAAATGGTTGCAAAGTTTTTCTACCTTGGTAGGATTCCTCATAGCTTCATCTCTCTCTACTGCATTAATCTTTTGTGTATTTATTTGTTTGTTTGTTTGTTTGTTTGTTTGTTTATTTATTTATTTATTACATTCTGTTTTAGAATTGATGCTAAATATCAGTTCCAAGGCATAAGAGCAGTAAAGGCTAGGCAATGGGGATTAAGTGATTTGCCCAGCAGCACACAGCTTGGGAGTGTCTGAAGCAAGATATGAATCCAGGAACTCCCTTCTCTAGGCTTCACTTTGTATACACTGAGCCACCTTGTTTCCCCCTTCTGCACTGATCTTTGAGCACCCAATATTATCACCTCTATTAAAAAAAAGAGTATCAAAGGAAGATTTTGTGGTTGAAACATGTTTAACTACAGTGGAAACATATTTTTTCCAAAAATTTTTCTACCTTTGGATCAAGACATGTACCTAAAAAGTACTGAAAAAGAATATTCATCTATTGAATTATAAAGCTCCCAGACAGAAGGAACTAGATTTAAAATACATATTCTCCTGTTTCCCTCAGTGACTAGCATAGAACCAAACACTTAAGAAGAACTTTACTAATGTACAGCTAATTTTTGATTACAATGAATAATTAATTCCATGAAATGGTCATGTGCATTCAAATTTTCACTATTTGAAGTGTTAATCATGTAAAATATACTAATTAGCTCCAGGATATCCAATAATATGCAGTGCAAATTCAAATGAGAACACATCACAAGATTCTTATATTCTCTGTTCTGGATAGCTGAGTTTGGAAAGGCTTCCACCAGAAAGCTAATCATCATGTGAAGCTTCCAACACCCTCTAATAACTCAATATTTAATCCTTTAGACTTATTTTAATTTACTGATTCTAGAAACTCAAAAATAGGTCCTGTTTGAATTCTCACACTACTTTCATATTTTTTTCTGTAGGTCTGAATAGTCTCTAGTTCCATAATTCATTGGTATGCTAGAAAGAGTACTGGCTTTTGAGTGAGAGGACATGAAAGAAAAAAAGCCCATATGTAATACTCACTACCTGTGTGACTTTGGGAAATTAAGTTAGCATCCCTAGGACAATTTCCTTATCAGAAAAATAAGGGAGTTATTCTAGATAGCCCTTAAGATCCTTGCCATTTCCAGCTCTGGGATCCTAATTCAAGATATGTCATTGAATTTGATTTTATCTCCAATGATGGCTACCTTGGGATCCTGAATTTTGAAAGTATATTCCAGGAAAGCAAAATGTCTGATGGAGGGACTGTTTGCCCACTGATTTAGAACCTGCTCAACCATGTTCAGTGGGGCTCATTGCCAGCCTTGTGACATAATTAATTTTTTTTGGCCATGTGGATGAAATCTTGGAGACTTTCTACTAAACCTTTAAGGGATGAGGACCTTTTAATTAATTTTACCATGGTGATCAAAACATATATTCTTGAATTATACAATATCACTAACATAAATAACTGGATATAAACAGTATATGAATAGAAACTTAGTCTCAGAACCAGTTTGGCCTTGATCCAGTTCTCACCTCTGACACATCTCGATTCTAAGATCCTAGGAAAGATCTCTCTTTGCCTGAGGGAACTCTATAAAATTGTAAGTAAGGGAGAAGACACTGGGTTAACTGATATAAAAATGGACTCCCTTCACTAGGAGCCTCCTATTACAATGAAATCATAGGACAAATCTCTTTCCCTGCTTGAGGAGAAAGGAGCCTTGGAGAACACCTGTTCTAACATCCTCATTTTACTCATTAAGAAACTGAGGTTAGAGAGTTGCCACATGCATTTGGGGAATGACAAACTAAAAACTACTGGAAGGATTCTTGTGTTACTGATGAGAGTCACAATCCTTATACCTTCTATTTTAGTGAATCTTGAATACAGGAAATTTTTTGTTCTGGCTTTGTTTTACACCTGCTATCTTATTTTATTGGCAAGAAAAGGAAATTTCTGTTTTAGACTCATCGCTTTGCCAAATGAAATACCACTTAATCTAAAGCACCTGGGCTCTTCATATTCCACTCCCTCCCCAACCCAAGCCTCCTGTTTGAACAAAGAGATGGAAAACAAGAGAATGATTGAAGGCTTTTGAAGGAGAAAAAGGCCTTTGTGAAACAAATTTCTGAGGTAGGCAAAATGTGTTTTTGGTATCTTGTTTTTGTTTTTTGTTTTGGGGGTTGTTTTTTTTTTCTGTCAGGTGACCAGTCTTTTCATTCTGAACTCTGACTAACCATATCCCACCTCTTACCCCACTGCATCTCTAGCATCTCCCTATTCCACAACTCCCATCCCCAACCCTTTGGGTTCCTGGTAAGTGACTGGCTTAGGTTTTTATCTTAGGTTGAGATGGCTAAGTGGTGCAGTGCAGATAGTATGATGGACCTATAGTCTAGAAGACTTACTTGCTTAGCCAAGTCATCCAAGCTCCTTGAGTTTCTTCAACTGTAAAAAATGGCCCAAGTGATATCTGAAATTCAAACTCTATATCTCTGCTCTTGTATGCATGTATGTTTAATCTTAAATCAGATTTGTTATCTGTATTACCAGATTCTCCATAGATAAGAATCAAGAACTTCTCCATAGGTTCTTGGGACTCAGTTTCCTCATCTAAGGTGACTTAAGTGGTTTCGGGAGATTCTAGTTCTATATCACTGAATGTTTGCATAGGTGTATTCAACTTTAGTTGGGTTTATTATATTTATAACAAGATTGCCCATAAGTGGGAATAATCATTGGAACTCTCTGTAAAATGTCCTAGGTAGCTAGAGAGTTCAGTTCTATATCTATATCTCTGATCTTGTGTGTTTGTATGTGTATATAATTTTAAGTCAAACTTGTTGAATATGTTTCCAGATTCTCCACAGGTTGGAAATTATTTGGTACTTTAATAATTGCTCTTTTTTAAGTCCTTACCTTCAATCTTAGAATCAGTACTGTGTATAGATTCCTAGGCAGAAGGATGGTAAGAACTAGGAATTTGTGGTTAAGTGACTTGCTCAGGCTCATACTGTTAGGAGGTATTTGGGGTTGGATTTGATTTCAGGACCTTTGTCTCTTGACCTGTCTTCCTTTCTACTGAACCACCTGGCAGCACCCATAATTGCTCTTTAAAAGTCCCTACCTTTTAATCTGAAGAGGATGTGTCAAAAACAATTTTAATCCTAGAAAGTTGGCTAAATTTAGGGAGTAGATCTAAATAAATTTAGTGTTTGAGAATCTAAAGTAACATCCATTACATATTGAGACATTAAAACAGACTTTTTGTGGAGCGAAACAGTTTTTAATAATGAAAAAAATAGTAATACTGACAATGTAAAATTTATACTTGTATTGCAACTAGTTGGCCCAATAATTAGAGTGCTGGACCTGGATTAAGGAAGGCTCCTCCTCCTGAATTCAAATCTGGCCTCAGACACTTACTAGCTGTGTGACCCTGGGCAAGTCATTTAACCTTTCTTGACTAACTCCAATAGGTACAAATAGCAAAATATCATAAATATGTAATCAGAATTATTTAAAATAAAAGTTTGCTTTAACAAGTGACATTAACAATATATCCTTTTGATCCCATCCAGACATTGTTACTCCTTTTTGACCTATACACATAAAGTTAATTCCTTTTATAAAGTCCAACAGGCAAATGTATGTTTCTCTTCTTATGGGTCGTTCCACAAATATATTTATATAAAGAAAGAATAAGGATAGGGTTAAAGACTAGAGTTGTGATTTCATTGGTAAAGAAACTTGTAGTATCTATATCAATTCCTCTATAGAAGAGGACAGAAATTCCTTCTAATAAACAGGTTGGTATCTTCTCCGTATAGTTTTAGAGAGTTGCCGAGGACAGCGAGAGGTAAAATGCTTTACCCAGAGTCACACAACTACTATGTGTCTACTAAGCCTTGCTAACTTCAAGACCAGGCCACTAAAATGCAAAGAACTATGCAAATAAGGATACATTTATATTTGTGTGTATGTATATACATTTTTCATATGTATGGATATAGTATATATTTATAAACATGTGTATATATACTGTATCTGTACTTAAATGGGTCCATTTTTTAGATATGTTTCTATATACATATGTGGACATATCAATATGAAAGTATGAAACATAAGGATTAGGGATTTGGATTACAAACACTTCCATTTAGTATCTCAAGCCCCACACAGTCAGATTCCAACCTACCTGTGGCAGTTCAGGACGCTAGTAGACCTGGAGCAGCATCATATCACCAGTAAGTGCTATTGTGAACAAGGATTCTGAACAGTCCTGAGTTCACTTTGTCCCACTTGAATTGTCCCAAGACCCTGCTTTGGGTTCATTGGGTAAGGAGTGTATAAAGTTTACTTCTTTGCCTTGAGCAAGGAGCTTCTGAGAACAGAGAACCTCCCTAGAGGCAGTAGATGATTTTACCTGGGGGTAATCCAGGATGATTTTAGTAAATAATTGTTTCTCTATTAGCTATGGAGGTCTCTTCCACTAAGTAGCCATTCTACCCTTATTAAACATTATGCTTTGCCCCTTGGTCAAATCAAACTGGATACCTTACTGTTCCTATATTCAACACTCTTACCTCCCATTTTTGTGCTTTTGCACAAGATAGCTCCAAAGCCTGCAATGTGTTGCTTCCTCATCTTCCACATCTTAGAATCCCTAGTTTCATTCAGATTTTAGCTAAACTACATGATTTTTTTTCTCAATTTTTTCACTATTCCTACCTCTTCATCACTATATGTAAAAGTTTACCTCCTGTATATTATGTGTGTATGTATATCCAACATATATATATATATACATATATGTGCGTGTGTGTGTGAAAGAGAGAGAGAAAGAGAGAGAGAGAGAGAGAGAGAGAGAGAGAGAGAGAGAGAGAGAGAGAGAGAGAGAGAGA
>NC_058134.1:260399529-260456105 GCF_016433145.1 Gracilinanus agilis | reverse complement strand
TTTCCCAATGGATAGTTTAACTACTCTTCCCTCTCCGGGTTGATTACACTAAGAGTAAGGTTTGATTATTACCTCTTAATGCTCTCTTCCTCTCCTTCTTATAATAGTATTTGTCCCCTCTCCCTTCCATGCCCTCTTTGTGTGTAATAGGATATTCTATTTTCGTATTCATTCAAGTTTCTCTTGGTATCCCCTGCTATTTACCCCCTCTTTCCCATCCCCCACGCCATCTTAGATTATTTAGTGTTCCACCCTCACCCTGTAAATTATTCTTCTGATTACTATAATAGTGAATATTATAATAGTGAATAGAGTTCACTACAGAGAATTAAACATAACATTTCTCTACATAGGATTACAGATAATTAGATCTCACTGAGGCCCTTAAAAAGGCAAATTTAGAAATTATAAGTTTTCTTTCTTTTCCCTCTGTAACTTATTTACCTTTTCAGGTTTCTCTCGATTTTTGTGGTTCGATATCAAACTTTCCATTCAGCCCTGGTCTTTTCTGTGCAAATACCTGGAATTCTTCAATTTTGTTGAATGCCCATACTTTCCCCTGGAAATATATAGTCAGTTTTGATGGGTAGTTGATCCGTGGTTGCAGGCCCAGCTCTCTTGCCTTTCTGAATATTGTATTCCAAGCCTTACGGTCTTTTAGTGTGGAGGCTGCCAGATCCTGTGTGATCCTGATTGGTGCTCCTTGATATTTGAATTGTCTCTTTCTGGCTTCTTGTAAGATTTTTTCTTTTGCTTGAAAGCTTTTGAATTTGGCAATAATATTTCTAACTGATTTCTTCTCTGGGTCGAATATGGTGGGTGTTCTATGAATCCTTTCGATGTCTATATTGCCCTCTTGTTGTAGGACTTCAGGGCAATTTTGCTGAATAATTTCTTTTAGTACGGAGTCCAGGTTTCTATTAATTTCTGGGTTTTCTGGAAGACCAATTATTCTCAAATTGTCTCTTCTAGACCGGTTTTCTTGGTCTGTCACTCTCTCATTGAGATATTTCATATTTCCTTCTATTTTTTCAGTCTTTTGACTTTGTTTTATTTGTTCTTGTTGTCTTGAGAGATCATTGGCTTCTAATTGCTCGATTCTAGCCTTTAGGGACTGGTTATCGGCTATAATCTTTTGGTATTCCTTTTCAATCTTGTCATTTCTGGTGTTCAATTTGCTTATCAGTTCATTTGATTTCTGAGCCTCACTTTCCAATTGCAAGATTCTACCTTTTAAACTGTTATTTTCTTGCCAGATCTCTTCCATTTTCCTCAGAATCTCAGTTTTGAACTCTTCCATAGCTTGTGAGGAGTTTTCCTTATTTGAGGAGGGTCCGGATGCTTGTTTGTTCTCCTCCTCTGTTTGCTCGGTTGTCTGGATTTTCTCTGTGTAAAAGTTGTCGAGTGTTAAAGCCTTCTTTTTGTTATTATTCTTTCTCTTCTGAACTTCCTGATGCTGATGCTGAGTAGCCATCATTAGCCCAGCAGCTTCTCAGCTTTATCCTCGCGCTCAGTGTCTGTTCGCGATCTATTGGCTCCTGAGGTCTGAATTCTGGTTTTTTCCAAGGTCAAGCCCCCTGGTGGGCCCTCTTGCTTAATCCTCTGCTGGAGGTTTCTTTACAAGTCTCAGGGCGCTGCTTCCACAGTCCTATACCCGTCTGCACTGGTTCCCCACTTAGGCTTTAGTTCCTGGCTGTGTCTGCTGCCACCCACGCCTCTCCTCAGCCAGCTCTCTGCGCCCTGCGTCTTGCTCCCGCGCGCTCAGATTTCGCGTGCTTTTTTTGACTTAATGGGGTCCTAAGTCTAGCTGCTCTCAGGAACAGGTCCCGGAGCTGCTGATGACTCGATGGGTGCCCCAAACTTGCCCTATTTCTTTTTAGCTGGGTTCGGAGCTATAGATGAGTGTGGAGGGGGTGGGGGTGGGGCGGTTGCTCAGCCCGCGATTGAGTGAGAGCCCTTTTTAGCCTGGAAATGTCTCGATTCCACGTACCTTCCACGCTGTGCCCTGTTGTGGGGTTCCTCTGTTCGTCTGGACTTGTTTTTATGTCCCCTTGAGGAGTTTTGTGTGTTTCAGTCAGGAGAGGTTAAGAGCTGCTTCTTACTCTGCCGCCATCTTAACCCGGAAGTTTTACTATGCCTTTTGAAGAGTACTGTCCCACTTCCCCATATCCCCACTTGTCAGCTCCCTATTAAATGTTGTCAACTTCCATTAGAATGAAAGATTCTTGAGGACAGAGGCTCTCTTTCTTTCTGATTGTATTTGTGTGCCCAACTTTATAGTGGTAGCCAGAGTGAGAATGTGACCCATAATTCCACAGAGAACATAGATTGCCTTGAATAAATGTAAACAATATAAGAAGCTCCAGCTTTCTCATGGGAAAACTTATGTGATCTTGGGCCACCCCTGATACCATGCTTTCTTTTTCTGTTTCTATCTAATCAGGCCTGAAGTTGGTAAGGGGATCCATCATGTTCCTTTGTCCTTCTGACACATAGAACTGGCGTCTCATGAATAAGTTCTCCCAATGACTCCAATAAACCCTATTAATAATCAAGCTGGCATGAGCTCTTCTTTCTTTTGCATCTCAGTATTCTCTGGAGGGAATTGGCATGATCAATGATGAACAGATCTGGCCCCTTACATTTGGCATAGTTCACAGGATAATCTGCCCCCCTACAAACCTTGAGTCCTTACTTCAACAGTTAACACAGTACTTGGCACATAGTAAGCCCTTAAAGAATGCAACATGACTTGATAAATGCTTGTCAACAGCAAAGTTGAATCCTCTTAGTTCCCAATTATACAAACGCTAAATACTTTCTAGATGTAAGGAACCATGTTAAACACTCGGCATACAAATGTGTTTGTTCTTTAAATGGTCCAAACATTTATCTGAAGGAAATTACCTGTAAATATAGGGGTGGAGATAATATATGTATATTGGAAAAATAGTGGAAAGCAAAATTAGCCAGGCTAAAGGAAGACCTTAATAAAAATGTAACCAGGGGAAAATGACTGTTAGCCTAAGGTTAGAGGAAACATGAGGTGGAGCTCAGAAAATATAAGTCCAGTTGGAGTGAGATTACCTCTCGGATCTCCTCTCATTCCTAGTATTCACAGCCCTGTTTCCAATTGGTAAATTAAATCATATTTGGCTTCTCGAAATTCTGGCAAGATCACATTATCCCAGAGAAAGGATGCCCTGATTAAAAGGTCATACTACAATTACAAAGATTATAAAAGAATAATCCTACATATCTCTGGTCTAGAAAAAAACAACTCTAAGGCTAGGCAAATCTCCATCAGGGATCTGGAGTACACTAACAGCAGAAAGGGCAAACATTTTTTTACTCAAATAAGCTGATAGATTTTGATTTCATTGTTATGGCTATTCCATCAAGTGACACAAATCTCAAACAAGTGATCCCTCTCTATTTTATACTAGTATTCCTATGTCTTCCCATAAAATGTATCATAATGAATTAACCTAATATCATCTATCTCTGTCTCTGTCTGTCTCTGTCTCTCCTCTTTATCTTTCTCTCTCTTTTCTCTCTCTTCTCTCTCTCTTCTCTCTCTCTCTCTCTCTCTCTCTCTCTCTCTCTCTCTCTCTCTCTCTCTCTCTCTCTCTTATCTCTCTCTAATCAGAATGATGTTTTGCCCTGATCAATCTCCAATGTGGGCTAATTTGCCCACTTAGGCAACCTGTCTCTCACAGGAGTTCATCATGAGTATAAGATATGTCAGTAGTTTTAATTCTCTCCTATCAGGACTACTGAGCTCAAGTGAACCATAACCCTAAGCCTTCTCAGTAGCAAGGATTACAAGTACTCACCACCCTGTAGAACATCCACAAATTCCTGCATATTGGTTATCCTTTGCTCTTACTATGTGGCTAACACGTTTTGGCTGTTAGATGGTGTAGTGCAGTGGAGTGATGTCAAACTCAGAAATGTCACTTATTAACACGTCTAAAAATCCCTATTCACTGAGATAATCACATGTTTGTAAATCTATTTTCTATAAACACATTAGAATACTTTATCATTATAATGCATTTTATTAATGAATTAAAAACCAAATAGAAGTGAAATTTTAATTTGCTTTAGGCCACACTTAGGAGAGTGGTGGGCCATGGATGGCATTTTTGACCCTTCTGCTATAATGGACAGATCTCTGGACCCAGTGTCCAATATTTCCATAGCCACTTTCTTGCTATGGGACCCTGGCCAACTCATTTAACTTCTTTTACCTCAGTTCCTTTATTTATAAAAAAATTATCAATAAAATAATTAATGACTTGCTCTTTTTTCATCGTATTTTTCTTTGAAGATATGCCTTAAATGGCTTCTCAATAATTTCTCTTAAATGTCATTTTCTCTAAAGAACACTGAATGTGAGCACCTATCTATAATCAGACATTAAATCATCCCATTCTCATTTTCTGTTTATTTTTCTATAACGTAAGTATTCCAGTTGCTGAAGATTTGATCTAAAGGGCCAAGGAAACCTGCTAAAATAGAGGCTCATAGTGAAGCTGGAGATGAATGAAGGTTGAAGTCATGTTTTGTTTTGTTTTGTTTTTTCCCAGAAAGTTATCATTAAAAAACAATCTTCTAACAATTGTGGGTCAATAATTTACTTGATGTCTCCAGTGACCTTGAAACAGATTATTCAGGAATTCAAAAAAAAAACAAAAAAGATTGATCCAATGTCTCAAATGTTGCAAAAACTGAAAGATTGTGGCATTAGAGGCCTAACAAGTGAACAAATAAGGGTTCTGGTCAATATTTAGCTTTTTAAAAAAATCCATCAGAAAGGGGCTGGAAGGAGTGTTGAATTTCAGCAAGTCCAAAAGACCTGACAACAAATCCTGCATATGACATTCGCTAGTCAGGAAACAATAGTCAAGTCTTATAACCTCTATGAATTCCAGCTGCCTCATCTTTAAAATGGAGATAATATGAACTAAAGCACCCATATTATAGGGTGATTGTGAGGATCAAATAGGGTAATGTGCACAAGATAATTTTGTTGGTTTCTTTTTCTTTTATAAACTTAAAAATAATCTAAAATGGCCCTTTAAAAATTATTTTAATTGCACTAAATACCACCTCAAAAACTTGGACATTTGAAAGATGGACAAGTATGCAGGAATACATTTGATTTAAGAGTGTACAGTTTTTCAATTGAATTTAATGTTTAACCATTAATATGTGTAAGAATTTTGAAGCATAAAGAAAAGGAAGATATTGAGTGAAATTGCTTCATTAAGCCTCCCAATTTGTGCAGCAATGCAGACTTTAACAGAAATAACAAGGAGAATGAATGAATCATAGATCCTGCATTGATATATGACTTCAGATGTTCTCTAGTTCAATATTCCTTCCCTCTCCTGCCATTCTTTTCCTTTTTCTTCTTCCTCCATAGGTGAGGAAATAAAAAAGCAGAGAGGTTGCAGGTAAAAGAAATCAGATTTGAACTCAAGTCCTCTGCCCCCAAATGTAGTATTTCCTCCACTGAACCATCTGCCTCTATCCTTTACAAGTAACCTTTGAAAACATTGTTGATTAAATATTTTTAGCTAAATTCAAGTCATTTGAAATTCCCCACTTTTCCCATCATATCCAAAAAAAATACAAAAATGGCCTATCAACATATAATTCCAAGGTGACATGACATAAAGTAGGGGGACATTTGTCTTGAATTATGGAGAACCCAATGCAACATGACCTTGACCTCAGAATAAAGGTACCATTGTTTTGGCACTCCCTAAAATAACTTTAGGAGCAACTAGGAGGTGCAATGGATAGAGTCCCAGGAATAGAGTCAGAAAGACTCAAATTCCTAAATTCAAATCTATCCTTAGACATTGTCCGTGTGACTAGGCTAATTACTTAACTCCATTTGCCTCAGTTTCCTCATCTATAAAATGAGCTGGGGAAGGAAATGGAAAATCCCTCCAATATCTCTGCCAAGAAAACTCCCAATGGAGCCAGGAAGAGTCAGACATGACTAAAATGACTGAATAACAACAAAAAATAGCTGCCATTTCCCTATGTACATATAAAATGTACTTGTGCCTTTTCATTGTGTCCCATGCCTGGAATGCTCTCTCTAATCATTTTCTGCTTCTTGATCTTCCTCAAGACTCAGTTCAAATCCCACCTCCCCAACCCAAATGCTAATTGTTTTGGTTCTAAGATTAAGTCCTCTCCGCTCTGTATATTTGTTTGTGTGGTATCTCCTTAGAGAACTAGAATGTGGCATCCTTGAGGACATAGACCTGTTTTTGCTTTTCCTTGAACCCCTGATACTTAGTACAGTGTCCAGTCGACATAAGTGATTACTGATTGGCTGAGTGACCTCAAGAAGACTTATCTATAGCCATGTTCAAGTTTTCCTTGATGGAAATTAGATTAAATATTGGAATGGAATTGAACAATATTCTGCCTTTAAATCTTGGACTAGAGATTAATTTCAAGAGAGCTTATATCTTGACCCCTTTCATTGTCTCTTTCTCTTTCCTTTGAATTGTGATGATATGAATGATAGAAAGGCTATGCACTCAGAAAGAACTGGAGGAAAAAAAAGGCTTCTGCCACTGTCATCTTATACTCATGAGTTAAGACTATCTAACATAAGTTGTAAAAAGTCAGCCAATAGACTCAAATTTAAGAAAAGAATATATTCCCATAGCATGTTACTCCTGAATTTAAGTTTTCTGTGGGGAATTTGCCCTCCGGATGTCCCTTGCACACATTAAAATACAAAATACTATCAGAAGGAATATATTAAAATGTGTCCTTATATTGGAAAGAGGTACAGAAATCTTCAAAAGTAATTAAAAAAATTAAAAATAAGCAATAGTTTCTTTTAGATAGTGTCAGAAAAGAGCTGATTTAGAGAACTAATGTCTAATGTCTATAGATAAGAGGTGCTTCCACCAGTAACTAAGAAGTTTCCATGTGTCTGTTGTAAAGAGTTTGTGTGGAAAAATATTCCTTTCTATGGCATGTGAAGCTTGACTACCTTCTTCATCTTTCTTCTCTCTCCCTCTTATGTAATGAAAAGCTGCTGAGCTCTCCTACTTAATGGATTACAGATACTTCACCAAGACAGAATCTTTTCAAACTCAGTTTTTAAGAAAATCAATTTTTATGTATTTCATTACTTACCTTGGTACTACCTTTCTATTTATACATTTCATATTAAATGTCTGACCCTTGTGATATTCAGGGCTTTCTCCATTGCAAGAATTGCCTTTCCTTGACTTCTAAAATATGCTGCTTTCTTTTCCTAATTTCAGAGTCTGAAGTCCTATATCATTTCTCTAGACTGATTATGGATTATTTTGGCTTGCTAAAATTTAATATGATGAAACGTTTTCAGAATAACAGAGGAGACCTCACTTGCAGAATATTCAAACCACTTTGCTTGTTTCCAAAGGGAACCTAAGCATATCTATGGTAAAACTAATCATGGGTACTGAAAAATTAATATGTAGAGGGAGTTTAGAGAGTTCAATACTAAGGCTGATTTCGGTACTTGAGGATCTACTTTCATTCCTGAAGGATAGGAAGGTATAATAAGAGAAAGAAGATGTTCTCATCTTGGGCTCTAGTTCTTATCTTAACTTCATTTGCATGACTGATAAAAGTTAAAAAGAAGTTTCTAAATCTAAATCAAATAATTGATTGGAACCTTAGATTTCCTCCCTCCATCCCTTCCTTCCTTCCTTCTTATTTTTAATTGCTTCCTTTTATCTTTTTTCTTCCTTCTTCTTGATTCTTCTTTCCTTCTCCCTTTCCTCTTTTCCTCTTTTTTTCTTTTTCTCCTTTCCTTCCTTCCTTTCTTCATTCCTTCTTTCTTATTCTTAATTGCTTCCTTTTATATTTTCTCTTCCTCTTCTTGTTGGATTTAAAAATCAGTCTGGCAGTCTACTGAACTATTTCTGGCCTGGACAAGCTACCCCCAGCCCCCAAGGTTTCCCAGCACAGTCTTCCTTATCTCCCCCTATCATAAACCTAAAACTGAAGCTATCTTATCTGATGTCTTGAGGAATGTTTGTCTATGTTTGCCTGCTTTACAATATTTGCCTATTTAATGTATGTTTGCCAAATGCTTCCAGACCCCTGACCCTGAAACCCCCCTCCCCAGATGCTTCCTGACCACCTGTCCCTGACACTACCTTGATAATTATGTATGTACCAACCCCCTTCCCCAAACATTTCTATATAAACTCTTGGCTGAGAATTCCAAGGGGTCGTTCAGGCATGCCTCTCTGCCTAGCGACCCTAGCTATTATTGCTAGTAAAGAATGAGCCTCTTCTTGCATATTGCATTGTCAGTGTGGTTCTTCCTCTGGCCATGATCGAACCTGGGTTAGGTATTAAAATTTGGGTACAACATTCTTAATTGCTTTTTCTTTCCTTCTCCCTCTCCTTTTTTCACGTCTCTTTCCCTTTTCTCCATTACTTCCTTCCTTCCTCCCCTCATTTCCTCCTTCCTTCTTTACTTCTTTTTCTTAATTGCTTTCTTTCTATCTCCCCTCTTTTCTTTCTTTTCTCTTCCTTTGTGTTCTTGATTGCTTTTTCCTTCTTTCTCCTCCCCTTTTCATCTTTGTTTTTTTCTTTTTCTCCTTTCCTTCCATTTCTTAACTACTCTCTCTCCCTCTCTTTACCCTTCCTTCTCTCCCTCTCTCCCTCCCCTCTCCCTTCCTTCCTTTCTTCCTTCCTTTTGTCCTCTTTTTCTCCCATCATTTCTTCTCTCCCTCTCTCTGTCTCTGTCTGTCTCTGTTTGTCTGTCTGTCTGTCTGTCTGTCTGTCTGTCTGTCTCTCTCCCAGTGAAAAGGCCATTCATCAATTCATTTGCAAATTGATCAACATGGAAGCTTTAACTTGCTTTGGTTTTCTGATCTTAGGCTTTCACCTCTGTTGAGTAGCCTCTCATTCTCTGGAGTTCAGCATATTGAAGCTAAAATTAATAAAGACAGGATCACCTATAGCTCTAATGCAGCTTGGAATTTTCAAGCTCAAATGATCAACTTGTCATAACCTCCCACTCACCATTACCAACATCACCACTACCACCACCCCCACCAAAGCAGGAATTGCTTATAGACATGAGGGCACACACAGAAGATCATAAAAGTCCAATCAGACTTTTGATACAGAGGAAGTTTAAAAAAGAAATATATTTAATTCTAGCCTGAGGTTTCTACTGGGATTCAACTACCTTGATTTTTGGAGGCCAGCTATTTCTTTTGCCTTCTGGCTAAAATCATCAAATCATTAAATTAACTCTGCTCAAGTTTCAGCAAGCTTTTAGCTGGGAAGCAAATTAAACTTTTTTCAAAATCTGGTAATCTGAAGTGCTCTAAAGGAAAGAAGGCTTCTCCTTGGCAGTTTGGTTAATTTTGTAAATAAAAAAATAAATGAAGTGATAAAATATAGGAAATGCACTTTGATATTTTGAAGTGTAATATCAATATCTGCCATTATTTTCTTTACCATTAATATTATTGTTTCCTCAATAATCACGGCAAGGAAATGAATTCAAACAGTGAGGGAGGTGACTAAAAGAAGGGATCAGGAATTACATTAAGTATTCTTTTCTACATTAATAACATTTTCTAATTTGTTTCACTTTTCATTCAATCTTAAAAAGAAAATAAAATCTCTCCCCAATATGCTACTATTATAAAATTAGGCTCCATCCAAACATTAGTTACTGGACAAGAAGACCTTTGAGAAATGAATTTTCTTCCTGTTGTAGTAATTAAACATGTAAAATTTACTACCTAAATTCTAATGGTCAAGGACCTCAAGTAATTACTTGCCCTCTAAGATCCATAATGAAAAATTCTAGCACTCAGACTAAACATAGAAAAATGAATCTAAAACAAACAGAATGGAAAGTGTGTTTAAATCCACTTCTTGAAGATAAATTTAATAGCAGATATGTAAGACCTTTGTGATCAAGGCAATGGTTGGAGTGAGACACTCAAATCATTGCTTTGTGGGGATGGGAAGCAGGCAAAGAGTCCAATGTACTTGGAAGCAAATGTTATAAGGGGCTTCCATCAAAGAAAAGAATGACTAAACCAGAATCCAGCTGGAGAGAACTTTGTATGAGTTGTGGTTTGGGTTTAAAGAAGCATATTATATTATATGGTGATTTTGGTACATTTTCCCCATATATTAATAGCTTCAATTTTTTTTCGCTCTAAAACCACTTTTTTGACCATTTGTCAACCGAGAAATGGATTTTATTCCTATAAATTTGAATCAAGTCTTTATGAAATTTCAAAATGAAATTTTAATCAAACATATTTTTAAAAGTTCAATGATTTCTACCTGATCAGAAAAATAAGAAAAATAAGTATTATTAGTATCTTAAATTCTAGTAAACTGTGACAAAATATCTATTAATTCCTATTTATTGTTCTGCCCTTTCTCCATCAATTCCCAGAATTTTTGTCAAATCAATATCCTAGACTCAGGTAATGCTGAGAACACTTACCTAATGGTCAAACCAATAGCTCCATTGAAATAATGAATAATAGATTACTTTTATAAATAGCTCTCTAAGATTTATAAAGTTCCTCACGTATATTATTCTCATTTGATTTTTGAAATATATATTTTAAAACTTTTGTAATATTAAATAGGATTTTTACAAAATCATGAGTTTATTAGTACTTTTAAAGCAGTACCTATTAGTACCTATTAAGCGTTTTAAGTAGTATTAAGTATTAAGAGGTTTTAATTGGTAATTAGTATCAATTAGTAGTAATTAGGACCTATTAAGCAATTGTTTTGTCCTAATTTCTGATTTCTTCAGTGAAGGAAATTCTGAATAAGAATTATCCCTCTGTCAATGCAGATCAATTCTTCACCAATGTTTAATTGTTGTCTGGCTTAACTCAAACCATACCTGACAGTTTGTGATTTTCTTCCAAGCCATGTCACCCCACTAATTAATAACCTCCATTGACTCCCTATTACAACGAAGTATTTCCTTTATTTAAAGCTCTTCAACATGTTCTCTTCCTTTCTGTCAGATCTGCTTACATTTTACTTCTCCCTTCCCTTAGCCCTATTGTATTATTTGCAGTTCCTCTCACATGACACCCCAATTTTTTCCCTCTGTGTATTTGAATTGACTGCCCCCACCCTCTACCAAAATGTAATGCTCCCCCTTCCCACTTCCTTGGCTTCCTTCAAGACTCAGCTCAAATCCCATTTTCTTATAAGCATCCTTTCCCAATCTCCCCTCATACCCTTTTCCAATATTTCAGTTATCCAAGGTAAAATGTGCATCTCTAGAGGTCTCCCCACTTCACTTTCACTTTTTGGGGGGGTGAAGGGTTAGGGGGAAACCTATATATATAGTCAGCAGTTGTTCCCTTACAACCTTGGTTTTAGCCATCTGTGGTAGGGCATGGGCTTGAGGGATCCATATTTCTGAGAAGGGTTCAAGCTGCTCCCTCTCTTAAGAGTTCTGGGGGGCACTATGGAATTCTGTGATGCAGCTTAAAACCCTTTCCAAAATATGGATCCCACAGGCTGTATCATTTGTGAGTACAGAAGCCTACCATACAAATATATATATATATATGTGTGTGTATATATATGTATATATACATATAGAAATATTGGTGTNTCTTGGAGTCAATACTGTGTATTGGCTCCAAGGCAGTAGAGTGGTAAAGGCTAGGCAATGGGGATCAAGTGACTTGCCCAGGGTCCCACAGCTAGGATGTGTCTAAGGCCGGATTTGAACCTAGGACCTCCCGTCTCTAGGCCTGACTTTCAATCCACTGAGCTACCCAGCTGCCCTCACTGTATATTCTTAATAGGCAAAGCTTTTCTGGTTTATCTCTTCTGTTCCCTTGGAATAGAGATCAACCTACCGTCAGGAATTCCATTCTACCACATCTAAATGTTGAGGTTAAATTTGTCTCCTTACATTAGAATCTCTAGTTCACTTTATTCAATATACATGCTGTTTTATTTTATATATATTCTATATACTTTATATTTATAATATGTGTGTGTATATATATATATATATATATATATAAACCCATATATGAAAGAAACCTATTTACATGTTGTTGCTTCCATTAAAATGTTTTCTCAATGAAAGTAAAGAACATTTTGTTTATTTGTTTTGGTTGTTTAGATTTTGTTTCTATTGTGTTTAATATGACAGCTGGTATACAGTAAACACTTAATAAATGTTTATTGAATAAATGACTTGACCAGGCTAACAAAGACCGTATGTGTCAGAGAAAAGACTCAAAACTCAGCCTCTTTTTTTTTACTTTGAGGCCAATTCTTTCCCTGACCTATGAAAAGATATAACAAGTGGATAATTTTTCTTCTAGCCTTTAAACAGCTGCAGAGGAATTATTTGCTCTTCTGTGAGGCTTGAGTAGAGAAAAATAAGACTAATTATCTATATTCAGAAGTTATTCAGAAAGGAAATGTGGTACTGGACAGTAATCAAGTAGATAACGCTGGTATGACGTCTTACTGGCTAAATGGGGAGGGAAATGTTTTATTATGCATAATCCATGAAATAGTTGTATAAATGTCTAAAAATTATTTTGTGATATTTTGCACAAAATAATCTTGAAAGCTAGAAGTAACACATACCATTCTTTATTTCCTCCATGAATTTTTCTCTATTGGAAGCAATGTGTGACTTCTTCACAACATGATGTACATGGAAATGTGTATTATAAGATGATATATGTACAGTCTCTATTATATTACCTGCCTTCTTGTGGAGGGGAGAGTGGTGGCTGGGAGAGAGAGAACATGGATTGCAAGATGTCAGAAAACAAAGATTTAAAAATTGTATTGATGTGTAATCTGTAAAAAAATTAAAATTTATTATTATTATAGTTAAAAAAGTATAGAAGTGACCCTGTAAGCAACAGGTCAAAGCGGAAGAGAAAACCTACTTGAGAGTTTTAGCAAGAGTAGAAGGTACATAATAAATTATTCTTTTTTTAATGAACAGGAAAGAGTGGGAGACAGTCAAGGGATTTATGCATACCTAATCTCCCCCTTTCTTTTATAGGATCTTAGATAAAAATGTAGAAAGGACCTCAGGAGCCATCCCAGTCCAATATCCTCACTTTACATTGGAGGAAATTGAAGTGCAAGTAGGTTAACAGTTACTCAATATCTTACCACTGATAAAAGTCAAAGGAAGAATTAGAACTGAGATCTTTTGATTACAGGATCGGTAATTTTAGTATTTCATATCAGAAAATTTCTCTTAAAGATATTTATTAGATTAGTTTATTTCATGTTTTTTTAAAAAAAGTAAATATGAATATTTTGAAAGAACATCATCATGATTATCATAGGATATATGGAGTCTTTTTAGTTTTGAAAACCATTTACATATTATCTCATTTTATCATTACAACTCCATAAGTTAAATACAGTCCTATTTCATGCCTACTTTAGAGATATGAAAACAGAAGCCGAGAGGTTAAATGGCTTTCCCAAAGTCACATAGGTAATAAGTGTCAGAGAAGTATTTGAACCCAGGTCCTCTGACTATGAAGTCAATGTTCTTATTTAGTGTTTTATTCTATTGAAGATAAAATTATTACACTTGAATATATTCCCTACATAAAAGCAAAGGTAATTGTTTTGATTGGATATTGCTAGGCTTTCAACCAAACAGTTCCTGAAAGAAGAAAATACAGATAATGAAGTTGATGACTAAAACATTAAATTATCCTCCTGAAATATAAAGAGAGAGAGAGAGAGAGAGAGACAGAGACAGAGACAGAGACAGAGAGACAGAGAGAGACACAGAGAGAGAGAGAGACACAGAGAGAGAGAGACACACAGAGAGAGAGAGACAGAGAGACAGAGAGAGAGAGACAGAGAGAGAGAATGAGCCATCCTCACACCTAGTCTTGAAAATCAAACAACCGGGCAATAAATTCCCTAAAGTTTGAGATACTTGGTAATTGTGGAATCTTGATTAGATTTTAAATGTTGTATTTTTCAAATTCAATCACGTGAGTCAATAAAGTCAGTAGGTACTTTCTCTGGTTTAACAAAAATGCATTCTGTGGGCAGAATATTTATTTTTAAGTTGTATTGTAGCAGGTCCTTCCTGAGAGTTCTTGGAGACCCTTTCATTTTCCCCACCATGTTCCTATTTTACTCTTCAGCGAGAATACAAATTTAAAGGTCCTTTAAAGATGGGAGTATCAGGCTTATAATGTAACATATGCAATGTCCTAGAATTCTCTATGGAAGTCATCTGTCTTTTTTGTGATATTTAGGTGTTTACTAGGAAATACTAAATGTAGATACAAAAATACTAACCTGACAAAAATAGACTTTATATAATCCTTATGTAAGAGTCTAATTTAAAGTTAGTGTAACAATGAAAGACAATGTGCTTTGAAAGGAGTCAATTTAGAGGAATATAGTAAAGTATGAGGACTTGGATTCATTTCAATAAGGGTAAGGGATGCTGCTCTGCAGAAAATATTTCTATGTAACTACAATTCCAAAATGATGATGGCATTTTAATGATGAGACAAATAGATCTGAGCATTGGAAGGCAAAGGTAAAGGAGGCTAAATGTTTAATTTTTGTTGTGTCTTTGTTTTTGAGAATTAGAAAAACGGAAAATAGCTTATTTTGTCTTGAGCTATTAGACGATGTCTATTTTCTAGATTCATTTAGCTCTAATAATCTTCAAGGCACGGAATTCATTCTCTTGAGTCATTGCTTTATAATGTGGTTGTTTAACATATTCATTGTCTCTAGAATCAGTTCTCTCTGACCACTACATGATTTAGTTTTATAATAAAATATGTGCTGTTTAATTCATTCATGATTTTTTCATTCTAATCTATGTCAAATTTTGATGGTAATTATTTTTCATTTTTAAAGTCCTTCTCTAGCTTCAATCTTCATATATTTCTTCCTCCACTGCTTTTTTATAGTGATTCTACAACCCTGATCTATATTTAAAAATTTATCCTTAGAGAAATTAAAATTAGATTTGGACAAATTCCTTTTTCCAAGTATTTTAATAGCTCCTTAATGAACTCTCTTAATAATAACTGACACAAAACACTTTATATACATTATCTCATATGATTATCTCAGTAACCCACTGAGGATAGTGCTATTGAAGGATTACCACCCCCATTTCACAGATGAGGAAACTAAATATAGAGAAATTAAGCAAAGTGTCTAGAATCCTGCAAGGTGGTGATTTCTGAACTAATATTCAAAGCCAAGTATTCCTGACTGCCATTTCCAATTCTTTATCCAGTACATTGTGCTTGAGAAATTCTTCTAATGGTGAATAGGGCTGGGTTTGGGGTTAGGAAGACTCATCTTCCTGAATTCAAATCTGTCATCATACACTTTTTAGCTGTGTGATCATAGGCAAGTCACTTACTACTATTTGCCTCAGTTTTCTCATCTTTAAAATGATCAAGAAAAGGAAATGGCAAAGCACTTCAGTATCTTTGCCAAGAAAACTCCAGATGTGGTCAAGAAAGGTCAGATATGACTGAATAAAGATGATTTCCTCATTCCTAACCCAGCAATCTATCCACTGAACCATTTTCTTACCTAATCTTGTTTAGAGTTTTGGAATTTTGTGGGTCAGCTTGAAAAAAAAGTTACAGGGTAATGCCATAAAATAATCTAAATATTAAATGTGGTACATCTGAATTAAGTCTCATCAGAGGTTGATAGTAAAATGGTTGAGGTGACTAGGGGGAAAGATGGAGGTTACCCTCAAGCAGAAAGAGAATTACAGAATAAACATCATGGAGTAGAATCTCTGAAGACACTCAGAAAAAAAGTATTTATCCAAATATAATTAACTATTAGGATGGATTTAAAAAGATAGTTTAAAGAACTAGGATCACTATTTTTAAAAGGAAGGAATACATGGAGGGGAGAGAGGGGGTACTTTTCAAATGAAAAAATAATTACCATCAAATTTTGATATAAACATCAGTTTAAAAATCATGTACTTCATTACTGCCTCTGATATTATTTTATAATGATGGGCAAGTCATTTTTTTTTGTTCAACCATTTTTTAATTTTCTTTTTAGGCTACAAACCTAGTAATGGTATTGCTGAATCAAAGGGCATGCATTCTTTTTTTTTTTAACCTGGATCAATATACTTTTTAAAATTATTTATTTGATTGATTAATTTAAACTATTTTTCCATAGGGCAAGTCATTTCAACTGTTTGTTTCAGTTTATTTATCTATAAAATGGGGAAGAATACTCTTAATATTTAAGGCTCACAAGAATAAATGTATTTAAACCTTTTTGCAGACTTCATTCAAGCGCTTTGTAATGTCAGCTGCTATTTCAACCAGACTTTCCATAGGAAGTAATCAATGGTACATATTTTAACACAGATCCAGAAATGTAATAGACTTTAGGAGATGAGAGATGTCAGAAGTAGAAAAAGTTGCTCCAATGCTAGCGTAAGAAAATTCACATTTATATTTGATTTAAATTTTATTTATCTCATTTTATTGTAAGTCTGGAGATCTGGATAAGGTGCTTCTAGGAAGAGTGTAAAAATGAATAGACATTGAAATGTTGAAAGTTAGACAAAGAAGGAAAAAAATAAAGAAAAGAAAAAAAAATTGGAGTCATTTAATAGTTAGGATCCAAATTCATCCCCAACTCATTTACCCTTTATTCTTCATTTCAGTTAGTTACATTATCATTGGTTTTCACCAAGGTTGTACATGCACTTTGAAATGTTCACAAAAGGTCCACAATACAGAGTTTCATAATTGGGATAGGTCTTTATATCCAGGATCCCAGGGTGACTAACAGATTCTGGAGATGTTCATTCAACAAGATGAAATAATCTTATAACAGTTTCAACTACAAAGCTTCAGAGACATAGAATAGACTAGCTTCAGTTACCACAAAACTCACAAAGAATAATTGATCAAAGAATATCTCTCTTATGCAAAATATACATTTTAAGATATAATTTGATTACATATTTCACTATTTACTGATGTTGCTCCATGTTATTGTAATAAAAAAATATTCTCACTTGCCAGAAGTTTATTTTTTTCATAATATTTATATTCTGAGGTAACAATGAAAAAAGACTTTTATACTATGAACAAATTAAATGACATTTTTTCCAGCCATAACAGTTGTTTTCTCAAACAAATGAAAAAGAAAATAGGTACATTTTCATAGACACTAGAAATTAACAAAGATCTTCATGTCAATGGCTTCTAACAAAAAAAAAATACATGATAGGGATGATGTTTGTGAATTGAACTTTTACCAAAAAATACAGTATATGGGTGGGAAATTAAGACAGATATACATGAAGTTAACATCACTGCATGTGCCTTTGATTCAACGCACAACCTACTGGGTGTGGAGAGGCCAATGAGGAAATACACAGAAGCGTGGGCTTTTGCAAGTGGTCTAAGAGACCATCGATGACCGCAAATTCAGCTACTCTTGATGTGAGATGACCAAAGCTGATATCCCATGCACAAGCTGTGTTTCTTTTTATTAAAATGTATTTACAATGGGTTCATCAACATTGGCTAGTTCACCGGCAGCCCTCCCACCCTGGGAGCACCGAGTGAGTTCAGTCCATCATCCTTTAGTCATCTTTAGATCCGAGTGGAGATGCAGGGACCTCTTCAAGGCATAGCAATGCTTATCAGAGCCCATTCAGCAGCAGCAACAGGAGTCTCTTTCCAGCATAGTCCTTGGTATGGCTAAATTCCATTGTCCCTTGTCAGCAGTCAAAAATCCATGAAAAAGTCTGGGTAGCACTGCAGTCAATAACAGCAGCACCAGACAGTGTATTAATTCCTTTGCTAGAAAGCTGTTGATAGTTACATCTGTTTACAGGTGACATGAGCAAGATTCATCAGTGTACCTCTCTAAATATCAGAAATGTAGGCTTAGATAAATACACTTTTGTACAAGGATTCTGACATGCAGTTCATGCTCTAGGGCTTCTAGATATCGATTTAATACATGTTACATGGTCAACAAGAAAAGTGGTCATTGTGTTCCTAACAAAAATAAACATATGAGAAGCAGGTATTATTCATCAATGCCAGGGATAGTGTCTGCCTCAGAAGGAACTAGTTACTCCTCCTCTTTTTTCCTTGCCCTTTCACCCCCTCATCATCCTTAAACACTAGATCTGATATTGCTAGTTTATTCAGAGCGATGAGTCAAGAGACTCTAGTCCTCGCAGACTAAATATGACTCCCCGGAGGCTTAGTTGGAGTGTGGTGATGAATGCTGGTTGCTAGGTAGTAGAACTGACATTCCAGCCGGGCAACCGAGTGCAAGAAGTGAAAACGAACAAACAAATAAATGAAAACAAAACAAAATGACAAAAAAAAAATAAAAACAACAACCCATAAACCTCTACTTAAATCCTGCTTATCGAAACCATTTATAGTGCATGTCAGGCTAAGTAGTCTAATAAGGACATTATTAACTTGCATATAAAGAATGGTGGCTGGAATGAATAGGGGGAAAAGAGAAAACCTGGGACTAAAAGATAGAAGCCTTTTTTCCCCCTAAGGCATCTCTGTGCTTTATGGAGACGGATGAAGTTTACAGTTAAGACAGGCAGTTAGACAGACAGACAGAAACAACATACAGGACAAAGCACCTGCAAAAAACACTGCCTGAAATTCTTATGGACCCAGGAGGTCACAGATTTAAGGCTGGTCAAAGAAATTCCTTTAAAGAGACCTCTGCCCTTCTACGTTTGCACACACACACACACACACACATGCACACATACACACACACACACATACACACACCACTCCACCCCCTTGAAAAGGAGCAGAAGTCCTTTGGGTTGTGACTTGGCACTAGGCTTCTTTTGGGATGGGGGGGAAAATGGCTCTAGTACCAAGTAGCCTTTCCTGGCTAAAATAATAATAATAATAATGCAAGCCTGGCTGGCATTTACCTTTCTTTCATGTTTTGTGCCTTCCCCAAGTCATTAAGTTAGAGATCTGGCCTCTGCTTGCGTGTAACCAGTAATGACAACCTCTTTGCAGTTATCTGTGTACAAATAACCAGAGACATTCAGAACTCCATTACAGCATTTTAGAAGATGAAAAGCAGTTAAAAAAATAAATCATTTAAAATATATTTTCTTTCAAAAGATTAGATAGAAAAAAAGAGAAGCCCTTCCCTCCACCCTCCCCCTTCATTTTCCTCCACACTCCCCCACCCCACAATTATACATGCGAACCATTGCCCATTGCTTTTTGCATCAGCAGGATGGTTCAATGTGGGAAAAAATTAAAAAAAAAAGAAAGCATCCAGAGCCATCCAGGATTCCCATATACAGTAATACTGCTTTCAGGTGATGGAGACAGGATGGTCCATGCAAATGATTTGACCAAAGTCATATTGATAATTTGTGCAATCAAGACAGTGTTCCAGACATCTTCAGAATGAAATTAGAGCATCACAAGAAATGATGGTAGGTCCAATGGAGTGGTAGTCATTTGGAAGCACATTGGTTTAAATAGATCTCCCTGAAAATAGGCTTATTTTATTGAATATACTGGCCAATATCTCACACTATCTGTCTCTTTATTGCCAGAAAACAATTGCCAAGAAACTAGTGCAGAGTAGGAAGAGAAGCACTGCTTTAGATAATCTGAAGAGTCAGGATGAGACTCATTAGCTACCCAAGTGGCATTTCTGACTTCTGATAATAGTAGTATCATGCAGGAGTTCTATTATATTAGTGGAGCCTACAGTAATGCTACATTTAATTATTTCCATTATGTGGTAAACAGTACTTGAATTGATGCAATTTAGCCTCCTGGTGCAGTTTGGTTTACAAGATGGATGGGATGGGAGATCGAGAGCGTCTCAGAGGACAAGGTGAGCTGTAGGGTGATGTTACTGGAGAGAGTCTCAGAGCATTGCCTGCCAAGCCCGCTATGTTGTTTAAACTTCGGGATTTTTCATATCCTTTTATGAAAGAATGCACAGACATCAGTTGAATTCAACCAGAAAATAGACACAGACAAACAATACAGAACAGGATAATCAAAAGTGCTATTTTGAGCTCCAAGAAGACTTGTTTACAAAGAGCTCCATATTGAGACAATTTGAAACTCTAAAAAAAGTGAAGTTCCCTCTAGCTACCGCTCATATGCAATTAACTCAAGCCATCACAATTCCATTGAAAATATAGTTCTAAAGTCATCTTTCCTGAGATCATTTCTAGTATTGATTAAACTTTAGTGCATGGGGCATCCAAAGTAGTCATAAGAATATGCAAACATACTTATTAAAAAGCTATACACTGGGTCAAAATGCTGGATTAATTTAAAGACATTTCCAGGAGAAGAAATGCAGAAAAACAATAGGCTATTTATAGACTCATTTCATACTTTCATCATTTACTTAACACAATAGTTGGTTTACCCACTAACCCCTCCCCCATGGCAAGATTATAAAGAAGCTGCAAACAGGAAATTGAAAACACTTAAACCAAGTATTCAATCTTCAAGTGTCAGAGGTTAGAAAGAATGATGTATTTTGAATTTTAAATAATGACACGATGTCATTATCCAGGAAATAGAAATAAAAAGATATGCACATACTTCCTTCTTCAAAAAAAAAATCTGTCAAACCAGGATGTTGTATCAAGTGGAATAAATCCTGCATTTGTTGACATACTGTTAACAGACCAAGTTTGTAAGGAATCTGCTTGAGATCTCATTTCTTTTTTTCCTTCATGTCAACATTCCCTGTCTCAGAAAATGATCTTTATCTTCTATTCTAGTAAAGAGAGTAGAGGGCTCCTCTTTATTGTTTTTGGCCCTCAATATATTTCACCAAGCAACTGATAAAGCCTTCTCTTCCCTCAAAAGTGACTTTTGTTGACATTTGTCCACTTCAGGGAGATTAAGAGCATTGTAGAGAGGGGGAAGAGAAAAGGAAATTGGAAATGTTGAAGACAGGATTTTGTTCAGGGCAGAGGATGACTCTTCGATGTCAAGGACAGCGATATATATTTTCAACTAACCCCATGGCTCAAATTTGCCAGTGAAAAGGTAGATTCTAACTGCTCCTATTTTTAAAAAATGCTGGTGGGGAAGAAAAAGAAATGATCTTGTGGACAGGCAAACGTATAGGCACTTGGAAATGCTTTAGAGACTTGGCCATTTTTGAGTTCAACAAAATTCCCCATCAGTGTACTAGGCAAATATCAAATAACCTTTGGATCCTTCTGGGATATTTAAACTCTTTAATGGTGTCATTCTTTATAATGTCTACAAGACTTTAATCAAGTCATTTAAACTGGGGATCCCACTCAAGGCAAAAACCACCTCTGGGGAAAGAACCATTTTAAATCAATACTAATAACAAAATGATAATGAATAACCACATTAGCAGCTGCTTGGCATAACAGATAGGAGATTAGTCTGCCCTCATATTAGCTAAAGGATGATGACAAATAACTTGGGCTCTCATGTCCCCCATGTAATTCTAAATTATAAACTGCTGACCTGTGTCACCGGAAGAGTTTCCACTCTTGGATTTATATAAACTGAAGAAATCACAGGTCCAATTCTGTGGTTCCCAAAATCAGAATTGAATTTTATAGTGCTTTGACATTCTCAAATTTATCAACTTATGGCCAGCTGGATAAGCAATTATGCTTAAGAAAATATTCATCCCAGTTGCTTTAAGTTAAACATCAAGGAAACTCATCTTTCAGTTCCACTTAAATCTGACCAAATGGTAAATTTTCTTTCAGAATTAGAAAAGAATCACAACTCATTTGTACCCAAGAATCTTCCATTTGAGTGAGTGAAAGGCTGACAAATTGTATCTCTCGCTTTATATTACTTAAAGCTGCCCATAAGTGGAAGGAACAAACTCTTTTGCAAGGAAATGGACTCCCTCTAATTGAGGTCTTCAAACAATGGCTGGATGAGTCCTTATCGTGGGAAATTCTTGACCACATTGTGCCTTGGGAACTTCTGGCAGCAAAGTAAAATCTACGAAACACTACTTAGAAAAAAATGAATGTGTTGGTTTCTTTTTTAAAATAATAAAAGAAAATAGAATTAAAAAGGAACCCAACTATATTGAAGTACTAGTCTCAAAAAACCTTTATTAAAAATAAAATTAATGGACCCCTCTGGGTTCAACTAAAAGTTATACTGAGATCCTTCCAATTTTGAAAATCTTTGATTTTGAGATTTTTTAAGTATTTAAGAATGTCACTAGGAATAACACATTATAGTAACTAATATTTGCCTAAAACATAGGCTAACACTACAGGTGTGGTGTTCCTCAGCCCTTCATTTTCATATTTTTGAATGGTAAGTACATTTTTCTTCACGCTAAATTTCACCGTCCCAGAAACTAATCTTTGTTCTTTATTCAGGAAAAGGGGAGTTTAGGAAGTAAAGGATGCCTCATCATTATTCTTATAACTCCAGGATATAGCACTAACACATTGAAATAGCCTTTTTGTCCCCCAGAGTCTGTAGTATTCTACAGGCAAAAATGTAGTAAATTTGTAAAATCATGAGGTTTTGCATTTACAACGTTTTTGTCTCATGTTGTTGACTAAATTTCCATAGTCCACCCTCATGATAACATGAGGAGTAGCCTAGAAATTTAAAAATTTCTACTAAGATCTAGTCTATAATATACTAAAATATTGATTTCCTATTTTTAATCATAACTTTTCATCTGATTATTAACAAAGTTATCAGTTCATTTTATAATTAATTTGGTTTCAATTAGTTTTATTATTCACTCAAGGTTTCCAATCATATTTGGTATTTAATTAAGAAATTTGTTGTTCATAATACATCTGAACCATGTAATGTTTCAATTTATGTCAACAGGCTTTATTTTGGTTAAGAAACTTTAATGAGCAATTTTGCCTAAACAATCTTGTAATCTAATTCCCAGATGAAATTTTATTTCTGAGCATATGCAATAGCATATCTGAGTTAAAGTGGAGTTCTTTAAGAAACAGAAATTGCACCTTGCCCTAAATATTGGCTTGCATATTTAGGACACTTAATGGCATTTGTTTAATTAAGCCAAATTATTATTTATTATTTAGAAATGTGTCTTTCTTTATATAATATTTCTTCCTTAAAAACCTGTGTAAAAATAGATGTATATATTTCATGACTGAGAAGACCTCATTATTAAAGACGGACTACAGTGACTCCATGTATTTGCAAAACATCTTTCTATATTGGTGCTTCTTAAAATAGGATATACATACTTTGGTATTTGAAATGATATTAAAGAGGAGGACTCAAAAATGAAATGATGAGGTTTTTCATTCAAATAGGGGACACTGGAGAGAGAAATGGCTTTCTACTTGTTTAATATCAAAACAAGAGAAATCAGTTTTAAATGTGAGAGACTACTAGGGAAGGAGATGATGATTAGATATTACTACCGATAAGATAAGAACACATAAATAGAAAAAAGAAGGAAGGAAGGAAGCAAGAAAGGAAGGGAGGGAGGGAGGAAGAGAAGAGGAGAAGGAAATAGAGAAGGAAAGAAAGAAGGAAGGAGGGAAGGAAGGAAGTAGAGTAAGATGAAAAGGAAGAAAGGGCAGAATAAAGGGAGGAAGAAATAAAGGATGAGGGATAAAAGGAGGAAGAAAGGAAGAGAGGGAGACAGTGAAGGAAAGAAGGAAGAATGAGAAGGACCTGTATCAAGGTGAAGAGGGCATGATACACTAAAGAATCTAAGAGAAGAAAGTAAATATTACTAGACATAGGGAACAAATCAATAAAAAGCTAAATATGAACTTTAAAGGAATAATAGGTTCACAGACTCATAGCTTAAAAGGACTTCATAGGTCATATATTCCAATGTTCTCAGCTTATTTCACTCCTCAGGAAAATGAGGCCAAAATGAGTTCACTGTCTTCCTAGGATAATACAAATAGTTAAGTAGTAGAATCAGAACTTGAATCCAGGATCCTCTGGTACTGGGTCTATTGTTCTTTCCATTATACCATGGATAGACAATCCATCAACTAAGGTGATAAGTAAAAGGATGGAGATTAGGTTTCCAAATGACAACTTCACTTAACAAGTGAAAAATAATTCAGAGGAAGAAATATGGACACAGAAGTGTAACATATATATGGAATCCATCCTTCAATATCTTATGCATATAGCTTTGCACTTTCAGAATAAATACTAGCAATGCCTTACAATGGCAAAAAAATTAACTTTGCAAAATATTCATATCTACCATTTCATTTCATGATTTAAAATTTTTTAATTTTCTAGTATAAAACAAAAAAGAACAAATGAATTTTTTATAGCTAAACTTTGGAATATGTATTAAAAAATTAAATATTCGAGTGCTACAGACAAGGACAGAGACACAGAAACCAAGTGAGATTGAACATACAGAAATAGAAAGAATGAGAGACTGAAACAAATATAAAAACAGAGATAGCGACAGAGACAAAAATATAGAAAGAGACATAGAAAGAGTAAGACAGACATTGAGCAGAAACAGACACAGAAAGAAATACATTTGAAAATATATAGACAGAGACAAAGAGACCAAGAGAAAAACAGTCTTAAAGAAAGAAAAAAGAAAAATTCGAGAAAAACTCCCAAATCTATATTTTTCTAGGTCTAAAATACAATTAAAATTATAAAATTTAAATATTTGATATATGATATCTCAAATTATTACAAGAGATTAATCATGATGTTTAAATTTTAAATAGCAACACATAGAGATTACTAGAATAATTATAAAATAAATTTCATATCATATAAAGATACAGAGACATAGATGGGAGATCTGGTAAAACTGAAACAAAACAGAAACAAATCTTGAAATCCAGAAATTAGAGAAAAGCTTTTCTTCTTTTAAATTAGAATCCTTAGTAAGGAGACAAAGAGAAAGTCCAAGATTGGACTACCAGAAGCAATAGAAAAATAGAATATAGACTAATGAGGAAAGAAAAAAAGAGTCAGCAAGGAGGTATTATAGAAGAAAATCTAAAACAAGTCTTTAGAGAATTAAAAAGAAAATATATATGGAGGCACCTGAAATTACTAGATCAATGTAGTTACTTTAAAAGGACAATAATATTATGGTGTATTTTTTCATAGAGAATTCAATTAATGTTTAATGCGTTTTTGCAAGATAACATTATAATTTCATTTCATATTCTTTTAATGAGGTATTACAAAAAACTTTTAACATAGAAATCCCATTTTCTTTTTAAAATGAAACGTGTCCAAATGCATATATATGCATGCATATATTTGAGGAACACATATATATGTATACATTTTGATGATGATGTACAAATAGAACTAAAATTGAAGTTGTAATAGTACAGAGTATGGGTTGTATAAACCAAGATTTTGGCAAAGGCAGAGTAGAAATGCTGATGTATTTGCAGGATCAAAGATATATTGAAAAAGAAGAAAAGGCATAATTATACTGATGTTTGGAAGAATCAGACACTTAAAAAATTAGTTATGAGCAGAGGCAGCAGCTAAGTCATAGTTGAGGAAAGAAATGTGAGATGGAATCTAATTAAGCTATTAAGATAGTTTCACTCTCTTATAGAAATGTCTATTAAATGGGAAATTTAAATGACTATTTTTTCTTTATTAAATTTTGAACTAAAGAGAGAAAATGCATAGAACCATGGATGATAATGTGTGCTGATGTCAAGAAGATATTTTCAAGAATAATTCCTAGTTGATAAGACAATAAGAAACTTCTCTATTTTTTCTCTTGAGATGATTATATTCCATAAAGACATAGAATCATTCTTCAAGTGATCAGATATATTAGCCAAAGTAGTCTGTTGTCTTATTACATAAAATTTGTGATTCTCATGTAAGCCAGAGGCAGAAGCTGCACAAATTAGGTATTGTCTTAAAAATCTTGATTGAAGCCTATGAAATTTTTTTCTCCCTTTGGAAATGTTCAATAATTTTTTAAACGTTCAATACATTCTTCAACTATCTTTTAAAGAAATATTACACTAAATTAAATAGGCATTATATTTTAATTATTCTCATGATTTGTCATGAGAAAATTCCTTTAATTTTTAAGAATTCCAGAATGATCACATTTTAAAAATGAGTGATTATTTAATTTTTTTAAAGTTTCAATTCTAGGGGTATGCTGAAGCTAGCCTGTACCAGCTTAGAGATAATTGTTAAACATCCCATATGAGAATTAACACTTCAGAAATCAGCAAATATCACAAATTAAACTTGAGTTATTTCCTTATTTATTCCTAGAGTTATGAAAGTGATGAAGAAAATGTTAATAATAAAGATTAAACTTAAAAGTTTGTCATCTTTTTTTTTTCCTTCTGGAGAACCAGTTGTTAAACATATAACCAGCATACCCCTGCATTATAACCCTGCTCATAAGAGAAAGGGTTAAACAAATAAACAAAAATGAAAGAAGACAAAAGAAAAAGAGTGAAGTGACTGCCAAAGGTAACACCACCAAGCAGGCTTTGCAAAAAACAAATTAATTCATTAATTAATAATGTTGTTGGCAAAGAAAAAAAAACAACCCAAAATAAAACAATGGAAATGGAGGGGGGTGGGGATTGCTACATTGAACTAGATGCAATCTCTCCTCAAAAGCAATATATTTGCATTTAATTTTTTTTCAGCATTTAACAGGTGAATAACCCTCCAGAAGCTGATAAAATTCATTCCTACCTTTTCTGATTCCTCCATCAGTAGCACACGTGTAATCACCTGTAGTCAGTAGGAAACAGGCTCCCCCTCTTCTGTTTTTGTCTCTGGTACTAGAGCGTCTCATTGGGAGCCTTTCAGGGGGTGACAATGGCCGCTCACTTCCTGCACTGTCTTCACCTGATAACACTGGTCAAAGCATCATGCCCATTTACAGACAGTAATGAATGAAAAAATGACACAGCACATAGAGGTTTACACTGATTGCCAGATATTCCAGTAGCTCAATACAACACGCAGTAATCAACTCATGATACAAAAAGGAAATGGATTTTCATCTCTAGTCCCAATCACCTAGATGGGGCAAAAGGAGAAGGTAATTAAACTAGGGAAAGGAGAGAATCCTCCTGGGACATCCTTGTTCTCTTATGGGATTGTGTTTAGTAGCAAATAAATTTCAGGGAAGAGACTATGACCTTGCTGATATGTTGGCCAGTGGTGAGGTTCATTATGTAAAAAAGACTACTTAAATGTGAATGAGCATATATTGGAAAAGACTGCCTATTTAGGGAATAGCTGTGTTATAAATATTTGGGCTGCCAGGGCTTAGCTGGCACCATGTTGTTTTCTTCTTCCATTCTCATTAAGCAGAAAACCATGATGCTCAGTTCAGAAGCTTGAAAATAGACTTATTAAAGGAAAACAGCAAGAAAAGTGTAGTTTCTCGAGATGTCTTCTAAGTGTAGATTTGTTTGTTTCCATCAGTCTGGAGAACTCTTAGGCACACATGCTTACAAGCTCTATTTTCCTGGGTGTTGTGTGTGTTTTTTTTAGATTCCCTTTTATTGTAGTACCTTGGAGAGAGCTCCTGAAAACTATCCTATGGGAACCACCACCAGTCCTACAAGCTACAATTCTTAGTAGCATTTTGAGTCAGCTCATCTTCAGATACCTATTTAGAAAGAATGCTCAGAGCTATTGAGCAGAATGGAAATTGTGTGTGTGTATATTTTATATATATGCATATATATAATATATATTTATTCATATTTTTATATATTCATATATATAAAATACATACACATGCTATATATATATATATATATATATATATAAAACCAACATTAACTGGTTGAAGATTTGATTGACAGAATCTCATTCCCACATATATATATATATAGATACATATGCATATATGTGCTTATAAATATAAGTATCCAAGTATGTGTATATATGTATATATATAACATCCTCATTTTCCATCAACCTTATTTAAATGCCTGGGTGCTAACCAGTAAGTTTATGGCCACCAGAAAGCACTTGATTTTTTTTTTCTTCTTCAGTTTTATTTATCAAACTTCTAAATTTTGATTCATGGTTTAGAGGGGATCATTTTAAGTCACTTTTGTACAAGACATGATTTAATGTGACCTGTTGGAGGAAGTATTATAGGACTGAAACTCTTTGATAGGTTAAGAGCTAACTATGCTAAGGAATGAATAGTTACAGATATGTCTATAGAATATTGTCTCCATAAATTGTATTTCAGTATCTTGTCAGCTATCAACTATCCACACCAATGAAGAGAGAAAGGGAAAAAGAATGACCTAGTTTAGTGGTTCTCAAACTTTTTAGTCTCAAAAACCCTACACATTCTTAAAAGTTGTTGGGGAACTCTAAAGAGCTTTTGTTTTACACGAGTCATATTCATCAACAGCTTCGTATTATTATATTACTATAAAAACTCATAGATCCCATGAAAAGGTCTCAAGAACTCTCAGAGATCCCCAAATCACACTTTAAGAACCAATGGCATCATTAAAATATGATCAGTCTCAGAGTCAAATCTTAGACCAGAACTACTCAAGGAAAATTACTGGAAAAGAATGAACTTTCCAGATATCCTCAAAGTGCAGATTTATTGGATTCTATCAAATTCTCAAGGACTTCTAGGACATGCCAGCATGCACACAAACTTACAAGCTCTGTTTTCCTGAGTGCCTGGCTTCTTTTAGATTTCATTTCATGGTAACACCCTGGATGTATTTCCTGAGAACTATCCTTTGAACTACAAGCCACAATTCTTACTGGCATTTGGAGTAGGCGCTCCTTTTTAAATATCTATTTAGAAAGAATGTTAGAGTTTATAATCAGTCTTAGGGTGAAGAAGACATGGTTTCCTTCCATTTCTGCTTCTGATTTAACCTTTCAAGTGCCCAGGGAATAATCTAAGACTTAACAGAAGTGGTGAGTTGTTCATCTTCATTTGGTAAAGTTTCCACAGCCACCAGAGGTACAATGCCATTAAAATCATGGGAATAAATGTCTCTGCTTCCCCCCTTCAAGAAATGAAGGGGAAAAGCAGTAAGGATAGTCCAGAATAATAAATCATCCAAAAAGTATTTATGCTCAGTTTTGAAGGGGGAGAGAAGTAATCTAAGTGGATAATACATGAAAAAGAAATTACAATTAAATAATATTTATTTTAAAATGTAAGTATTTAAATAAAAATAAAATTTTAAATATTATATTATTATATTACAATATACTAATAAACATAATGCCAACATAATAAATAAATAATAAATTGGTTTTAAAGTTTGGATGGAAATAAATTATTAAATATTTTATTACTGTATTATAATATAATAATAAATATAATACTAATACAATAAATACTAAATAAATGATTTTAATATTTAAATTATAAATCAATTTTTTAAAAGAAAATAGAATTAAAACTTGATTTAAAACTCAATTTTAAAAATGAAAACGATGAGCTGCTTGCCCTGAATTCCAACATAATGTATATTTTAAGCTAGTTATACAAGAAGTCTAGAGGGCAACTTTCCATATGACTTCTTTGGGACTCAGGCCCCTACAGTGTAAGCATCCATTGTTTTTAAATGATGGCTTTATGTAACTTTTTTTATAACGTATGCCACCGAGTGACTGGGGTAAAGCTGACCCAAGAGACACGCACACCAAGCAAAATGGCATGGAAGTCAACAATGAGGGACGTGGCAAGATATATTCATACCATCACATCGTGCAAGAACACAAAGAAACATTGGCACAAGACCCACGAGGAGACAGGCAAAAGAAAAGGTTGGCACCATCAGCAAAAAGCATTCACACTGAAGCAAGAAAATTGTATAGGCCAGCTATGCGGGAGTCAAGTTGGTGTGAGCCTCAGAAGACTTCCATTTTGCCTCAACCATAAGCCTAGCGCATTCAGGCACGGAGTAAGAGGAGCGGCCTGAGAATTGGGTCGTATTAGCGGGAAATGAGGCTGTGGTCTTACGCCTACAGAACATCCCGTTCTGCAAGGCTGGAGGAGGCATGCATTTGGTGTTGTGTCTTACCTGATCGGGTATGGTCCAGCAAGAGATTGTCTTTGCCCAGGCACGGATCTCCCTGGGTGCTGTTGCAGGCCATATTCAAGTCCATCTTGCAGAAGGTCGGAGAGCTCGCCTGAGGAGCCGGAGGGATGTGCTTCTTTCGCTTCCTCGGGAGTTTCTGCTTCGCCATTGCCAAAGAGTAGTACATTCCAAAATTGTTGACAATGACAGGCACAGGCATGGCGATGGTCAGCACCCCGGCAAGAGCGCACAGGGCCCCCACTAACATCCCTGACCACGTCTGTGGGTACATATCCCCGTAGCCCAAAGTGGTCATGGTCACCACAGCCCACCAGAATCCAATGGGGATATTTTTAAACTGCGTGTGCTCACTAGCTGACGGGTCGTTGGGCTGAGCCCCAACTCTCTCAGCGTAGTAGATCATGGTGGCAAATATCAAAACTCCTAGTGCCAGGAAGATGATCAGCAGCAAAAATTCATTAGTGCTTGCTCGAAGAGTGTGTCCAAGCACCCTCAGCCCTACAAAATGGCGGGTAAGTTTAAAGATTCTCAGAATCCTGACAAACCTCACCACCCTGAGGAAGCCAAGCACATCTTTAGCAGCTTTGGATGAGAGCCCACTGAGTCCCACCTCCAGGTAGAAAGGGAGGATGGCCACAAAGTCAATGATATTCAACAGATTTTTGACGAATTCAAGTTTATTTGGGGAAAAGACAATACGCACTAAAAATTCAAATGTAAACCACACCACGCACACACCTTCTACATACGTCAGGGCAGGATCCGTCTCAATTTCATACTGTAGAACAACTTTTGTGCCATTGATCACTGGTTCTGTCTTGTTTATGATGGTATTGAAAGCCTCATGGGTCTCCAGGCAAAAGGTTGTGATTGAAACCAGAATGAAGAATAAAGAAGCAAAAGCAATGAACTGTAAAAGAAAAAAAAAGAGTTATCTTTGCTATCAGAGACTTTGATCAGAGTCTAAGAACAGCCATACCCTTAGATCAGAAAGAATTAAATATTACTTGGACATTTCAGTTGGGTTTTTACAAAAGTAAAATCAAACCCGTGGGTGTAAAATTAATAAGGTCTGTAGGTGTAATGTTTTTCGAGCACCGTATTGAGCTTGCACATTTAACCAGTTTTTCTTTATATAGAAGAAATTTTTCTTACTCTTTTGTCCCTGAAAGAATAGCTCTGGTGATGAAAAGAAAATTCACTCCAAAGGAAAGTTTATAGGTGAGAAACGCTTTAAAAGAAGTTTAAGATAATAGAGTGCACAGAGGCTAAAACCTTGTATTCATCCTCCCAGGAATCAGCACAAAATAAGTTCAGTTTTTCCTCTAGAGATATAGAATTTATTTCAGAATGGCTTAGGCTTTCCGAAATCAAAAAGTAATGTATCTGGAATCTAAATGGAAAAAAATAACAACTATGATATTATGAACCAAGCTAAAGGATTTCCTGTTATGAGCATAAGGTGTAAGAGAAGATGGAATCAAAAATGCTTTTTGAAACAGCTATAACTGAGTAAAGATACCAGCAGGGACTGGTAACACTTATTTTAACAGCAAAGAACTAACTTATCTTAGCATTTAGCAAGAATTGTCAGTTGAAATAGAAACTATCAAATAGAGTGTTTTCCACTTTCTTGACCCTGTTGCAACAATCTTGACGAAATCCTGCAGTCTTCAGTCATGGGGGCATGTGTCCCTTGGTCTCTGATTTCAAATTGGAAATTTAAAAAAGAATATTTTAAAAGTTAATCTGGCAAACCCGGCCTCAGCCACTTCCCAGCTGTGTGACCCTGGGCAAGTCACTTGACCCCCATTGCCCACCCTTACCACTCTTCCACCTATAAGACAATACACCAAAAATTAAGGGTTAAAAAAATAAAAGTTAATCTGGGGGAGCAGCTGGGTAGCTCAGTGGAGTGAGAGTCAGTCCTAGAGATGGGAGGTCCTAGGTTCAAATCTGGCCTCAGACACTTCCCAGATGCGTGATCCTGGGCAAGTGACTTGACCCCCATTGCCTAGCCCTTACCACTCTTCTGCTTTGGAGCCAATGCACAGTATTGACTCCAAGTCAGAAGGTAAGGGTTTAAAAAAAAGTTAACCTAAGTGCTCTCTTTTCATCAGTTACATTTGGTGAATTTTTTTTCAAATGTGAAAAAATCAGAGATGAATAGAATTTAATAATAAATTGAGAAAGATTAGAATGATTATTTCTTCACAATGCAAAAAAGTTCATTAACTCTGAGATTTCAAATTAATGACTAAAATTATCATAACAAACATGGTAAATTCCATCACTTAATATGTATAGAAACAAGTGAACTTAAAGTCTTGGCCATGGTATTAAAATTCTTCTTCCATTCATTCTTGTGACTGACTTGTGCCTGTTATGGAAATAGGAAATTGGGGAGAAAAAGAGATGCTTCAGAAGAAAGAGAAAAATGATTTACATATGATGAGAGACAGAAAGAGGTCTATCTTCCCTTTCTCATTATATGTGAAATGTTTATGTATATATACACACATATATATGATATGTACATATTTTATATGCATAAAAATCTAGGAATCATCAGAAATCATCCACATAAAGATGATCATTGAACTCCCAGAAACCAAGATAAATTGGAAAAACATAGAGATGAGGAAGAAATATTGTAGGACACAATTTTTGATACACATGGTCATAAGGCAGGGCATGGATGATAATCCAACAGAGGAAGATGGGAATGAATGTTTACTTTACTAAGTTAAGTGAAAAGCTAAAGGCAGAGTTGATGTTCATCAACTAGAGAATAGCTCAACAAATTCTAGTGCATGGAGGTAATGAAATAGGATTATACCTTGAGAAATAGTAAGTATAAAAAATTAGGAAAATTACGGAATATGATACAGAGAGAAATAGATGGAAACAAGAAAATATATATACTCCTCTGATAATGTAAGTGTAAGATTACCAATAACAAATAAAAAAATAAAAATATATCTTGTAAAAATGACCAAGCCTGTCTCCAAAAAAAAAGAAAAAAAATGAAATTCTTTTTTACAGAAGTGGTGACAATGGATGTAGAATATTGCATGTATATATTTTCATAATTTACTGATATATTACTTGATCTTACTGAGCTGCTTTTTTTATTAATTAGGATGTGACTGAGGATGAAAGTGAAAGTGAAATGTTTGTAAATAAAGGTTATAAATAAAATGTAAAAATAAAATTTAAAATATAAAAATTGAAGGATCACTTTCAAATGTGAGAGTCAATGATTCCAAAATTTTCTTTGCCAATCATAATTTTCCTACAAGTTTAGTCTTTGGAAAAGAAGATAAAAATTAATACTTCTCTCTACCCCTTTCAAGTTCCTTCCCTTCCCTTCCCTTCCATTTACATTTTTTCCCTTTTCCCTTCCCTACTGTTCTCCATTTCTATATCTGCCTCTTTGTCTGTCTCTTTCTATCTCTCACTGTTTTTTTTGTCTGTCTGTCTCTGTCTCTCTCTGCCTTTGTCTCTGTCTCTCTCCCTCTCTCTTCCTCCCTCCTCCCTCTTCATCCTCCCCTCTCTCCCTCCATCTCCTACCCTATCCATCCATCCTTCAATCCTCTTGGGTCTAGTAATTTGATATAAAACTAGGAATTAACGACATATGTTGGCCAGCATTTGCCAACTGTTTTTTATATAGTTTTCAGTTACAAATCTCTCAGTATCTAGCCAAAGCTTTTTAATAGGACCAGTATATCTCCCAGAGTAACCTATTTTAAGCAGAAAAACCTAAGCATGAAACAAAGATATGAAGTATTTTCCCTGATGCTTGTTTATTGAACCAAACAAACATTGGGGGCTGTTCATCTTTCCCAGAGAAAGTGAGTACAATAACAAATGATAAATTGTTTTTCCCCTTTACCTTTCTATCAGCCTTATCACTTTAATGTCCAGTTAGTGGTCTAATGGCCCCATGGAGAATGACTAGATAATTAATATTATTTCTATAGTAAAGAAATTATTATGTCGAATAAAACAGAGCCAGAAAAACAGAGTGAGATCCATGAAAGCAAATAAATTTTACAGAAAATTCCTGCCCATTTCTGGTGTGTCTGGCTACATTTTCTTTCTCTGCAGACATACAAGTTGAAAATGGCTTTCACTTGTCAGTGAGCTTTTTGCAGGCTTTGGAATCACAGATTCATGGAAGAATCACACATAGGCAATTTCACTGATTCCAAGTAAGTGCTGCAAATAAATACTTAGCACTGTAATCTAATGCATGAAAGTGAAAATAACTCATAAATCATCAAGCAGTTCTTTAGCCAGGGACTACTGTGCGTGGCCCTGTTAGATGCACAGATTTTTAAAATAACAAGTCCCCTACACTCATTGAGATTATAAGCTAATTAGGAAAATTTAACAAAAAGAAAGGCAACCTATAGTAGATGTCATTGCAAAATAAATATTAAAGAGCTGCAAAACAAAGTAGTCCATGAGATCTGAGGGGAAAGTTTGTAAGCCAAAGGGCTCAGTAAAAACTTCCTGGGTTCAGTTGTAGTAAACTGGATTTTAAAAACTGGAGAGGATTGTGGTATTCCAGATATAGAAAAGCAGCCAAGAAAAAGAATAGAGGCTACTTCATAAATTTAGGGAGAGAAGGGAACTTCTGGCTCCCCCATTTAATAGATGAGGAAATTGAGACCCAAGGAAGTAAAATGATTTTTCCCAAGTAGGAATGGCACTTAATGGCAGGGGATGAATTTGAATATAGATCTTCTGACTTCTAAGCTGTCCTCTTTCTGCCATATCAGATATAGGAAAATTGTATGGATGGGAATCCTATGAGACAAGACTTGAGAAGTAGAATAGTGGCAAGTTGTGATGAGCTCAGAAATTGAGGCAAAGAAATTTGAATTTCATTTAGTAAGCAATAGGAAACCACAGAAGAGCTCTTTTGTTTTATTTGTTTAAGCAAAGTGACCTGACCAAGAGGACGATTCTGTCACAGATGTGACCCTACTTTGGAGAGGATGGAAAAAATTGGATGATTTCTCAGGAGGTTACTGCAATAATTCCTGTCTATATTAGGAAGAAATGTTGCTTAAGTCCATTCAACAACACTTGGTAACTGATTGCATTTGAATACTGTTTGGAAATGAAAGATTGGGGAAAGGGGATAATGGATAATAATTTTCCAAACAATACTAAAATGTAGGAATTATGCAAGAAAATGCATTTAACTGTTGATTATAAACAAATGAGTCCACTTCTAGGGAGATACAGGAGAGAAGTCAAAGACAAAATAATGGCCCCAAAGGGATAGAGGTGTATCAATGATTTTACTGGTATTTGATAACTCCCTGCTGAAGAAAATCCTTCTATCCTTGCAGGTCAGAACCTTCTCTGCAATTAAAAGTCTTAAAGGTTTGCTGAGAGCATTCAGTGATTAAATGATTTGCCCAGGATCACAGAACCAGTATGTGTCTCAGGCAAAACTTGAATCCAAGATGAGATCTCTATCTCTTGTACCATGCTGTTTCTCCTCATAAAGACCAAAATATTCAAATTGTCATTTATATGTGGATAAAAACAATAAACAGTTCTTTGTCCATAGACTGGAGAATGTGCAGTTTATGGCATATAATAAAATTTGATAATAATAAATTAACTTGGTGATTATATATGAATTCAAAAATTCCTATCTGAACGAATCATTGCATCTTCCTCTATAACACACCTTATTCTTTGTTCTCATTATAGCTTTCAGTCCTTCTATCTATTACTTTCCCAGCCTATCATCACTGTTCTGGCTACCCACTCCTCCTAAAAAATTGACCTAAGGGTGAACCAGTTCAACTCTGCTATTTCAAACCCTTTGTCCTATCAATAGCCACCATGCCTTGTTAACAAAGAATGAGAATGAGAATGAATGAATGAAATTGTAAACACTGACTACCTAAAATTAGAACCAATATTATTTGTCCATGAGCAAAATCTTAAGACAGAAGAAATTTTTGAGATAATCTTGTTAAAGCCCTATCCAATGAGAGAATCTCCTCTATAATATCTTCTGGAAATAGCCATTCAACCTTTACTAAAATACTTTCAGTGATGAGTAGGAATTACTTATAAGGTAGTCTATTTCATCTTAAAAACAATCAACTTATTAGTATATATTTAATTTTCACCTAACATACCAAATTCCCACCCTGGATAATTTACACCATTAGTCTTCTTCACTCATTGCTAAAATGAGATAGAAGTCATTAAACCACACTGAAAAGTTCAAGAAAATTTATGTCATTTAATCACAACTAGACCCTCAATAGGGCAAAGTAATGCTTCTACCTTTAATTAATTCTCTATCATATTTACTATACTGGCACATTCCTTGAAGGTTCTGCATGTTGATAATAGGTGGTCACCCAATCAATTAGCTTTAGCCCAATTGCAGCTCAGGACTCCTGAGCTCAAGTATCCCATCATCATTAGCTTCTTCTATAGCAGAGATTATGAGCATGAGTCATCACTTGTCAAATTCATATCTTAATTCCAACTGCAGCTCTCTTAACTACTTGTGCCACTTGGTTACATCTTATTATATCCAGTCTAAGTGGTTCTAACCTCTCAGGATCTTTTTGGATTCTGACTACCATCAAGTGTGCTAGTAGCCTCTCCCAGATTTGTGTTACTAGCAAGTGTAATAAGCATGCTACAGATCCCATTATCTAGCTCACTAATAATTCCTCGAGCACTCTAATAAAGACTTACTTCCAGCTAGAAATGGAATGAAATCAATAATCAATAGGTCTAGTCATTCAAACAGTTCCAAATTTCTCTAGATATACTATACCCTAATTCATGTCTCTTCCTCTTTCCCATGAGAGAATATATATATATATATATATATATATATATATATACATACACATACACATACACACACATATAGTTATTTATTTCTAAGCGTTCAATTAATTAATTTGGGATATTTTTCCAAGGTCACATGGATCAGGATCTTTCCCTCCCCTCCTCCCTCCCACCCTCTTCCCATAGCCAATGAGCAATTCCACTGTGTTTTACATGTGTCATTGATCAAGCCCTATTTCCATATTATTAATATTTGCATTGGGATGATCGTTTAGAGTCAACATCCCCAATCATATCCCCATTGACCCATGTGATCAATCACATGTTTTTCTTCTGCATTTCTGCTCCCACAGTTCTTTCTCTAGATGTGGATAGCGTTCTTTCTCATAGGTCCCTAAGAATTGTTCTGGATCCTTACATTGCTGCTAGTGGAGAAGTAGTCCATTACATTTGATTGTGCCACAGTATATCTCTAAGAGAAAATATACACATAGATACATATCAGTGGTTCCCAAACTTTTTGGCCTACCACCCCCTTTCCAGAAAAAATATTACTTAACCCCCTGGAAATTAATTTTTAAAAATTTTAATAGCAATTAATAGGAAAGATAAATGTACCTGTGGCCTTCACCACCTCTCTGGATCACTGCAGCACCCACCAGGGGGCAGTGGTACCCACTTTGGGAATCACCGATATATATCATCTATATACCTACAGTGTGAGAGATTCGGTGGTTTAGTAGATAGAGGGATAGTCTTAGAACCAAGAAGACCCATGTTGAAATTCCACCTCTGATCTATACTGGTTATATGAACCCAGGAAAATTACTTGACATTTCTGTGTTATAGGGAACTGCCAAAGAATATAACTTGCAGAAGAAATGCTGACTGACAGTGACAGAGAGATTCTTCCTCTGGGAGTTCCTGATACTTCTGAATTCATAGGTCTAATCCCTATTTTGTATGATGAATATGAATACTCTTAAAATGCTATCTTTGTTCAGTTACCAATGAATTAATATGCTCCTAGAGAAACTGAACCGTTCATTTGAACATTAATCTTATAACTATGATGTTTATAACGATTATTGTAAATAACAATTTTCTCAACATTTATATTATGTTTTAATTCTTACAAAACATTTTACTAATTTTAATACCATAAAGGCAAAAGGACAAGTCTAACAGATGAGGGAACTGAGGCTCAAAGACCTTAGGTGACTTGCCTTATGGTTATACTTTTAGTTCCTTTAGGTGCCAGGATTCAAACCCAAGCCTCATAACTCCAAGCCAAGTGTGCTTAGTATACCATTAGATTTTCAGTATATGAGATATTTCAAAAGCTCTGGTATATTTTAAATAATAAAAGCTTAAATGTTCACTAGGATATTTATAGGAAAAAAGCTTTAAGAAGAAATTGAACCTAAACAGAAGGATGGTTTATAAGTTCTCTTCAAAGAAGTACAAAGGAATATATAAGACCAACTATTTAGAACTAGAATAACTAAATAGCCTAGTGGCTTAAGTGCTATGCCAGGAGTCAGGAAGAATCATTTTCCTGAGTTCCAATATGGCCTCAGACACTTATTTGCTATGTGACCCTGGACAAGTCACATAACTCTTTTCCTCAATTTCATCATCTGTAAAATGAGCTGGAGAAGGAAACGGCAAACCACTCCAATATCTTTGCTAAGACAATTCCAAGTAAGTTCACACAAAGTCAGGCATGACTGAAATATAATTTAGAACTAGAGGCAACCTTAGAAATCATGTACTCCACCTCACTGTTTTTACCCATTAGGAAACTGAGACATGCTGAGGTTAAGTGATTTGCCCCATGATCATATTTTTAGTTGGCATCAGAACTAGGATTCAAAGCCAGGCCTCCTAACACCAACTCAAATGCTTTCTCCATTAAATTGGGAAATTATCAGCACAAGTGAAAGCAAAGGTCTTAGATGGTAGCTAAATGGAAGGATGGTTTAAAAAAAATCTATTGTCTCCTAGACATAAAATTGGAAGGAACCTTAGAGGTCATTTGGTCCAACCAATTTTGGGTTGGGTTTTTTTTGGGTGGGGGAGCTTGGGGGTTTTGCATTTTACTAATGTAATTTGGATCAAGTAAGGTGAGCCTAAGATCATGTAGGTGGTAAATGTTAGAAGTGAACTTTAACAGGATCCATTAGCATTGGTTCTTCTGTGTAGTTAATCCAACGCCATTGCTGACAGCATATCCCTATAGGTCAGTGATTCCCAAAGTGGGCGCTACCGCCCCCTGGTGGGTGCTGCAGTAATCCAGGAAGGCAGTGATGGCCACAGGTGCATTTATTTTTCCTATTAATTGCTTTTAAAGTTTTTTAAAATTAATTTCCAGGGGGCAAAGTAATATTTTTTCTAGAAAGGGGCAGTAGGCCAAAAAAGTTTGGCAACCACTGATCTATAGGTCTTCAACAGCAACAAGACAGATTTTAAGGTTATACTTCCTCATTATGCTTTGAGGTTGAGAATAATCATAATGAAATACAGCACCATGAAGATCAGCTTGTGAAACAACACTCATTGCCTTAAATAAGCTAAAAAACAAATTCTATGAAGAATTTGATGAGGTCTCTAGACAAAGTCAATAGATTGTTTAATATTTAGTGACTTCAGTGGGAAGGTAGGTACCAGAGAAGAAAATAAAAATTATATTTGAAAACCAAAGAGGTCAAAGGTTTATAGAGTCTTGAGAATCCTCATCCTTTCTTTAGGAAGAGAGTCACAAAGCAGCTAAAAGAAATTGCAGTGAAAATAAGTTTGCAAGGAATTTGGCATGCAACCCAAGTAAATAATTCCTAATAATAGTATTTGCATAACACTTCAGCTTTGGCTAATGTTTTATTTACATGTATTATCTCTTTTGATCCTTAAGGCAACTCTGTAAGGTACTTACTATTCCTGTCAACATTTTACAGATGTAGAAACTGAGGCCAAGAAAGTGGTTTTGCTGGATTCACAAAGCTTGCATTGTCTAATCATGTCCAATTCTTTGTGACCCTGTAGATTATACATAGCACACCAATACTATTCTTGGCAAAGATACTGGAGTGATTTGCCATTTACTTCTCCAGTGGATTAAGATAAAGAAAGTGATTTGTTTAGGGTCACATTAAGTGTCTGTGGTCAAATTTGAATTTGTCTCCCTAATTCTAAGCCTAGTATTCTGTCAACTAAACCACCTAGTTGCCTCAATTTACACCACTAGGAAGCATGTAAAGTAAAATCCAAACTAAGTCCCATTGACTTCAAGTAAATTACTCTACCCATTATTTCAATTTCTTCCATGTAATTATGAGTACATTTATAATTGAAAGTAGAATAAAACCACAAATAGATATGAAATGAATCATTTCTTTTATTTTTGAGGATCTATTCTAATTAGTGATGATGGTGGTATCACCTCAAGAAACTCAACCACCCCAGGAAATGATGCAGTTTGGGAGAAAGTATCAATGACAAGCACAATGAATTAAACAATAGCAATTGGACCTATGTCATACAAATTCATAGTCACTTGTAGATGATTTTAAAATATCTCAAAAAAAGGGAAAACTTCAGAAAGAATAAGAGATTATCACTTGATTTTGCTAAGTGACTCTACTCTCTCCTAGTTCTCCTCCTACTTGTTTGATCAATCCTTCTCAGTCTATTTTGCTGGCTCTTCATCCAAATAATGCCCAAGGTTAAATTCTAGACCCTCTTATATATTTCACTTAAGGGAACTCATCAACTACTTTGGTTTCAGTTAGCCTCTTTATAATTCTCAGATTTACTTATATCACCCTAACATCTCCCCTGACCTTCAGTTTCACATCTCTAACTTTCTATTTTACATGTTTAAGTAGATACCTCCTAAATGTCTTAAAAAACCACATGTCAAAACTGAAATTATGATGTTCCCCCTTTCCCTACACCCTCCTATCTATTTTTCCCTATAATTATGAAGGGCTCCAACATTCACCCAATCAGCCAGAACCTGAAATCAAGGTTTCATTTTCAAAGTATCCTTCTCTCTCATTCATACAATTGGTTGTCAAGTTCTAACAATTTTCTCTTTGTAACACCCCTTATATTATATGCCACCTTTTCTCTTTCATCACTGTCTCACCTTGGTTCATGCCCTCATCATTTCACACCTGGACTTGTAATAGATTTCTGGTTGTTCATGACTCATTCTCCCTACTCCAGTGTATTTTTTACTCTGCTGTCAGATTGATTTACCCAAACTCTAGATATGATTATGACATATAACTCAGTCTCCCATCATGAAACTTCAGTAGCTTCCTATTATCTCTAGGATCAAATATAAAGTTACCTGTTGGCATTCAAAATCCTTCATAAATTGGCACCATTATAACTTTCTAGTCTTTTTACATCTTGCCCCCCTTCCAAACAATACAGTCCAATGACACTGACTACCTTGTCAGTCCTCACACAAAACTCCATCTCTAGTTATTTTCACTGGATGTTCCTATGCCTGGAATTTTCTAAATCTTCATCTAGATCCTTGACTCTTCCTGACTCCCTTGAAATTCCAGCTAAAATCCCCATCTTCTGCAAAAAAAAAAATTTCTGAATACCCCTTAATATTATTGTCTTGCTTTTATTGACAATGCTCAATTAAGCATACATGTGCATATAGATATGAATATATGTATACATACATATGATTGTATATATTTGGGACATCATTGAATGTTATCTCCACCATTAGACAGAGTTCTTTGGAAGTTTTTGCCTTCTTTGTTTTCCTATAACTTATTCCCATTACTTAGCTAATAAATTGTATTTACAAATTGCTCATTGAATGACTGAGAGTACCATGAACATATAAACTACAACCCATCATATCTACTTAATACAAGTAAATCTCTATAAAAATATTTATGACACATACATGAATGATGGTTTCAATTAGGTCAGTCAAACATTTAGTAAATACTTACTAAGCCAGAGTCTCAGCTGAGCTCTAAGGATATATTTGTTGCCTTCAAAAAGTTCACATTCTAATGGAAGGGACAATATGAGGATAACTAGGTACATATAAGATATACAAAGAGTAGATGGTGATCTCTTGGGAAGAAGGTAGTAGCAGGTGTGTGGCTCAGAAAGGCCTTCTGCACAAGATGGGGTATTAGATGAGTCTTGAAGTAAACTAGAGAAGCTAAAAGGTGCAAATAAGGGGGTGGAAGTTTCTAATCTTGCACAGGTATCCATCAGATATTTTAAATATTTATTTTATCAAATTATAATTCAAATAAATTTGGTGGACCTTTAAAGGAGAGTATCTGTAAAAGGCACAGATCAAAAAAGACATGGAGATATTATATTCCCTTCACTCCCTGTGAAGCACATTAATGCTCATAGGTAGAAAATGCAGATCCTTTGAAGGAGTAATGCATTATTTTTAAATATTTAAAGATGGCAGAAAAAACAACTGAATAGCCATTAAGCCCCATTGTTTTCTGAAGTCCAGATACTAAAAGTAATTGATAGAATCAGCAGATATTACCATGAAATTTTTGTCTGGACACAGCTGTCTGCTCTTTTCCCCTGATCTTTCTGCTATTCTTCAATCCCCTTTATAGTAATAATTCTTCTTGTAGTTTGCCCACTTTGGAAAGAAGTACTAACTTAAGTGAACCAGAGGTTGAAAGGGACTTTCTTTCCTAAATTTCTAGAAGGTTCAATAATGTTCTGTCCTCCATGAGAATTTTCTTTGGACAAAGGAGACCTCTTTGGGAATGAAAGAAAGAGAAGAAAAAGTCTACTACTTCAAACTTCAAACTTTCATTACTGGAATGATGCCTTCTCAATAATTATGATGGACACACTCCGTAGAGCAAAATAAAGTTGACCCAGCATGAATATTTCATCCATTTAATTTTCTTTATCTATCAACATTCTTTTGTGGAATCTTATGTTCCCAAGAACTCTTTCACCTACTAGCCAGTAACAAAGGTAAATAATTTTATAATGCCTCCATCATCAATCTGTCAGAACATGGAAAGGAGCCAGCCCTTTTCCTGCTGTTTCTTTTTATTTGAGAGATTTAAAACTAGAAAATAGTATTGACTGTGGTAAGGCAGATTTTGCTCTCCACTGTCATATCCATTTTTCAAATTGTGTATAGTCATGACTTTGAGGATATAGTTTTTTAAACAATACTAGAATTAGAGTTAGAAAATCTGGGTGTGAATCTGAACACTTACTACTATGTAACTTTAAAGTCACTTTGTATCCCCCTTGACTTTTCTCTCTCTCTTATTCCCGACATCCAAAGTAATTTACTCATCATATTTATAGTGGTTTACCCATATTTCATGTCATCCCAACATACCTGCATCCAAAACACTAAGAACACAACCTGTCAATGTCAATTGAAACATATATCCTATCTTATAATGAAAATTGATTGGGGGGGGAGGATAATTAATGGAAAACTCAGATGATTCATTACTTGGACATTAATGGTTTTTCAGGGACTTCTCAGTGATACATCAATGCCAAAATTAGATCTCTATATTGAGCATTTTTATAAAACTACTGTTCATGATCTTTCCCTTTTTAAATTAAATTGTGTTTACTTCTATGTGTACATGTTATGTTTATACACGAGAATGAAATGTTCTTTGAAGTCAAAGATGATTTTGGTTTTTGTCCATTCAGACTGATTGTCTCTCTTTTCAATCCCAATATTTCCCATCTTGGTGTCATGATCTCCTCCCTTGCATACCACAAAATCCTCCGTTTTCTTCAGATCCAGCGTTAGTCTTGCTTTCTAAATGAAACCTGGAAATATTGACCAGTGACAAGAGTGCTAACTCTGGAAACACAGACTCCAAATACTACCTTTGATACTATATGTATCACTTCAAGTAAATCATTTAATCACTCTATACTTCCGTATCTTCATTTTTAAAACAAAGCACTTTGACTTGGTGTTCTCTAAGCCCTCTTAATCCTGCTAAGTCTATGATTTCTCCAACAACTAGTGCTCCACATTTATCTACTTTGTATTTGTTCTCTATGTATTTACAAACACACATATTGTACATATCGTAGAAGTACACATACTCCTTAAAAGGAAGCACTTTATCAATTTGATCTGTTGTATCCCTACTGTCAGGCACAGTGTCTGTCACATAGTAACTTGAATAAAATTTCAATGATTAATTTTTTGTCTTGTATCCTCTCCACTTGCACATAACTGACATTTAATACATATTGATTAAAATTATTGAGTATATACTTTCAAACCACTAGTTTTTTTACAAGCTACACTATCTTTGGGAGTCCTGTATTATTTCCATTTCTCAAATAAAGTTCTAGAAACACTGAGAAATCCATGACTTTTCTAAGTCAATTTTGATGGTCGGTGGAAAAGAAAGGATTAAACCCTGACATTTCACTCAGTCCATTGAACTGACTTTATTAATTCAAAAAAGCACACATCTGTGGCTTGCCATTAATCCACTTCTTTCTCAGCACTTTATGTCACCAGAAACTCTTAAATTGCATGCAAATTCACATCTTGGGAATGAGTTTTACCTTAATTAGCCAATGTTTTTTGTTCCCAGGATCAGCCTCTGGAGAAAGAAAACATCTCTTTCATTATATCCTCAAGGGCTGGCCAAGCAGCAGCAATTATGGCTGCACTGTGTGTGCTGACTTTATACTGAGCCAAAATTGATTTTAACTTCTTATGAAGTTAGTGTGATGAAACATCTGCCCCGGGTGAACAAGTGTGCTTTATGCTACAAAAAATAGATGCCTGATTTTTCCACCAAATATAGAAAGAAAGAGAAATAGAGAAAATGTGTAATAACAGTTCTAGATAAGGCTGGCCAGTTGTAGTAGTGGTAGTGGTAGTGGTTGTGGTAGTAGTAGTAGCAGTAGCAGTAACAGTAGTAGTAGTAGTAGTAGTAGTAGTAGTAGTAGTAGTAGTAGTAGTAGTAGTAGTAGTAGTAGTAGTAGTAGTAGTAATAGCAGCAGCAATAGTAGTGGTAGAGGTGGTGGTGGTGGTGGTGGTGGTAGTAGTAGTAGTAGAAGTAGAACTAGAGGTAGTAGCAATAATAGCTAACTTTATATAGTGCTTACTATGTGCCAAGGACTATGTTAAGAGTTTTACAATTATCATCTCACTTCATCCTCACAACAACCCCAGGAGGCATATGCTATAATTATCATCATTTAACAGATGATAAAACAGAGGCAAACAGAAGTTGTGATTTGCAAAGAGTCATATAGCTGGTAAATATCTATTTGATACTAGATTTGGATTCTAATTTTCCTTTCTCCAGGACCTGTGCCCCATCTACTATAACACCTAGCAGAATTTTATAAAATATATCCCATATAAAAAGAGTACAATAATAAGTAGGAGAAATATAAATATTCACTACAAGTCTTCGCTGGGATAGGAAGATGTTTCCAAGTACTGCCAAACACTGCCAGTAATGTGACAGTCCAGGTTTTATTGAGTATGGCTCCAGAATAGGAAGTGCCTGCCTCACATATGAATATAAAGCTAGTTAGATGCAGAGAAGCTCATCACAAATATGATCAGAAACTGATGGATTTTTCAGCCACAACCATTCTCCAAGACCATCTATCAAGACAAAGAAAGTTTGTATTACGGTGACAGATCTGCTGCATTTGTCAATTTTGCTTCGTTGTTTTTCCTTGTAATTGTGGGATGTTTGAGAAAGTGGAGGTTACATTGTGAAATGTCTACCTATGCAACTGTGAGTGTAAAAATAGATGGGAAGGAAGAAGAACAACAATGACTATAAGAAGAAGAAGAAAAGGAGGAGGAAGAAGACAAGGAAGAGAAGAAAGAGAAAAAAGGCAAAAGAGATCGAGGCAAAGAGAAGGAAGAAGAGAAAAAGATCAAGAGTGAAAATTAAAAGTACAAGAAGAGGGGCAGCTGGGTAACTCAGTGGGTTGAGAGTCAGGCCTAGAGACAGGAGATCCTAGGTTCAAATCTGGCCTCAGACACTTCCCAGCTATGTGACCCTGGACAAGTCACTTGACCCCCATTGCCCATCCTTACCACTCTTCCACCTAGGAGCCAATACACAGAAGTTAAGGGCTAAAAAAATTTAAAAAGTATAAGAAGAATATGAAGATGAAGGAAATGAAAATTATGAAGATGATGATAATGAAACCTTATAAGCCTATGATGTTGATTGTCATTCAACAGCTGAGCAAAGGAAATTCATTTAACTATAGCAGGGAAAGGCTGTAGAATAAGGACATAAATAAAGAATGAGTTCAACCAAATTCTCATGCAAATTTACCTAGACCAAAATTCTTCCCCTACACCAACTTTATTAGTTCCCTCATAGCTAATTTAATTTCCATTATGAACCTGTATTTTATGACATAAGATATATGGATAGGGAAAGAAATTAGGTCAAAACAAGACAGAGAACAACTATTTTGTGCTCCCCTATGTGTTTATCATCTTTTTATTTCTAAATCATGTATCCATTTTGATTTATCATTATATATCGTGGGAGTTGTTGATCTATTTCTAATTTCTGCCATACTGTTGTCCAGTTTTTCTAGTAGGTTTGTCAAATAGGGAACTCTTCCAAAAAATTGGATCTTTTAGTTATGTCAAATGCTAGGTTACTATGGTAATTTACAATTGTGTGTTGAGTGTGCCTCATCTATTCCATTTGTCTTCCACTCTATTTCTTAGCCATTGCCAGATTGCTTTGGTGGTTGCTGCTTCATAATATAGTTTGAGATCTAATACAGCTAAGTCACTTTCATAATTTTTTCATTAATTCCCTTAATATTCTTTTGTTCTTCCAGATGAATTTTATTATTGTTTCTAACTCCATGATAATGTTAGGTAGTTTCATTGGTATGGCACTGAATAATTTAATTAATTTTGGAAGAAATTGTCATTTTTGTCATCTTGGCTCAGCCTACCCATGGATAATTAATGGTTTTCTAATTGTTTAGATCTGACTTTATGTGAAAAGTATTTTGTCATCGTGATTATATAGTTCTTGAGTTTGTCTTGCCAGGTAGATTCCAGTATTTTATATGGCCTATAGTTATTTTAAACAGGATTTCTCTAACCCTTGCTGTTTGGTTTTCTTCATAGTAAAGAAAAATACTGATGATGTCTATGGGTTTGTTTTATATTCTGCAACTTTGCTAAAGCTGTTAACTGTTTTTATTAGTTTTTTTTTTTAGTAGCAGATTCTCTAGTTATACTATCATATCATCTACAAAGAGTAAAAGCTTTATTTCCTCATTGCCTGTTCTAATTCCATCCATTTATTCTTTTTCTCTAATTGCAATAGCTGGAATTTTTAGTGTAATATTGAATAGTATTGATGATAACAGGCATCCTTGTTTCATTCTTGATCTTATTGGGAGAATTCCAGTTTATTTTACAGATTTTTTTATATTTTATTTCTTATATATTTTATATGTATTTGTTATATATTATTTATATTTACAAAATAATTTGCTGATGCTTTTAGACAGATGTTATTTATTATTTTGATGGATGTTCCATTTATTCAAATGTTCTCTAGTGTTTTTAATAGGAATTGTTTTTTTTTATTTTACCAAAAGCTTTTCCTGCATCTATTAAAATAATCCTGTGGTTTCTATTGGTTTTGCTATTGATGTGGTCAATTATGTTGATAGTTTCCCAAATATTGAACCATTCCTGCATTCATGATATTAAACCCAACTGGTAATAGTATATGATCTTTGTAATAAATTGCTGTAAACTACTTGCATTTTGCTTAAGATTTTTGCATCAAGATTCATCAGGATATGGGTCTATAGTTTTATTTTTCCTGTTTTTGTTCTTCCTGATATAGGTATCAATAACATATTTGTGTCATAAAAGATTGATTATTTTAATCCAATCTAGCTGTTTGGATTCCCAATTTTAAAAAGCATTACTGAGGATGTCAACAAAGAGGTAAAAATTATAGGCTGAAGACTGCAGAGGCAAAGCATTGTGCCACAAAAATTATTAAAGAGCTTTAAGATCCATCATTTGATGCTGCTAATGGTACAGGACAGAGAATCTTCTTAGTGTAGGGAGTGAAAGCCCTGGGCTGAGCATTAATCTATGGGACCACAGCATTTTTATTTCGTATAAACAAATGGATAATTAAGCCAGAGGGGATCTAACTTCTTTGCTTATAAAATATATTTAGACATTTAAAAAACGAATAATTACTAGGAAATAGTATGGCATAATGGATAAAGAGCTGGTTTCAAAACAAGAACAAACTGGGTTCAAATAAGTGCACACAGATTACGTGACATTGTGATATAATCTTTGTGCCTCAAGAACCTCTCTAAGACTATATATCGAATAGTAGGTAATGGGGAGTCCCTGCATTGATAGAAGACATTTCTTCATTAGATCTTATACCAATGAAATCAGTGATCAAGTTAAATATAATTTTTCTAAGTAATATCCTATTCAAGAGAATGTCTATATCAGTAAAGAAAGTTAAGAACTAAGATGATTACTCAGATATTGGACCAAACAACCCAAAACACATAGGCATATGTTATTTGAATAATTGATGCAACTCTATCCACCCCAAACAACTGCATTTTCTGCCTGAATTAATGATGTCAACATTTTTCAAACTGAGTCCCATGTGTTATTGCTGTTCTGGGAGTTTTGAATAGGAGCAGAGTATGGAGCCAATTTCCCCTCTCTTAAATAATAAAGAAAGATAAATGCTGGAGACAGGTGTCAGTAATTGCTAGCAGTCCCTTACTCTATAAATATGTTTACACTTGAGTAAGCTTCTAGAAAGGAAATAGAGGAAAGTCTCAGGGAAGCACCAGCACAGATGCCAAAAGTTACCAATGTAGCAGTCATGGAATATGCTCCCATGCCTTCCCTCGTCAACCGAAACTTCACCACCATCCCCTCAACATACTAATCTCTAATTTAGGAGAGTATGCCTTTGATTCCCATCAATCTGTAAATTCCTCCCTGTTTATCACTTTTATTACTTATCACTTTGAAGTAGGCAAAAACAGAACAACCATAAGAGTTTCCAAGGAGGAAAGCATTACTCCATCACTTTCTCATCCCATGTCTCATGTTAAGAGTTAGATGTATCTTCTCTTTTGGCCATACTTCTGATTCCCTACCCCAGTCACCACAGCTAACCTTCAAAATGGCATAAGGTGCTAATTTATTGATGTAACAAGAGGAATAAAGATTATTGAGGAGAAAGGAAGAAATTGAGAGGGAGAAGGAGGTGGGCATGGAAGGACTGACTAGTACATTCTTGAAGAAACATAACTGCTATTGTAAGATGCATCAGGAATAGTTTCCATCTCTGGAAAAGGGCAAAATTGATTTTAGAGTACTTCAGTAAAAGGGGCTATATCCTGCTCAATGCTGTGTCATAGAAGGAAAGCTGGGAATTCATCTTACCCAATCATTTTTCAGACGTTGCCCTGCTCTCAATATGGTAAAGATCCTACCTCCCTTCCCAGCAGCTCTAAAAAGCCATTATCAGAGCCTCTATGGAGCAAAAATACTAGATTCTCAATATTCTACAAGATGGAAGAAGATCCCAAGGATAACCCCTCTTGACCAAGTTCCCTTTCTACTTCTTCTTTCCTGTATTGCTTACAAAAAGTCCCTGACAATGGCCACCCCAGCCCCAGCCCCAGTTCCACGATATCAGTGGCTGGTAAAACACTGGAAGAGTGCTTCCATTTTCCTGGTTATTCCATCACAAAGTCATAGTCCAACATGGTGTTATATTAAATATGAAATTGTGCCTATAGAAGGCATTTATTATAATTAGCATTTTCCACTCCTCTCTCTTTTTCTCTCTAAAATTTCATCCAACCCTCTTACAACAAGTATATAAGTATCTTCAGGCTGCATGTACATGGGTTCTGCCAATAAATTACAAGCCAGAAAGTGCTTTGAGGTAAAATTAGTTTGAAAAATGACGATCTAAATATTTCTTCCCTTTTTTAATGCACACTGACACAGCTCTGAGACACGTTCCTGCATCTTTCCTTCCCCCTCACCCAGCTACCCTTTATTTTCTCCTTTCTACTTCCCCCTGCAGAAAGAAAGCAGTGGCCATTTTTCCAGGTTATTTAGCTCATTTCAGTTTGGTAGTGAGTTTTGTAGCACTTGTCCTTGATGTACTGACTGCACAGAGCAAGAACACTGCTGAATATTTAATAAGACCTTGGAAATACTACATTTAATATTCTCTTGTGCTCTCCTGATGCTGACTTAAAAGGAAACCTAAATAGTGCCTTCCATCGGGTGTAACAATCCTGAAAATACAGTCAGCAAAATAGTCTTTGAAATGATACTCAGCACTCAACTGTCTTCTAAGAATGAAATTCTAAAAAAAGATTGAGAATGTGGGTAAAAATCATAATGATGCAGTTGATAGGCATTTAAAAATTCTATCAACATTCTTTTTCTCCTTAAACTTTTATTTTATTTTATTTTAAGCTATCAATACTTCCTCTGCAACCACATGTACTTCTAGATTTTATTTTGGGGTGAATCATAGAATTAAAGATTTAGATCTAGAAGACACTGTTAAAGTCCAATTCCTTTATTTTGTAGATGAGGAGACTGAGGCTGAAAGAGGTTAAGGTGCTTGCTTAGAATTATGCAGCTAATAAGTATCTGAGGCAGGATTTGAACCCAAGTTTTGCTGACTCAAAGTTCAGTATGTTATTTCACTTCATCATGATAGCATACTGGTTTTGTATGGTCATCACTAGAAGAATCTGCTGAGCCACCTACCTGGCTGCCCACTCTGTTCTCCTCAGCTAATCTCTTTGAGAAAGTCACTTACACTAGGTGCCCCCTTTTCATCTCCTTTCACCCTCTTCTAAACCCTCTGCATTCTGGCTTCTAATTACTCATCCAAGTGAAGCTCCTCTCCAAAGTCACCAATACTTGCCAAAGCTAATGGTCCTTTTTTTTTTATCATTTCTCATTCTTTCTGATATCTCTAAAGTATTTGACACTGTGAATCACCTTATCTTCACTGGTGCTGCCCTCTCCTTGTTTTCCTATCTGCCTGGTCACTTGTTTCTTTCTCTTCTTTGCTAGATCATCATCCAGACCATTTCTCAAATCTCATCAATTCCCAGTTTCCTAAGCTCTAGTCCATCACCATCAAATGTTTTTTGGGTGTCAGTCAAAACAGAAATAATTTCTCTCTCCCCAAATCTTCACCCTTTTCCAAATTTCTTATTACTGTGAAGACCACTATCATCTTTATCACCTAAGATCATAATTTCACTTTACTCCTTATTCCTACTCACCTCACCTTTGCAATCCATTTTCAAATTTTATACATTCTGTCTTCTACAACTCACTTCTATCTTCTATGTACTCCCAGAAGCACAGCCCTAGTTCAACTCTCCTTTCCCCTGAAAGACTGAAACAGCTTCCTATAGAGTTCTTCTGAGTCAATTCTCTCCACATTCCAATATTAGCTCAATTAAGCTGCCAGTGATTTTCCTAAAGTATAGATTTATCAGTGACAGTCTCATACTTGGTAAACCACAGTAACTGGTACCTTTACATCTCCAGGATCAAATATAAAGTCATCTATTTGACATATAAAGACCTTGCTAGTATCTCTGTCTGAGAATCAATACTAAGAATTAATTCCAAGGCAGAAGAGCAGTAAGGGCTAGGCAATAGGGATTGAGTGACTTGCCCAGTTCGGAAGTGTCTAAAGTCATATTTGAACCCATGACCTCCTGATTTCAGGATTGGCTCTCAATCCACTAAACCACCTATCTCCCCCTGACCCTGCTAGTGTTTTTTTTACATTTAATCCACTCTATGTGATTTATGATCCAGTTACACAGTCTTTCTTGTTTCTTGATGTAGAGTTCCTAGATGTTTCTTGAACATAATAGGTCATCTGCTCATTCCCTCCATCTTACTTGGGCATACCTAGAATATTTAGCACCTTCATCTCTCTCTATCTGAGTTTCCCTAATTTCCCTAAAAACTCATCTTAAATCTCACCTTCTATAAGAAGCTTTTCCAGTATCCTATCCATCCCTCTCCAAAGAGTGCCTTTCCTCAATTTACCTTCTATGTCCTTTGTCTATATCTTGTCAGCATAGTTATTTACATGCTATCTTCCTTATTATGATGTGAACTCCTACAAGATGGTATTTTTTCCATTTTTTAAATTATTTGTTGGCATCCTAAACACTTAGCATATTACCAGAAACATAATAAGCTTTAAAAAAAACTTTACATTCTGTTTTAGAATTGCTATTTAGTATATCAGTTCTAAGGCATAAGAAAAATAAGTGACTGACCCAGGGTCACACAGCTAGGAAGTGTCTGAGGCCAGATTTGAACCCATAAAAGCTCTTAATAAATACTTGCTAACTGACTTTCTCAGAAAAAAATGCTGGAATTATTATAAGAAATACCTTCATACAAATCCTGTCTCAGAAATTCACTAGCTGTGTGACCCTGGGCAAATTGCTTAGTCTCTTTGTGCCTGTTTTCTCATCTCTAAAAGGGAGATAATAATAGTACCTACCTCACACGTTTATTAAAACCCAGCTGATTCCCAAAATAACCAAGAATTCAACGGCAGAGATTATGACTATTGTGCTTATTTATGCTTCGGTCTTTGAGGAATTTTCAAGACAGAATTAATATAAATGAAGAGGTCAAGACATAATATGAAAAGAAAACAAATGAAGCATTTTGCAAACTTTAAAACACTATATAAGTGCTAGAAATCATTAGCAATCAGTTTACTTTAAATATAAGACTGTATTCATAAGCTTCTTCCTAATAACTTTAGACTAAAAGCAGTTTTTAGTTGTTGTTTTCTTCTGGTATTTCATGAGAGAAACTTAAATGAAAAGTTAAGACTATTACAAAGAATAATATCATTTATAGTTTCTTGGCATGTTTTTAGTATAATATTTTCTTAAAAGTCAGTGCCTTTGCTTAGGGAATCAGGGAAGAAAATACTTGTCATATTTTGAATTCTGAAGTTTTCTAAAATTCAGCTGATTTCCCATTGTAACCAAGAATCAGAGAAGTAGAGATTGACACTTTTCTGCTTAATAATGCTTCAGGTTTTGGAGAACTTTCATAATAGGATGAATATAAATGAATGGGTCAAATGTATTTAGCTTCTGCCTTTCTCTACCGCAGCTCTTTAAAATGACATTAAAAAATCAATCTCTCTCACCAGTCTAATCATAAGAGCTTATATTTACATGGGATATTACAGCCTTAAAAAATACAAAAATCTGTGAAGTAGGTAGTACAAATATTATTTCAATTTTAGAAATGAGAAAATAGATAGAGATCGAGTCAGAACTAGAATAGGGCCTTCAGGACTTTGTCCAAAGAGACCAATCAATTCATTAATCATCAAGCACTTATTAAACACTGTGTGCCCAATAATATGGTAGACTCTGGGCTATTAAGGCAAAGGTAGTCTGCCCACAAAGAGCATGTGATTTTTTTTTGGGTGCACATCTGAATCATTTTGTTAGCAAGGCTAGTTACTTAAAATAAGAAATTTTAGTAACTAATCCTCACCTCCTACTCAGCTAAATTTGTCTTAATCACTTGATACATTATTTTCACAACAAAAACTATGAAGGTGATTTGTGATTATATATTATACTGCTAGGGCACTAAAGCGCCAAGATTGCTGTGTATGGCTCTTCTTAGAGAAGCGAAGTTATCTGCACGGTCCATGATTGGTGAATTTGATGGGAACAGGAAAGTGAACCTGTGATTTATTTACTGTGGTGAAATTCCAGGTGAGAAAATTCCTTCTGGCAATAGAACTCAATAATTTCCTATTGAAATGAAAGTCTTAGAAGAGTTGCCTGGTATGTCACAACAAGGCAAATATAGAAATATGTATTATATAATAACATATATCCAACCTATGTTATATTACCTGCCTTCTTGGCGATAGAGGAGGGTTGCGAGAGATAGAGAGAACACGGTTTTCAAAATATAAGACAACAAATATTAAAAATTGTATTGGCATGTAATCTGGAAAAAATTATTATTAAAAACAAAACCTCAATAATCCTCTTTGGCTCCCTATTGCCTCCAGGATCAATCCTTTAAAAAAGAATTATCTGGGCACTGAGAGGTTAAATGATTTTCCCCAGAGGTAATGCAGCCAATGTATGTTCCAGAGGCAGAACTTGAATTCAAGCCTTCATGACATCAAGGCTATCTTGTCAAAATACTACAAAATGTCAAAATACTACATTTTGCCATTTCCCTTAAATTCACATTTTCTAAGTCATTACAATAACCTTAATATCATAAGGCTATTTAAAAAAAATCATTGTCATCCCCACTATACTGAATTCCAATAAAAAATTCATATTATAGCAAATATACATAGGTTTATGTAGGATCTTCATAATCATATTCCTTTCTCACTGCTTATGAAAGTAGTGTGAGACTTGGGGCTCATCATAGGTGAGCATGTTCTAATAATACTATAACTACTTATACCCTCAAACCTTAATAGCAAACACAAACAGAGCTATACAGTTTGGAGCTATTAGCTGTAAAGGACCCAAATTCTTTATTGTGGGTTTGAAGTATGAAGAACCTGGAAGTATATATAGCTATGAAAAGGGAAATAGTATGTGGAATATTTCTCTCATTTTTAAAAAATTAGATTAATTATAAATTGCATTTTGTGGTCTTAGTTTTGGACTTTGGAAGACCTGTGTTCGAATCCTCATTTTGGCATATGCTAGGCATGGGAAATTCATTCAGTCATCTACTTATTCAAAGCAAATCTCAAAGATTACAAGAGGTTTGTTGCCAGTATGCATTGGCAGAGGGAGTTTCAATATCAGTAGTTTCCCAGGCCAAAAGAGACACAGATCTAAACAAAATAAAATTAGCAGTGCAATTTAAACTCTCTCCTACTATATCCCCAATCTATTATTGCCAACAGTGACATCTATTTGCAACAAGATGGATGCTTCCTGCAGTGGGCTTTGAAATAACAAAAGAAATTAATGTTTGATAAGATATTTCCCTAGTTTATTTCTAGTCTTCCTCTCCATTGTAACTTCAAATGCAGTTGAACAAAAATAGGTCAATTTTCTTTGTTACAAAGTTGTACACTTGAATTATTCTGAATAAAATATACTTTAAGTCCTCCAAAACCACCAATTTCAAGGCAAAAAAAAGCTGAAGGAATGTCTAGGTGGTTGAAATAAACTGTCACATATAATGGATAAAGGGTGAGAAATAGAATTGGGGACATTTAAGTTCAAATTATGTCTATTATACATATCACACAACAATGATCAAGTCACTATTGATGTTCCAAAAATATTTCTAAGGTTTATAATTTTAAAGGGGCTAATTATCTAGATCAAAGAATGGCATTTCTACATAGGGAGTCCCAAACTCATTAACCTCTCCCTCAAAAAAAGTGGGAGTAAAAATATAGATGGATATGATACCAGAAGTGAAAAACATAAGATATAGATTCAGAGATGAAAAGGACTTCTGAAGATATCCTATGCAACACCCACGTTTTATTTGTGAAAAAAAAAAGCCTAAGGAGATCATTTAATTAGCAAATTGTCCTATTTGAATTTCAGAGTACTAAGCCATCCATAAGTACCAAGTTCATCCATATAGATTCTGTTTGGTAGAACACATTTTAAAATATGGACTTTTCAAGGTATTTATTTTTAGAGTAAATATTAGAATACAAAACTGTTCCCTCAATATGCTCCCACCATTAGTCTCAAATGTTGAAACTTATCCTTCAATATTCTGCTCAAATGGCATTTTCTTCACAATGTCTTCCCTTATTCCTTGGCTGGAAATAATTGTTCATTCCTCTGAATTTCATCATAACTGATTCAGATTTTTTATACATAACTAAATTCTATTTCAGTATGCTTATTTTTGCATGTATTATCTTCCCTAAGAGATTGTGAGTTCCTTTTATTTTCTTATAAGCTTACTCCTTTCACCTAGTACACAGTATATTGAACAAAAAAAAACAATAAATATTTTTTGAACAAAAATGTCAATGAAAGAATGAGTCCTTACTGAAGAGGAGGGTGACGTTGATGATGGCTAACATTTCTGAGCTCTATGAATTTTGAAAAATGCTTTATGTATATAACTTCATTAAATCTTCACAACAACCCTGTGAAGATGATGTTAGCTGCCCCATTCTACATATGAGAATAAGACTTGAGGTCAAATGACTTGTCCAGGGTCACACAGCTAGTCTGAGGAAAGATTTGAAGATATGAACTTGGCTCTTCCTTACTTCAAGTCCAACACTCTATCCATTGTGTCACTCATCACATAAGGAAAGTGACTGTTTTTCAATGAAAAGAGGAATGGTAACTTTTCATTTAAATGAAGAAAACGAGGAGGAAGGAAGGAAGGAAGGAAGGAAGGAAGGAAGGAAGGAAGGAGGGAAGGAGGGAGGGAGGGAGGGAGGGAAGGAAG
>NC_058134.1:260377672-260399233 GCF_016433145.1 Gracilinanus agilis | reverse complement strand
AAGAAAGAAAGAAAGAAAGAAAGAAAGAAAGAAAGAAAGAAAGAAAGAAAGAAAGAAAGAAAGAAAGAAAGAAAGAAAGAAAGAAAGAAGAAGGGAGGGAGGGAGGAAGGGAGGGAAGAAGGAAAAACAGAAGTGAAACAGTTATCCATATTTTTTTGCCAGAACAATATAAAGTTATTTAAGTCCCAGCTACATAAATGTCTTGGTTTACCTTGTTGCAACTTGATCTTTTATCAACACAGTGAAGTTCTCTACAACTGTAGAATAGTAACTTATTATTTATAGTCTAAAAGAGTGTCCTGGCACTGAAAGTTTGTGACTTCCCATTGATCACACAGCTCATATATATCACAGACAGGACTTGAAGCCAGATGTTCAAACCTAGCCTACTGCTCATTATGCCACCCTTTCAGATCTTCATGTGTACAATACAATGTAATGGTACTATGAAGCTACTATGTTCTGATGCAGAGTGGTTTCATCCATATCCACCCATGATTACTGATACTAACCCTCCTAAGGACACCTTAGTATGCTGTGATGACATAGTCAGACAGAAATTTTCCATCAGGTCTGGAGTCCTTATGTATGAAATGACTCAGCCTGAGCTGCAGACTTAAACATAAAGATCCTCTTAATTACAATTTTATTACTAATTACTGAACCCCTGTTTGGAGAGACTTTCTCACCATGAAAATAAAAACAAAGTTTTTTATTATTACAGTCATTGTGACTTTTCCCAATAGTTAAGGCCTGATGATGTTTTTTATTGTGTTATCATCTTTCTCCCTTAACTGTTTTAATTTTCAAATTGCTAAGAAAAGTATTCACATCAATTGCAGTTAATTGGTTCTCTTAAGTATAAGAATTATAGACATCTTAATCTGATACAGGTTAGTTATACATTTCTATGTCTAATCAACGTAAAATCAATTTGCTAAGGTTAACTCTCAAGGGACAACAGAAATATGTATGGCTTTTGGAAATTACAATTCCCTTCTTACCCTATGAAACTGTTGCCTGCTTTCTGGGGGGGAAATGTGATTCAGAAATATTAACTTTATAAATAATGCTATCTTTTCAGTGAGGCAACATTAAAGAGTTCTGGAATTAGAATCGAGAAAGACCTGGTTTTAAACCCTTCCTCCAACACTGAGCAGCCTTGAGGATGTCATCACAGAGGTATATATAGCAATCCAGGTACCTGGGGGAGAAACATGCAATATCGAAATAAATCCAGATGGGCAAGGGGAAGACCTTAAGGAAAGACCTCAATCCTCTAGACACAGCCCCCTATGATGGCAAGAAAGAGAGTCCTAGACATGTGGAGAGACCAATGGGGACACTTCTACCATCAGAGGAAGCAGGGCAGGATCAGGACAAGTAGTTATCAGAAAAAGAATCCTATTATCTAATAACTTCCTAATAACTAATTCTCATTCGTGAGGTCTCAAGTAGTTGTCTATACCTACTGAATGTAAAAACTCTCAACATTCTCAAAGTTTCAACACCCTGTGGAAAAGTTCTGGTGACTAGATCCTAGACCCTAGTTATGGTTCTGAGTCATGTAACAAATTTAACCAATCCTGGTTTCCTCAGGTATAAAATAGAATAATAAAATTCATTTATCTACCTTACGGGGAGGTACACTTTGCAGAATTTAAAGTGCCATGTAAGTGTGACCTAATATTGTTTCCAGCTAAGCTTCTCATTTTTTTATCTCTTCAACATTTGTTCAAGTCTATTTTTAGCATTATGTAATGTTTTCAGGGCTACAATAAAATTTTCACCACTGCTTCACTTAATTTACTACAAATCATGGCCATTGTTTATGGAATACCACTTATAACAAATCAAGTTTCATCTTCCTTTATAAAATATCACAGCTTGTGATGTAATAGTGCTGCTTGGAATTAAATATTGTAGGTAGCCAAACATAAGCTGGGTTCAGATCAGCTTTCCTTTTAACTTAGATTCAGAGGAAATCTCATTATGTATATATGACAAAATTAAGCATTTTCCAATTTTGGAATTTTTTTTTGTTTTTATGAAAATAATGGCTGATCATTTAACATATTGCTCATTTGGCACTATTAATTTGCTAGGCAATATGACTGATAAAGAGTCAGTTGGAGTCAGGCAGAGTGAAGTTCAACTCCCATCTCAGGTACTTACTAATAATGTTATCCTAAGCAAGTAATATAATAACTTCTCTTTGCATCAGTTGCCTCATCTGTAAAATAGGCATAATAATAGCACCTACTCACAGGGTAGTTGTGAGCATCAAATGAGATAGATGGTAAAATGCTCTGCAGATATTTAAGTACCATACAAATATTAGTTATTATTATTATTATTATTAAAATGACTACATTGCTTGACATAATTCTGGGAACATAGTAATAACCTAATTAAATGCTTGTGGGTTGGCTCATAATTATATTGTTCATTACACTATTTTGATTTGCTTAAGAGACAAAACAGACTGATCAAAAGCAGTAATTTTTTTTAAACCTGTATTGTAGCAATGAAAATCATGACTTCTCTTCATGCTATGTTAGAACTGAAAAAAATTAAGAACTCCTGTTTTGAAGTTTCAGTTTTAAATTCATACGACCTTCCCCACTTCAAAAGCCCCACGGATTTTCATCAATGTGAGCACTAGCTTCATGAGTGTGGATTGCAGCCACTCTGTGGTTAGTAGATGGTCTCCGTGAGTTTGTGTGGCCAAAATAGTCACTAGCTTGTGAACTTTGTACTCCTAAGGAATTCTCCATACTTAATACATTTGGTTCTCTGATAATAGATACTAGATATCTCTGATAATAGATAATAGATAGATAATAGTACTTTGATAGTACCTGGTGCAGATTTTCCACAGTTTGCATAGCCTTTAAAGACAGTTTTTCTTGGCTTGGACTAGTGATTACATTGATGTGTTGAACTCTGACTGAGGAAGCTCCTTCCAGAGATGTAAATGGCAATTCTTCCATGCCTTTTAGTCTAAGAGAATTACCTTGGGTCCCAAGAGGTTAAGTGACCTGCCCAGGCAAAAACAATCACTATATCAGGTCTTCCTGACTGAAGCCTGCTACCTATTCACTATACAAAACAACGTCATCAGGATGATTGGTAATGAAACTGAACATTTCTACTTATATTGAATTTTAACATTCCCAATGTATTTTCCTTAAAACAAGTTTTGGAAGAAGATAGAGGCAAATATCATTATACTCATTTTACAAATGAAGAAGCTGCCAGGATGAAGTTAAGAGGCTTTTCCATGTGGACACTACCAGTAAGCTTTGGAGCTAAGATCACAAATCATATCTATAGACTATAAATTAATTACTCTTTCTACTGCTTCAACTTTAACTCCAATGAGCACTTTAATTCAATCCATTTACATTAAAAAAAAAACATTTATTAAGTACCTATGATATGCCAGGCACTGTGCAAAGCACTGAAAATACAACTGAGAGAAAGGCCAGCTCTTCATAGCCCTGTAAATAAGCATAACACCATGACCAGGTAACTGCTTCAAAAGGAAGTTGACTTATGAAAAAGAAAGAATTACACAAAAACCAAAAGTATAGCCCTGGAGCATTAAATATGTTCTTCTTCAGATTTCCATTGATTTCTGCTATTAGCACATAACAAGAGCTTTAAAAATGCTTTATCTGTCTAGTTAGCTTTCCTCACTTCTGTCTCTTCAAATTTCTAGTCTATTTTTTAAAATCTTCTGTCTTTGAAACAATATTGATTCTAAGGCAGAAGAGCAATAAAGGCTTGGCAATGGGGTTTAGAGGATTTCCAGAGTCACATAACAAGGAAGTATCTGGGGTCAAATTTGATATGTCTCACCTCTAAGTCTGGTTCTCTATCCACTGAGCCACCTGCCATTAATTGATATCTTCAGTTCCTTTTTTCTTACTCCTCAACCCTTTGTAATATGGCTTCTCTCCTCATTATTTGACTGAAATTATTTTCCTCAATTTTTGGATGCTATTGTTAACATTTCCAGATCTCTACCAAATGACATGATTTAGGAAATAAACTCTAAATGACCACCCTAGTACAACTATCAATAATCTGGAAATAGGTCTTGATTGATGACACATGAAGAAACCAGTGGAAATGCACATTGACTACTGGGGGTGGGAGGGGGCAGAGAGAGAGAGATTCTTACTCTCATGAATCCTGTAACCATGGAAAAAATTTTTCTAAAAAAATTTAAATTTAAATCAATTGGGGAAAAAACAATAATGAGGAAAGCAGGCTGACATCCTTCACTTGCATTTATTAGAAAAGGTTCTACTATATTCCCATTGCATATGATACTTGCTTTTGATTTTAAATAGTTTTTTAAGAAATTATTTTAAAAAGGTCACTATGTGTATATTTTGTAGGGTTTTTAGCATAAAAGGGTGTTGCACTTTGTCAAAGGCTTTTTCTGCATCTGAGATGAACATGTGGTTTTGCATGTATTTTAAAAATATGATTCATTTTACTAATTATTTTCCTAATGTACATCCATTTTTACATTCCTGATATAAATCCCCCTTTGTCATAATGAACAATTCCTTGGATAAGTCAATGAAGTCTAATAAGATTTTGTTTAATTTTTTTGAATCAATATTCATTAATGATATTAGTCTATACTTTTCCTTCCATCTTCTATCTGTCCCTGGTTTAGATACTGAGGCGCTACCTGTCTAATAAAAGGATGAGGGTATGGTGCTCTTTTTCCTTGTTTTTGAGAATAATTTATAAAGGATTATTTTCCCTGAAGTTAGCAATTGTTTCTTAACTGCCAAATTTGATGGTCTTTTCTCAACCTTTCTCTTTTCTTTTATTAATTCTTATCTTCTATCTTGCTGATACTTTTCTGAGTGCTCATATCATTCCATTCCCATCTCTGGGGCTTGGTACTGTTGACCACCACCTCCTCATAGATAAACTTTTCTCTCCAGATTTCCATGGCACTAGTCTCTTCTGATTCTCCTACCAGTCTGAAGTTTTTTTTAATCAATCTCCCTTGCTGACTCTTCATCCACTTCATAATCCCACGGATCTATCGTTAGTCTTCTCTTTTTCCTCTCTACTCTCTGTAACAACATCAGCTTTCATTGGGTTTGACTATCATCCCTAAATTAATTATATTCAAGTCAATATATCCAAACTCAATTTCTCCCCTGAGCTTCAGTCTTGAATCTCTAATTGCCTATTAAAATTTTAAAACACAATGTCCTAGAGACACATTTCTAACTTTGCATGTCTAAAACTAAATGAATTTTTTCCTATCAAATCCTCTCTTCTTACAAGCTTCTGTATTTCTGTGGAAGGTATCACTATTCTTGTCAGTTTCCCATATTTATTCCTTCAACATTATTCTAAACTCTCCACTCTCTTTCATCACATCTCTTCAATCAGTTACCAAATATTGCCATTTCTAATGTCATAACATATATCTTACCCATTCTTTCTACTCTCAAAGCCAACATCTTAGTTCAGGCTCTCATCACTTGTCATCTAGATTATTACAATATCTTTATAATTAGTATCTCTGCTTAAAAACTCAAGCTTGATAATTTCTATGGAGAAAAACTACAGACTACAGAGGAGATAGCAGAGGAAGACAAACAATCAAACATCCAAACCTTCCAAAAAATGGAAATTGGTCACAAGCTCTTGAGGAGCTTAGATTTGAAATGATGAGAAAGATAGAAGAAACTTGGCAAGAAAAGTGGAAAATAGTTCAAAAAAGAAAATAACAGTTTAAAAGACAGAATCTCCCACTTGGAAAAAGAAGCCCAGAAATCATATGACATGATAAGCAAACTGAAGACCAGAATTGACCTGCTAGAAGCCATGAAAAGCAGAATAGAATGAACCAAAAAGGAAAATCAAAAGATCATAGCTGAAAACCAGTCTTTAAAAACTAGAATTAGGCAAATCGAAGCTAATGATCTCATAAGACAGTAAGAATTAATAAAGCAAAGTCCAAAGGATGACAAAATAGAAGGAAACATGAAATATCTGATTGAGAAAATGGTTGACTTGGAAAACAGGTTGAGGAGAGACAGTCTGAGAATCATAGGCCTACCTAAAAATCTGGAAATAAACAAAAATCTTGACACCATACTATAAGAAATTATCCAAGAAAACTGCCTTGATATTCTTAAACAAGAGAGCAAAATAGACATTGAAAAAGTCCTTAGATCACCATCTACATTAAATCCTCAAAATACAACCCCCAGGAATGTAATTGTCAAATTCAAGAGCTTCCAAGCTAAGAAGAAACTATTGCAATATTCAGAGACAATTCAGATATCAAGGAACACCAATCAGGATTACACAGAAACTGGCAACCTCCACACTAAAGGACCACAAGGCTTGGGATATGATATTCAAAAAGGTAAGAGAAATGGGCCTACAATCAAGGATCACCTACCCATCAAAACTGACTATATCCTTCCAGGGGAAAGTATGAGCATTTAACAAAATAGAATATTTCCAAGTATTTGTAAAGAAAGGACCAGAACTAAACAGAAAATTTGATGTCCAAATGCAAAACTCAAGAGAAACATGAAAAGGTAAACAAGAAAGAGAGGGAGGAAAAAAAGAAAATCTTTCAGATACAAATAGACAACTTCTCTACAACATGTAGACTTAGACCTTTATCCATTACTCTGCCTCATGCTGATAAGCAGAATAAAACAGTGATTATAGATTATAGATATTAGATTGACAGGGTCTCCAATCCCCAATCCTTATCCTGGTTATCCTTTCCCTGATTTAAATTATAGATAAAGAATGTTTAATAAATACCTTCCTGAGTGGTCTTTATATCATGACTCATTAGTCAAATGAGCTAATGCAGTCAGATAACAAACGTGATCCAAGGCTAATCAGAGCCCAATATCAATAATTGATCCAACCACAGGTTGGACCTGAAAGAGTTACCCATCCACCTAACCTTTTGGTATCCTCCCTGGGCAATTGTTATTGAAAGGAGAAATTATAACAACTAGCAAGGACAATTGAGTTGGTGTTCCCCCATCATCTGCACCTAGGGAGAATACAGATCTATCTCACTAGATACCTATATCTCCCTAGGACCTTCTTTCTTTATAACATTTCTCAGTTGCCAATAACTGAAAAAATGAAATTGAGAATCCCCCAAAAGTCAGTTGTGAGAGGAATGGTGAGCATGATTACACTGTAACACATTATAGACAAGGAAAATGAAGGAAAATCAGATTAATTATTTAATTAAAGAAATATTTAAGCAGAAATGGTTGGCTATTCACATGGTGAGGTGAAAGAAGAGACAACAATTGATACCCATTCAACTGATATCTATTTATATAAATCCTTATGAGAAATATTAAACAGAGCATGATCAAGTACAGATCTCTGGGATGCACCACTGGAGATCTCCTTAGAAGTTTACAAAAAATCATAAATGCCTACACTTTGTGTCTGGCCAAACCTTGAAATGGGATATGGCTACATTCTAGGGATTCTTACTAGTTACTTGGAGCTAAGTCAAATTAGTCAAATGATTGCTATAAAAATGTTGGGAAAATGAGCATTTAGAGAACATGATAGCATAAGGAAGCATCATTATTTCTATTGCATCACAAAGTTGGGAATTAAAGAGAAGGGATCTGACTCCAGAATATATCCCAAGTCCAGAAGACTGGGGTTTAATAGATATATGCAGTAAGGGAAATTACTCCCATGTTTTGGTTAAAGTCTTTGGCAAAGGAGCTTTTAGATGTAGAATGGAGGGATGGTATGAGAGTGACTACATGACATACTTATGCCCATTTTCTGTACCTTCAGCTCCCCTTTGTTTGGAGTAATCAGCAATGGAAGCTGGTCCTGAGAGTGCTCAGGATCATAAAGACTCTTACCTCTCCCTGCCCCACTACCCAATCATCTACTTAAGGACTTCAATATATTCAGTACTTCATTATCCTAATAAGCACCCTGGCCTCCTATTTTATCAGTCCCTAAAGTTCCATGACCTCCACCTTTAGCCACCCTTAAATATAATTATATCATTTGGAAGTGCTGCCACCATGTCCAGAGCTCTGGAATTCTTCTCTCTGATCCATGCTTCCTAGTCTTCCATCTCTCCTGCCTCATATTTCTCAAATTTGTTCATCATCCTCACTATGATATCCATTATTCATGTTTTGCCCCAGTGTATCACCCATGCTTTGGCCTCACATTTTTTCCTTCACAGTTCTGATTGAATAGTTCAACTACATGCCAGTTTTTTAATAAGTTTTGACGTATCACCATTAATATATTACCAAAATATAATCATGGGTTACCCCCAATATCTGCTTTTTTTCACTCCTACTCACATATGAATGAAAGTCATACATAGTACACTAGCTGAGTTCATAACAAATATGGTATTTGATATCAATTAGGCTTTCACTATTGAAAAACAATTTTCTATTCTGCCTTGACTGAAAATTATTAAAGCAGTTATTACAAACTTTTTCCCACCTCAAGTTCCCTAGTTTTCCCTCAAGATATTTATTTTAAAAATCCTTACCTCCCACTTACTGAGAAAATAAAGAACATGTGTCATGAGCTTCCAATTCCCATGCCTAAAATCTCCTCTATGTTGCCCTGAATGCTCTCCTCCCCTCTCCTTAATAACTCAACTCCTCTGTTTGTACCTGTCATTCCATCTCTTCCTGTCTCCTTTAGAAGCTTGTCCTCTCAGGAATTCTCTTTTTAATTCTTCAAGATGTTCTTATTCACTGGTTCCTTTTGCTGCCACCTAAAAATGTGCCCAAGTCTTACTCATGATTAAAATAATAATAATAAATGCCCCTCTCATTCCTTTGAGCCACCTCCCAATATCCCATTTCATTTAGGAAACTCTTTTTTAAAAGGTCATCTACCCCCTTAGCCTCCAGTTCCTCAATTCTCACTCATTTTCTAGCTTTGAACTGTATTGCCCAATTCTAAGATTACCAGTGATTTCTAAACTGCTAAATGTAATGATCTTTTAACAGTCCTCAATTCAACTCAACCTCTCAGCAACAACATTGTTGATCAGTCAGTCTTTCTGGATAGTTCTCCCCCATGAGATTTCATCATATTGTTCTCTCCTTATTAACCTTTCACTCATCTGACCATTCCTTCTCAATTTCATTCAATGAATTGTCATTCACATGCTTTTACCAAGCCATGTGTAATCTCACAGTCTAATTGTGAGCACCATTTGCTTATCTTTATATACTTTCTTGTATTATTTTTTCATTAGTTTTAATGGATTCAGTTGTCACTTTTGAAAATATGATCCCTAAATATTAATCTCTCTCTTGAATTTCTATATCAATTCCTACTTGCTGGTCATCATCAACAAATAGCCCCATAAACATTTCAAATTCAGTGTTGGAAATTAACTTAATAGTTTTCTTTCATTAGTCTTGAAAAATTCCATTTCTATTGATGAAATGATCATCCTTCCATTTCCCCAAAATATAAAATTTAATCATTGTTAATTCTCCCCTGTACCTCAACCTCTCTGTCAAATCAGTTACCAAATCTTGTCAATTTTGCCTACAAAGCATAGCTTGAATCCATATACTTTTCTTTTACCAGATGGCCAAGAAACTATCTCAAGTCTTTATCACTGAATTTTAAAATTATTAGAAGGGCTTTATACTTGATTTCTATGAATCTAGTATTTTTTTTTCTTCAATTCATCCTAAACAATGCTGCTAAGTTAATACTTCTAAGATATAATAGCTACGTAACATTTACATAACAGTGCAGCTAGGTGGCACAATGGATAAAGTGCCAGGCCTGGAATCAGGGAAATTTGAATTCAAATTCAGCCCCATACACTTACTAGCTATGTAACCCTGGGCAAGTTATTTAATCCTATTGGTCTCAGTTTCATCATATGTCCAATGAGTTGGGGAAGGAAACAACAAACTACTCTAGTATCTTTGCCAAGAAAACCCCAAATAGGGTAATGAAGAGTTGGACCTGACTAAAAAATAATTAAACAGGAAAATTTATAAAATACTTTAAAGTTTGCACAGTTCTTTACAAATATTATCTCATTTTATCCATAAAACAACTTCTCAAAGTACTATCATCCCAATTTTATGAGGAAACTGAGTCAAGAGAGAAGTTAAGTTACATGTCCATGGTCGCACAGCTAGTAAGGCTGTAAGACTGAACTTGAATTTAAATCTTCCTGACTCCAGGTCAGAACTTCATTCACTATGCCAACCTAGCTGCCATGTTACCCTCCCATACAAAAGTCTTCAGTGGTCCCTTATTACCTCTTTGATAAAATACAGACTCCTCAGTCTGCCATTTTAAAACCTTCATGATTTGGTTTCAGTCTTAAACTAGTTGGTCTTTGGTTTATAGGGTTAGAGTTACATGGAGATTTTGTTGATCATCTAGTCCAACCTACTGATTGTAATGGAAGGAAAAAAGGAAGTCAGGACTTATGTGCCTGTCATGTGTTGGGCACTATACTAAGAACTTTACAGTTATTATACCATTTGATCCCCAAACTAATGTAGGGGGTAAATACTATGCTTATTTCACAGTTGATGAAACTTGAGGAAACAGAGGTTTAATGACTCACTAAACGTTTGAGATCAAACCTGAACTCAGGTCTTCCTGGCTCCAGACAGAGTACTCTATCCATTGTTCCCCTAGCTGCCTAGAGCAGATAAGTAAACAGATGGATAAACCCTAAGATTCCCTCCAATCCTAAATTTATGAATATATTTTTCAAGATTTGTTTTTTTCCTACTACTACTAATTACCCAATTCTACTTGAGACAACCACATCGACGAGCTATTCCTCATCTATTAGACCAGACACACTCCCTCATCTCCATGTCATTGTACAGCTTGACTCCTTGTGGGTAACTCATGTTCTCCTCATTTCTACCTTTTAGAATCCTTACCTTTATCCAAGATTAAGCTCAGATACTGCCTCCTAAGTAACATCCTTCCACTGGTGTGTGTGGGAAGATAAGAGTTAATGATGTATATATGACAGGACTAAAGATGGTACCATCAATAGAAAAAAAAATATCATCTCGGGGTGGGGGGGTAAGGTAGGAGAGATGGGCCTTGTTTTCCTCATGGTGGGATTAAGTGCTTTTGCTGGCAATATTCAATAAAACTGAAGTTCAGGGTAAAAGTTAGAGGGTATAACTAAATATTATTGGGTCACAAAGTTAGAACACAAAGAGATCTTAAAAGGCCACCTATAACAACCCTATCATACTATAGAGAGGAAACTAAGACCAAGAGAGATTTAATGAATTGCACTTAGGTAATAAGGTAATAATTATAGGGAATAAATAACAGAGGCATTCATCTATAAATAAATCAATTAAAAAAGACTTATAGAGTGGATTTAGGGACTAGTATATGTAAATCAAAGCTATTATTCATAAGCTAAAGCTATTATTCATAAGCTAAAGCTCTTATATTAAACCTATTTTGTAGATGGTTGTTAGGGGGTTAAACTATTATGCAGGTGGTTGATAGATGTGCTGAAGATGGATAAAACCCTTATTTATTATCAGGAGAGATGGGATAGGAACACAAGTTAGGAATAGGATAGGAAATCTCTTAACTTCATACTAAAGTGTCTAAATAAAGCCCCCCATATCTTTTCAGCTTCTTCTTGCCTATCAGACAGGCCTCCTTAAACTATTCTCACTAAACTAAGATTAAAATTCTAATGATACATATGCTAAATGATGAACCTTAAACTGATAATGAACTCCTTACAGCAATATATGAAATCAAACTGTCAGATATAACTGTAAGAATCTCTTGACAAAAGGGACACTGATGCAGGTCCTGCTCCCAAGTCAGAGAGTGGACAGAGCCCCTCTGACAGCTCCTTCTCCCTTCAGGAGAAAAGCTCTCCAGAATCAGACTTTAACTCTACTTCGTAGGTATATCTCAAACTTTCAAAGTAATTGTCTCACAAGTCATTAACCAATCTTCTTTGTCTGAGAGAATGATCCAGCAACTCTGCTCCCAAGGAAGGCAGAGCAATATGGTATCCAGAATAACTGCTTTTTCTCTTTTATGGAGGGCCTCTTAAAGAGATGGAGAGTGAGAGCTATCTCTGCCTCTTAAAGCAACAGAGTGAGATTACTTAACTTCCTCTAACCTAGAAACTCTGCTTCTAAGGAGACAGAGAAAATATTAAATAAATTCCTTATAATAGGACTGAGGGCAGAAATTTGTGGAAATGTGCCTCATAAGGATATAAAAGAAGTTAAAGGAACCAGTTAAAATATCACAAACAACTTTGAATAAAAAAAATGGAAAATCTTGAGAGAGAAATGGCATGGCATGCCTACTTTTAAAAAGGTGGGCTACAAAAAGTTGGAGGAAGAAGAAAGAGTGTAAAAAACCATTGGATGATCAAATAGGAGTTCACCAATGTGTCCTAATAGCAATGATGGGCACAGAAATCAGATTGCAAGAGGTTCCAAAATATGTAGGGGTTGAGGAAACCAAAAAAAACAAGTACAGACCAAGCATCTGGAACTCTGGCAATGAAGGAGAAGAGATGGGATAATACCTTGAGAGCATAACAGGATCAAGAGAAGATTTTCATTTAGTCTCAGTATATTGGAGACTTAAGCATATGTGTAGGCAGAAATGAGAGACAGATTGAGATGGAGAGATAAAGAGAATCAAAGGACAGAGAGAGACATATAGAGACAGATGAGAGACAAACAAGAGAGAGAAATGAAGAAAAAGAAGAACAAGAAGAAGAAAAAGGAGAAGGAGGAGGAGGAGGAAGGGAGAGAGGGAGAAGACACAAGCAAAGAAAGAGAGGATGCTAAATAAATGGAGCCAGATTCCAGAGGAGACAAGAAAATGATGGATCTGAATAAGGACACAGATGTGAGGCTTAGTTTAAGCAAGGGGGAGGGTTCTCATTCTCTGAGACTGGAACAAAGAATGGAGAGACAAGGAGGATACAGAAAGATTAAAAGGAATGAAAGAAGTGAGTTGGGGAAGCACAGCTAGCCTTGATCTTGTCAGTAAAATAGAAGACAAGGTCATCTGCTTAGAGATAGGTGAAAATTGGAACCTAAAGAGAGATTAAGAAGTCAATTAGAAGTGAATAAAAAGGATTGCTGACTAGCCCTTAAAGCCTTGTGGACGTTAGCATAAATTAGTACCTGACCTATCCAAGAAAATAGATTGTGGGGGTGCGGAAAGACAAAGTAACAAGGGTTACAGAGTAGAGAGGGTGCTTGTTGAAACAGACCAAAATGTTTCAAAATCATGAAGGAGATGAAACAAAGCTAACTTGGGAGAATATGGGGGGAAATGAAGGAATCACAGGTCTGAACCCTTACACAAAAGCCAAAGTTCCCTCAATAAAGTTAAAGACACTTAACCTGAATCTGTAGTTAACCAAGGCCATTGTTTCCTCATTTTTCAAGGACTTTGTATGGCCTTCCTCTCCAATCCAACCCTTCCCCTCATATTTGGAGATTTCAACATACATTGCTCACGTCCCTTCAAATGCTTCAGCCATCCAGCTTTTAAAATTCTTCAATCTTCATGATTTATGCCTTTTCTCTTCCTCCCAGTAAGGGAGAGTCATGCCATAAGTTTTACCATCAGTCTTAATTATGCCACTTCCTTGGTTCTGAATTCTGAAATTTCCTGCTCTTTTTACAGTCTTCTGTTCTACCATCTTTCCCTCTAATTAAATATATTCTTCATTCCCATCTCTAATTCTCACCACAGTTCCTCCATGTCTCCCTATTCTTTTAGTCCATTGTTTAGGACTCCTTTTCCTTTCTTTACAGCCCTAAAGTTATAATTTTATCTTGTCTTTCATTCTTTAATCTCTTCCCCATTACCATACTGCTATTACCATACAGCCAATTCCTCCCCAACACTATTTGTCTGCTTTACCAATTACCACTGGAAAAACTGACATGACAATGCCAACAAATTCCAATACAAATTCATCTTAACTACTCTTAACTCATTGTTATGGGGAAAACTATTATTCTTCCCTGATTGAGACACTGTCTTACTCCTCATATCTGCAGCTCTAAGACATCTCTGCTCCTGCCCAACAATTCTTCTACTTCTCATACTTTCAGAAAGACATCCTTGCTTTTTATTTCATTGATAAAACCAAGAGTATCTATCAATATTTCTTTTTTCTTCCCAATTCCATATCTATATCACACATTGCTTCTCTGGTTCCTAGATATACCCAGATATTTGCAATTTAAATATCTAGATAGATAGACAGACAGACAGACAGACATAGATAGACAGACAGAAAATAGGTAAGCACATTCGATGACTGACTGATGGTATATGTTCTATGTTACCTTAACACTTCTTTGAATAAAATATACAGGTTTCAACTCACAAAGTCTCAATGCTACCTATTAAGTTAGATCCATTTCCTTCTATTAAAGCTTAGAATCTCATGCTTATTGTCCACAATTTAGGCATTGGAGTCATTAGTTTTCTTAATTATCTCTTTCTTGGATTTTGCCTTCAGTGAAATTTAGGGTGTCTCAATAACCATTCTTTTCCCTTCATTAAATTTATTCTGTATGGTATCAAGCAGCCAGGAGGCACAGTAGACAGATTGCCAGCCTTGAAGTCAGGAAAACTCATTTTCCTGAGTTCAAATCTGGCCCCAAATATTTAGTAATCATGTGATTCTAGGCAAATTGCTTAACCCTGTTTTCTTCAGTCTCCTCATTCGTAAAAAATGTGGTGGAAAAGAAAATGGCAAATCATTCCATATCTTTATTAATGAAATCTTAAATGGGGTCAAGGAGAACCAAAAACTATATCTTCTCCTATTAAAAATGTTAAAGCCTTTTTTTATTAGATTTGCAAGTTACCTGGAAAATATATTTTAACCAGCCTTAGTGTGACATGAACTTCATCCCTGGCAAGGCATGCATCATCTCTATATTTTAAGCTAAGATCCAAAAGCCCAGACACCATGCTCAAACACTGCACTCTTGGCCAGCTCTTCATATTCAAAATCCATTTTACTTTTCTACATCTCTTGCCTTCACTGGCAAATTGAGAAAAACAAAATCTGTGCCTTTATGGTCTTCAGTTTTTTGCCCAAGACTTAAACAACATTTGGAAATGTTTTCCAGGTGCCTTCCAGTAATACCATTTATGCCCACGTAAATCATAAGTGCTTTGTACTCATTCAGCCAATCCCCCCCAAAGAATCCAGAATAATGTTCCTAAGTCATAGTGCAGATCATATTATTTCTGCCTCAAAAACCTTTAAGGATAACCATTGCTACTAGGAAAAAATGAAACATTTCTTCACTTGGTATTTAAAGCTATCCATAAGTCTGATGTTATCACCTACCTTGCCAATGTAATTTCAACAACTCCCCTTTATGGACTCTAAGCTCTAGCCAAATGTTACTACTAGTCATTCTTTGAATTCTGCGGCATGGTACAAGGAAAGGAATGCTGTCATTGGAGTCAGAGGCCCTGGTTTCAATTTCACCTCTGGTCATTATTATCTGTATGTTCTTACAGATATAACTCACTAAGCATCAGTTTCTGTATCTAAAGAAGGATAACCTCTGTATTCCCATTCAGCACAACGTTTATGATCTCCTATCACCATGCCTGCAATGTTCTCCCTCTTCATTCCCATTTCTTTCCTTCTAGAATAAGTAAAAAGAAATCCCTTATTCTCGAATTATTAGGGCTCTCCTTCTTGGATTTTTCTTGGGCAATATTAATTGATTTAGAACCTATATCTCACCATAGTCTCATAAGTAAAGTGTAAGATCCTTGAGGATAGGAACTGTTTGATTTTTACCTTTTAGTCTCAGACCCTAGTCCTTGTGCATAGTGGGCATGTAATGAATTTCCACTGAATTGTTTAGTGAGCGGATGCATAAGAAAGGAGGCTATAAGAATTTAGAGTCCAAGGGGAATGTCTTTAGAATTTAGAATTTCCAAGATTTTACAGCCTTGGAAGTGGAAATACAATGGTGATGTAGGAAATTTGGCCAATTATATCCATTATAAAGGAAGAATAGAAATAGAAGTCATGAAAAACTGAAGTCCCTGAAGAACTGAGAAGCCAAAGCATCAGAACCATTATCAGTGTGAATAGTTAAGTCCTGAAGATAATTGCATGGAGTAACTTGGATGAAGAATGAGGAAAAAAATCATTGCTTAAAGGGAAAGAATATCGTAGAGGCATCAAAAAGGACTGAAAAAGAATAATACCATGGAACTGAATGAACCTCAAAGGGGAAAATTGCCACATGATAATAGTAGCAGATTTCTGAAAGTGGCAATGAAGGGACAAAATGTATGCCAACTCCTGTTCTAGGAGCTCTAAATGTGGGGGCAGCATTACAAAAGGAGTGGGCTACAATGAAAAAATATGGTTTAGGATTGGATACCTTTGTGGAAAGTCACATTATAGTTGGTGCCCTGAAGTAGAAGAAAAGAAATAAGAAGAATGATAAGAAATAATAAACATTCATTCCTATAGTATTTTAAGATTTTCCAGGAGATCTGCATGCACCATCTCATTCGTTTCCTACCAAAAAAATCTGTGGGGAAAGTTTTAAAATACATACACAGATGCAATAAGAATTTTTCACAACTATTTTAATTAATGTAGCTAACAAGATGGTCTATGCCTTGATATTTTTATCATATCAGAATACTCCTTTGTGCTACAGAATCAATTGATCAACAAAAGGACAAACCTGGGATTAAATAAATCTTTTATCAGTTTGGGAGGACGGAAGTGGTTCAAGCCTGTCCAAGGATGGATTCTAATAGCAAAGAGGTCAAATGTAGAGAGCTCCTTGAGGAGAGATACTCTTGTGTTTGTCGTTGAAGGAACTAAGAAGAAGGCTATATAGCGCATCCAAAAGAAATGTCATAGTTTCCCTTTCTCATCAGATAAGTTAAGGAAAGGATCAATACATACATATATATATATATATGTGTGTGTGTGTGTGTGTGTGTGTGTGTGTGTGTGTGTGTGTGTGTGTACATACATGATAAGTAAATATAGGGGATGGGATTTGAACCCAGGTCTACCTCTACTGACTGTGACCTGCTTCTTCTTAGAGAACAAGTTAGTTAGCATTAAAAGTGGGTTGTTAAGGTTTATAATGGAAGAGGCAGTTAGAATAGAATGTCACTGGTGGAGAAAAGAGCTGATTTGGATAGGCATGTGAGCATGAGGAGATTAAACCAAGGAAAATGGATTTATGCCAAGATAGGTGGCAGTTCTGGATGGCAGTGATTAAGGAAGTAGGAAATTGGCAATAGCATAACAATTTAATATATGAAATCTCACTGTTCCAGAAATTATAGTTGAAGAAATCAATTCTCTAAGGGGTATGTACAATCACACTCTTAATTTCTATTTTTTTCTCCTGTTCCCGCTCTGCATGACTGCTACTAGACCTGCCAATCAGGCACAACTGATGGAGGAGTAACCCTAACAGTCCTGGAAGACATCAATGAAGCAGAAAAAGGTGTGTCAACTTGATCCAGCCTGATGAACTGCATTGAAAAAAGTAGATTTACAGGCAAGTTAATTACTCCAAAGGTAATTTGGAGAAGGCTCTAAACTAGGAAAGCCAAGTTACTAGCAAGAGCAATACTGGAATTTAACAACGAGAAAGAATGAAAATTGATCTCTCTCAAGGAGTTAACTCACAAGAGATGCTAGGTGAGATTTCTCTGGGATACCCTCCTAATCTAAAGACTCTGTATGCTAGGGATGATCAACCATTCTGGGAAGCAGCTGCAGAGTACTGGAAAGACCCAGGAGAACAAAAGGAGGGTTTCACTAGATTTATACTGAAAATCAACTGGAAAATAAGGTTGTATATAAATAACTTCATTTTCCAGATAACTGTCCAAGATCATGTCTCTCCTGCATGAGGAAAGATACTTTCACTTTTAAAAAATAATGCTCACCAGTAGAAATAACTGATATCACTTGGTGATTTTCTTATGAATATTAGGTCAAATGATACCAGTTATTTTGATCATTAAGTAAAAATAATCCAACATAGACTGTGAACTCCCTGAGGGTAAGGACCATCATTTACCTTTCCTTATTATTCCTTCACTAATCTCAATTCCTGGCATATAATCATTGTCCTTCCTTTCTTTTGAAGAGGACCAACGATGTCAGAAGATGATGTCCACACTCAAAAATGAATTGTATTTAAGGGAATCAGAGATGCGCAATCATTAGCCTTACTCTCTCTTCTAAGTCCAATGGAAATACAAAAATCAGGCTGAATGGTGATGGTATGAGATGCAATAGATGACCTTGGCATTTTCCATGTCTGACCAAGCTTTTAGCACCCCACATCACCTGCTTTAGTCACCTTTATGAATATTGGAACAAGTTATTCTCATCTTCCCACCAGGGGCAATCTTCACATGCTTGGGCACATAGTACACTCCTAATAAACGATAATTGACTAGTTGTACAGTATTGGAGATATAAAGAAAATAAAAGCTATATTCCTTCAACATACTACATATATATACATATGTGTACATATATCATTTATTCACATTTATTGTGTTTATTCTTATAATATATATGTATGCATCACCCCATTAAAATGAAAAGTCCTTGAAAAAGAAGATTGTACATTCTTTTTCATTGTTTTCTCAGCACCTAGCATTGTGCCTTGCATATATAGTATGCATTTAAGAGATGCTTCTTGATATTCCCTGCTCTCGTGGAACTTATAATCTAAGTGAGGGGTGAGTGATTGGAGAAAAGGGCAAGAATGAGGAAAAAAAGAAGTACTTGAATTAGGCCCTAAAATATAAAGGAAATTGATTATTTGGGGGTAGAGATGGGAACTGGGTGGTCAATGTGTTAGGAGTTCATTTCAAGCAAGAGAAATAGTGTGAACAAAGATAAAAAAGATAAGAGACAAGATAAGAATGAAAATGGCCAAAGTTGATGTCATTTGCACTCCAACTGTTTTCTCAATGTCCAGCATTGACACTTATAGAAGTACATTCAGGGAGGTAAAAAGCCAATTCTTCCGAGTGGTGGTAGACCCTTTTCCCCAATATCCTTAGCATTTTTTAGTTTGATTGAGTCAAAAGAGAGGGACAATGGGGCAGCTGGGTAGCTCAGTGGAGTCAGAGTCAGGCCTAGAGACGGGAGGTCCTAGGTTCAAAACCAGCCTCAGCCACTTCCCAGCTGTGTGACCCTGGGCAAGTCACTTGACCCCCATTGCCCACCCTTACCAATCTTCCACCTATGAGACAATACATCGAAGTACAAGGGTTTAAAAAAAAAACAGAGAGAGGGACAATTCCAACATACTAGATTTTAATCCATATAAACTACAAAAGAATATATTTTAATAAAAGGTAGGCAATAACATCAAAAGGGAATGAGATGGGCAGCTAGGTGGATTAGTGAATTGAGAGCCAGGTCTACTGATGGTAGGTCCTGGGTTCAAATATTGCCTCAGACACTTCCTAGCTGTGCAAATCACTTAACCCCCATTGCCTAGTCCTTACCACTCTTCTGCCTTGGATCCAATATACAGTATTGATTTTAAGATACAAGGTAAGGTAGTTGGTTGTGTTTGTTTGTTTGTTTGTTTGTTTGTTTTTAAGGAAGTGTGGGAGTAAAAGGAAGAAGAAAATAGAGATCAATATACAAATTTAAGTGAGCTCAAAGTTCTTTTTTGGCATTGCCCACTATTCCCAATATGAAAAGTCCAAAATACAGCTGGATTAAAGAGACAATGACCATAAACCTTGAGCTTAGTTTGGTCTCCATACCTTTCCCCCACTCTACTCTAGCAGTTAGCAGAGAGCCTAGAAAATTGTAGACAACTGATAAATGCTTGTTAACCGACCTGCATGAGAAAATAAAAAACACTAAATCCAGAGTACTACTACTAATAATAACAATAGCTAGAATTTACATAGATAGCCTTTAAAGTTTGAAAAATGCTAAGCATATATTATTTCCTTCAATCCTTTTAACAAGCTTAAGTAGTAGGTGCTATTATAATTTCCATTTGAAAGTTTAGGAAACTAAGGCTGAAAAAGGGTAAGCAACTAGTCTAGAGTCACAGGGCTAATAAGTATCTGAAATACGATTTGAACTCACACTTTCCTGATTCCACCAAGAAGTCTAATGTCCTCCATTAGCTAAAATGAAGTTGCCTATGGATGTGCTGAGTATCCAGATAATCTATTAAAAAAAAAAAAAAGATAGGCTTGAGACTGAAGGAACTAGCTACCTAGGTAGGACATATTTCTGATCTTTGTTCTAAAGAGCTTGGTGTCTGGAATTGAGAATCTACTGGTAGAGATGAGAAGCCAGTTGAGTGGAGCCTCTGAAGGGAACAAGATAAGTCATTCAGTTAGGAAGGCTTTGTGCTAGTCCATAGCTGGGACACTTGCTTTTCTAAAATAACTTTTAAATAACATCTGGTTTCTTAAAACTAAATAAAAGCATGGCAGGGATAGTCCAGTAGCCAAAGACTTCAGTTGTCATAAAAAGCTACAAATAATAAGAAGATCAGTGACCAGTGTAGTTCCTCCTAGCCATGGATGATGAAGCTCACATGGCTCACATGGCTACTGGAGCAAGATTAAGTAGCAACTGTAGTCAAACTGTAGTCAAACAAAGCAGTTTCTTACACAGAAAAGACCATATGTCCAAGGAGACCAGCATGGAGCATGGTCAATGAAAGCAACCAAAAGACATCTGCTACCCTTTAGCACTGGGGGTATCAGTCATAGTTCCACCTGTATGGCAGTCCATGTGTTCCCTGGATGCTTTTCTACATGTGTCCCATGGTCATAAGAGATCCCCATGTGTGTGCCCCTCAAATTAAGCACCCTGGCCACACATGCCTGACTTCAGTTGTCCTTTCAAGTATGGATCCTGGAAATAGATGTTTACCTCTCACAATCTTTTTTGGCACATACACACTCATCCTACTGGTGTTAGGTGTACTTGTGGGAAAATATGCCTCAGGGTTAAGTGAGAAATATGTTAATGCTACTTTGGTTACTGTACTGTTTCATTAACTTCCTTTGCTTTGGACTAATTGCATCATCTGGCTGAAAGTTAAAAGTGCATATACTGGGGGGCAGCTGGGTAGCTCAGTGGAGTGAGAGTCAGGCCTAGAGACAGGAGGTCCTAGGTTCAAACCCGGCTTCAGCCACTTCCCAGCTGTGTGACCCTGGGCAGGTCACTTGACCCCCATTGCCCATCCTTACCACCCTTCCGCCTATGAGACAATACACCGAAGTACAAGGGTTAAAAAAAAAAAAGTGCATATACTGATGGACACTTATGACCTAAGCTTTTAGTAGACATACAGAGTTCCTTGAACCAGTAATATGTCTCTGAAGTACCCTGGAATGGGAAGGAAGGAAGGAAGGAAGGAAGGAAGGAAGGAAGGAAGGAAGGAAGGAAGGAAGGAAGGAAGGAAGGAAGGAAGG
>NC_058134.1:260365630-260377340 GCF_016433145.1 Gracilinanus agilis | reverse complement strand
AGGACAGAGGGAGGGAGGGAGGAAGGGAGGAAGGGAGGGAGGGAGGGAGGAAGGAACTGTGCCTCCCAGGTATAAAACAAAGAAATACTCTGGGGTTTATGTTTCTTCCAATGTTACAATCAATCAGCATATTAAGCAGCACTGGTATTGAGTGTTCTTTTATCTCTTACATTTAAGGATGAAGAATTGTTTGGATTTGAATCTCAAGTCTCCAAACAAAAGTTGAATAATCACTTTATGAGTAGAGTATAAAAGAAATTCTTGTTTGTGTAGGACCTAGAATGAATGCCCTCTGAGATAACTTCCAATTCTGTGATTCTATGAAATAAGCCCATCAAGATTGTCAGACAAATGCAATCAACAGAGTATTGTATGATTCAGATTCACCTTAGTTAAGACTGTGCCTAATCAAAGGGATACATTGGTTGTTACAAGGCTTGCAATTTATTTAAAATTCAAAAACTAAATATATATTAAGTACTTGCTCTGAACACAAATATAAATAAGGCACAATTACTCACTTAAGGATCTTACAATATCACAAGGGGAAAAATAATAATAATAATTACATAGACCATTTTGTAGCACTTTATATATAGTATCTCATTTTATATTCAAAAGAACCCTGTGATGTGGTTCTATTATTTTGTCCATGTGTCAGGTGAGGGAAACTAAGATGAAAAAAGCTTAAATGAATTGTCTAGGGTAAAAATCCTAGTAAATCTCCAAGGCAGAATGTGAACTCATCTTCCTGACAAGAAGTCCCTTTCTCATTCTACCGTATCACCCTGCTATAAATTATATAAAGAGCATATACAAGTATTTCATATTATAAGAGAAAGAGATTATGTCCAATATGAAGAATCTGAACAGATACCATGGAAGAAGTAGCTTTTGAGATAGGCCTTCTTTGGATAATGGAGAAAGTAAGCAAGAAAGGAAGGAGGGAGGGAAGCAAGGAAGCAGTGAAGGAAGGACATGAGAAAGAAAGGAAGGAAAAAAGGAAGGAAGGAAGGAAGGAATGAAGGAAGGAAGGAAAGAAGGAAGGAAGGAAGAAAGGAAGGAAAGAGGGAAGGAAGGAGGGAAGGAAGGAAGGAAAATTGATTCGCAAATATAATTTCATTTGATTTTCACAAAATTGCCTATAAAGCAGGTACTGTTCTTGTCCTATTTTAGAGTTTAGAAAACAGAGGAGAAGTTACCTGACTTGCCTGGGGTCATAGAGCTAGTAAGTGTCTGAGATTGAATTTGAACTTGACTTTTTTTTTTAACCCTTACCTTCTGTCTTGGAGTCTATACTGTGTATTGGCTCCTAGTTGGAAGAGTGGTAAGGGTAGGCAATGGGGGTCAAGTGACTTGCCCAGAGTCACACAGCTGGGAAGTGTCTGACGCCATATTTGAACCTAGGTCCTCCTGTCTTTAGGCTTGGCTCTCAATCCACTGAGCTACCCAGCTGCCCCCCAAATTTGACTCTTTCATCATTCCAGGCCCAGCAATCACTGTACCACCTAAATGTCTCTAAGGGAAAGGATATTCTAATTCAAGTAAGAATTAACAAAAGCATTGAGGAAAGTGAAGGATACAGTTGGAAAATGAGAGTGGACCAGTTTTTCTGGAACATAGCATATATCCAGGTAGGGAAGCATCCTAAAAAGGGAAAATAGCATGTACTTATCAAAATAATTGAAAGCAGGGCAGCAATGGCTCATTGGATTGAGAGTCAGGCCTAGAGATGGGATGTCCTGGGGTCAAATCTAGTCTCAGACACTTCCTGGCTGTATGATCTTGGGCAAGTCACTTAACCCCAATTGCCTAGCCTTAATGCTCTTCTGCCTCAGAACCAATGCTTTGTATTAATTCTAAGACAGAAGGTAAATGTTTCAAGAAATTGGAAACTGTGCAACTATATGTATCCCTTTTGGTTACCATTTCTTATTCTGTGTCCATTTAAGTAACTTTTATATAAACAAGACTAAGTTCCATAGGCACCATTAAGAATGGCACAAAGGAATAAAAATATATAGGGTTTATTTGGGGAGAAGTAAGGAACAGGGTAGGAAATATTATGGGGAGCCTTAGACTCCTTAGGCATTAAATACTTCTGATCAGAGGAGAGAACTAATCAGAGAAGTATATTTGGGATTGAATCTGGCCGCAATTGGCAGAATACTTTGGAAGAAAAGACTAAAATCCAGGGACACCAATCAGAAGGTAATAAGAAAATATTAAGAAAGGATGAAGTAGAAATCAGAGGTCTTAAAATAGGGAAAGATTTAAGAAACCATCTAATCCTTCCATTTTACAGATAAGGAAATTGAAATTCAGTGGAGTCAGGAGCCTTGCCTAATGCCATACAAGTAGAAAGTGTCAGAAGCAAGATTTTAATCCATACCTTCTGATTCTAAATTCAATGTATTTTCCCCATTAGCAGGTTGTCTCCCTGTGGGGTGTATGTAGTAGTACAAAAGGAAAGGAGGGAGTGGATATGAAAAATATTGCAGAAGATTCAAAAATTTACTTAATATAGAGGAAGAAAGAGGTAGGAGGCAAAGAAAAGCTATATGATACAAAGAACACAGGGCTTTGGATGAGGGACTGAGACTTTATTTCCAAGCTGAATGATCTATCAAATGCACTGCACTTTTTAGATCCTGGTATTACATCCATTTATATAATAACATCTTAACAGCTAACTCCTATCTCAAAGGCTGAGTATAGAATGTGTATGAAAACTCTTTGAGCTCCCTTGAAGCAGGTATTATGAAAAAATAATAATAGCCGTGCCAACAATACTTTGAATAATTTATGGAATCAATTTACTTTTAAAATCCACTCACTTCCAAAATATAGTATTTGCTGTTTCTATTGAAAGCACTATTTCACAGTACTTGGAAGAGAAGATAGGGCAGAGTTTTCTAAACTATGAGAACACATCTCTGTCCTTCCCATATGAACATTCTGTCCTCTGAGGGGGCCATACGAAATATTTCCAGGTACAAATCATGCCTACTTGCACCCATATTTTTCAATGCAAACAAGCATCAATAAAATAGAGACTAATAGACAAATTTTATTCCAATTGGCGATAAAAGCAGAGCAACGTTTTTCCAAATATGGCATGTTCAAATGAGGTCCAGTTTGGATCTCCATGTGTGAAATCTCCAAGCTGGCAAGGTTTGCCACTGGTAGTCAAAGAATCACAGCACAGATGAGATGTATCATCATTTTGCTTAAGAGTACTTAAAATTAAATAACTTTTGCTTACAAATTAAAAGTAGCATGTTATCACAATATCAGTTAAAATCCTAAATTTTTGGTAAATACCATATATTGATCTAGTTTCCAAAAACTACAACTTTTTAAAAATGAAATAAATCAAGGTATAGATAAAATTTTAAAAGTCAATACTTATATTTACATTTAATTTTATTGATTGTGTATTGCTTCTGTTTTCAAATGAAATAATATTCTCTTGTGATGGACAAATGAATAATCGCATTAATGAGAAAAATCAACTACAACAGCTGAAATGAGCATAAACAACAATAAAAAAATATTAATTAGAAATAAGCAAAAACAAAGCAAACACACAAATGCAGAAAATATGATCTCATCTATTTATCACTGTGGTTTTAGGTGCTGTTATTGGTAGAAGAAAAGACTATTTGCTTTGTACAAATGTTTAGGTCAAGATGTATGATCCCTAAAAATTGAAATGGCTTTAATAAACAAATAAATTAACGTGGAATCCTAAAAATTAACAAGTAGATTACTGGGGTAAGATAAAAAACAATTTTCAGAAAAATAATATATCTTAATGAACAAAAGCAAAATTTTTATTCTCAAATAGTTTGTTGTGTCAACAGAAATATTTTTATCATAAAAAGTGGCATACAGAATTGCTAAGAGTAAAAGGCCTCATTTGATAAGAAAAAAACATCACTGCTACCTGCAGTTATTTTTATGGTTTAAATAATCCTTGGTGAATCATATGCACAACAGATTCAAATGATTCTACTTATAGGTAATAGACTGAGAAACAGGATGGCCCATAGATCTGAAGACCTCTACAATCAATTAATTGAGGGACAAAAATCTTCCTGTTTTTCATTGCAAATAGATGAAGCAGCTGATATAGTTAAGATGGTCATTTCATTGTATAAGTACAATATTTTGCTGAAACTGCTGCTACAGAAGATGGCAAAGCCACAAAGAGAAAAAATTTATATAATCTTTTTAAAAAAGAAAATATCATAATATAGGAAAATGACTTCTTTGACAGAGCTCAATTAATATGAGGGTGAAACAAAGTAGTGCATATTACACTCTATGTTCCATAGATAATCATTTGTTGCATCAAGTTTTTAAGTCATTATTAGTGTGAGAGGGAGTTAACCTTCCTGCTTTGGTTGATGCAGTCACAGAAGAATCAGAATATAATCACAAAGTGTAGAAGTGCTTTGAGTGCTCCTACAAGCTCAAAATGTGTGAATAAGTTCTTTAATTAACTTGAGCAGATTATAGGCCTTGCCACTGGATGAAAACAAATGACATCATGTAGGATTCATCTCGTGACTGCACAAAATAATCACTCAAATCCTTTAGGCCTTTCAATTTTTTTTTAATCAAAGAATAGAGCCAATAATAGACTCAAGAAAAGTGAAGGAAACTCTGAAAGTGCATCTGAATGTCCTAATTAGAGATGCTACATGTTAGGGAATCTATATATGAAGATAGAAAAGACTTCAAAACTCTATAGTGGCAAAAAGTTGTGATTTATCTTTGCCACATATGTATACTACTCAGGCACTTTATAACCATTATCTGCAAGTTTTATCCCATTATTCCTGTTAATTATTTCTTCACTTATTTCTTAATTATTTCTTCACTTCTGAAAGTGTGAGCATCCATTTGTTTTTTAATTTGGTTTCGTTTTAGAAAGGTATGAATTTTTGTAAAACTATCCTTTCTACGCTATCTTTTTTTTTTTAAATGTTTTTCCTTCTCAGTTTATTGGGAATTGTTTTAGTATTTCCATGTCATAGACAATACTATCTTTTGGTTTTAGATGAATACTTTTATCATTAAAAAAAGATCCTTCTATACTTAGATCATAAATCAGTGTTGCACTTTACAAAGGTTTTTTTCTGTATCTATTAATAATATGTGGCTTTGGTTGTCTTATTTTTACTATGATTAGAGTATGTTAATTATTCTAATTTAATAGAGGAGAAAACTGAAGCCTTGATAATGTAAGTGAACTGCTCATTCTCACATAGCCAAAATTGGTAAAGCTAAAGCTTGATTCCAGATCTTACAACTCCAAGTCTAAGGCATTTTGGATTCTGTCTTTGAATTCTTTTATTTATTTATTTTTTTATTTTTTAGAAAAATTTTTCATGATTACATGATTCATGTTCTTACTTTCCCTTTCACATTTCTACACTATCTTAATAAATACTTTTGCTAGGAGTTAATCAGCTACTAGCTGATTTTTAATGTGAAGCATGTGAAGTAGGAGCTCATGACCTATATTTTAGAAGTACAGACCCGCAGGGTTAACCCTAATATTCTAGGTAGCAAATGCTATTTGTGGATCCAACCTGTCAATACAAATAGAAGCTTTGGAATAATCCAAGTAAGAGGTATTTCACTATGATAAAAGGTCATTAGAGGAAATCTCTGGGTAAAATTATATGATCATATAGAGGCAAAGCATATTACTGAACATTCCATATTCAGTGAAATCTATATTACCAGAAAAAAAAACCACGTGGGATTTCTTGTGCAAAAATATTGACTATCTCTCTCTCTCTCTCTCTATCTCTCTCTCTCTCTCTCTCTCTCTCTCTCTCTCTCTCTCTCTCTCTCACACACACACACACACACACACACACACACACACACACACACACACACGCGCGCGCACGCGATAAAGAAACACAAAATAACCACAAAAAGAAATGAGATACATCCTAATAAATAGGAAACAATTGTTAACCAACGTTGGAGCCCTGTACAAATCAGAAAGCTGTATATATTGCATCAATCCACTAATTCACTAATTAGAGCAAAGACTAAAATCAGTATCAAATAGAAGAAAAGGTAAGAGAAGATACTTGTGTAATTATAGTAACTGTAACTTGACCTTTTCAAATAAACTCCTAAAACTAAATGATAAAAAATTAATAAATGAAAATATATGGACTCTAACACTTCCCACGTCACTTTAAGAAATGCAGTTAATATGATTTAATTCAGCAAACATCCATAAAGTAACCACTATGTATGTATAAGGCAGTGAAGAAAAAATATGTATTTTAGGAATCATCTCTAAACTAAAGGAGCTCAAGTTCTGAGACATAATATCCACATAGATAAATAATTGTAGTTATTTGACAAGGAAGAGAGAACTAACAACTGGGTTAGGGAGGGTTATAATTAGAGATCAGGAAAGCCCTGGAATTGGTATGTATTCTGAATACCCAAGTATGAGGACAGACTGGCATTGAGAGATAAATTGTGAGCCAGATTTTTTTAAAGTCCTTGAATGAGGTGGGGAAATCATCCAAAGCCTGGTATATTTTTAAATATTTTAAAAATTATTTCAATATTATTTATTTCCTATGTATTCCCATGTATTGTAGTTCATGCATGTTTAAAAGTTTACCAGATCATACACATACATCTCTCTTCCCTCTCAAATTAAGAACCTCTCCATTATATCAAAATATTGCCTTAAAGATCCTCTTCCAACAATCCCTCTTCTGTGCATACGTGAAACTAATTCCACATGCCTCAGTAGATACAAACAGAGATATACTTTGGTCAGCAATCCCCTAAACATCAAGCAGAGCATTAAAAAAATGGGATAAAACTATGCCTTGCTTATTTCTATTAGTAAGTTCTTTCTCTGGAGGAAGATATGCTCCAGTCATTCTTCAAACAATATTCCAGTTGCTGTACATGATGTTCTCTTGGTTCTGTTCATTTTATTCTACATGACTTCAAATTAGTCTTTCCAAGCTTATTTTAAATTAGTTTATTCACCATTACTTACAGCAGAATAGTATTCCATTACAATCATATGCCACCATTTGTTTAGCAATTCTCCAATTGATAGGCATACCTTAAAATGTTTTGGAAACCTTAAAACACAATATAAATTTTCCATACTATTATTATTAATAAAAATATTATATGGTTTTGAAATGTTTCTGTCTATATTTTTGTAATGAAATTTCTAGAATTTCTTGATTAATGTCATTTCTAAAGGTCAGATGGCACCCTGTATTTATTGTCTCTAGAGAAAAATTTTTAAGTCTACCTACCTAACAAAAGAAAATAGAATCACAAAATTTCGGAGTTAAAGATGATCTTAAATGTCATCTCATTCATAGACTGGAACCCTCTTCAACTTCCTCTTGCTCAGAAAAAAACAAAAACAAAAACAAAAAACAAGTCAACAAATATCTGAATGTCTTACCTTATTTTGATAAAGACTGCTAGAAAGTCTCTTCTCAACCCACACCACCTCCCTAAACTAGCAGAAACTACCAAAACACTATTATAAGGGAAATCGTAAAGACATGCTAAGTTTACATGTCTTAACAAGAAAGTTATCTGCTCTAAAAAAACATTCCCAAAGAGATATTTTGACTAAATCTTATAATGCCTCATACATCAATTGTTTTGTATAATTATAAATTAATATGTATTAATAATTATTTGTGCAATCATATATTCATTGCTTATCCAAATTAATTGTGTCACCTAGGCACTATGCCTCACTAGATAGGAAACATAAATGAATATAAGCTTCCTTGTTGATGCAATTAATACTACATGACATGAGTCTACTCCTGCAGAGATATGATTTTAGAGGCCAATGAATTTGGAGAGATGACAAAGTGAGTTTCCTGTTTCAAGTTCATTGCCTGGCATTTTATAAGCCAGTCATTTGTCTGTATGTTTATTTTATGATTCAATTGATTTTGACAAAATGTGATACTCAATAAATGGGGATCAACATACGCCTCATGGCGAAGTCCACCATCATGTAACAAAATAATCAGTTGGAAAGAAAGTTTTCTAATGTGGTTAGAATTTTCAAGAGGTTTCAGTGACATTGGATACACGAGTGAAGGATATAGAGGAAAGACTTGAATTATTGAACTCTTCTATTCACAGAACGCTTGCTTATAGGGCAACAAAAGGCAGTCGTATCAAGACAGAATTAAGGACAATGAAAAGGAACATATTTGGGAGCTGTTTGGTGGCTTGTTCAGACGAACCTCTGCCTTTGTGTTTTTTTAATGGCAAAAGCCTCTAGTAATAATTCAGTGTCCTCTATTTAAGATGGCTTAATGATGATCACGAGAGAGTTTGCAATAGGAAGGTTATCCTAATATTTCAGGATATCGTCTATGTACCTCGGTTTGGCATTTCAAGCCTTTTACCAACTCCAGCCTCCCTTTTCAGCCTCAATCCCCTTGATGCCCTTTCATACACATTGCAAACCAGCTAAATTGCCCTGGGTTCCTCTCCCAGCTCTGCACCCCTTCACTGGCTCCCAGACATGTACTCGCCCCTAAATTCTGTTTTCCAGAATTACCCTTTGCCTTCAAGACTCACCTCAAGCACTGATTTCTACAGTGGGGCATTCCTAGTTCCCCACAATGGCTGGTTTTTCCCACTGCCATTCACTTGGTATCTCTTTTGCATGTATCTAACTGTATATGGACGCGTCTCCTCTGGATAGAATTGCAAACTCCTTGAGGGCATGGGATATTTTACTTTTGTGTTTGTATCTCTATTAGGTAGCACACAGACTGGTACATAATTGGTGCTAAATAAATGATTACTGATTGAATAATTGAACGAGTAGATGTGTAAAATATATTTGTATTTGATAGTATTTGTGTAGAACAATAAGGTTTTTGAAGTTATTTATACATATTCATATATACACATACACACAAAGTCTCATTTGATCCTCACAATGTCCTGGAAAAGTAGGTGCTATCATTCCCATTTTACAGATAAGGACACTGACATAGGGAAAGGCTAACTGACTTGTCCAGGATCTATTGATATATTTCTATCAATAACTGTGCTATGTGCCAGGCATTGTGCTAAATTTCAAAGATTGTGCTATGAAGTATCTAAAGTAGGATTTGAACTGGGGTATTTTTTTACTCCAAGTTCAGCATTCTTAATATACTCTGATTTTTCAGCAATTATAATTTAGATCAGCAATATTTGAGGTTATTGTTACTATTGTTCTTCAAGTGGCATTTGAAACAAGGAAGGAATATATGTAGCTTTGAAACCTCAATGTCCTTTTTAATAAGGCAATGTAGAAATACATTCACTGGAATTTTTGTCTCTGATTCTTTCTGAGATGAAGCTTTGGAGGAGAAAGGGAAGCATCCTTCATACCCATGGTCTTTCACTTTTAATTTTTAGTTTTAAGTATTTTTTACTAATCTTTTATTTTAACTTAAGCATTTTCTTCCTTCTTTCTGTGAAATATTCTAGAGCAAATATACATGAACAAATTAAAGTTATCCCTTAAACAATGTCAATCATCTTGATAAGATCGACCTCAGCTCTCATGCTATGTATGTGACTTTGTCCCTTAACTAAATTGGACTTCAGGTCTTTCTTCTGGAAATCAAAAGAAAGATTGAAGTAAATGGCTTCTGAGATTAGATCTATCTATTAAAAGAAAAAAAACTAAAAGAAAACTTTTAGTATCTAAAAATATTAGATACTTAAATATCGGCAAATATCCAAAGTCTGACAGACACATTCTTTGTATTTGTTATCTCAATCACCAGCAGAGTTCCTATGTATTTTGTATGTGCTCAATAAATATTTGCCGATGGATGGACCCACCACAAAATTCAAAACCTCTGCCAGATCAGTGTTAAAGACATTTGGAAAGTATGATACTGACAGCATCTTGATGAGATTCTAGTTCTCATGCCACATATATGACCTTGGGCAAGTCTTTTAACCAATCTGAGCCTCAATTTCTTAATCTATAAAAAGAGACATTGGGCCAGATGGCCTCTGAGAACAGATCTATGATACCATGATTATTAAAAGAAAAAACAAATGAATGATTGAATATCTATAACTATTACAATGGCTAACTGAATCCTTCATTTTTCACATTTATACTTATACTTAGTTTTGTGCCTTCAGTGCCTGGCACAATATTACATGTGGCTTAATAAATATTTGTTGATTAATGAGCTCAACCACAAAGGTCAGAACGTGTTCCTGGACAATGTTAGAGCCATTTCTAAGATGTGATATTAAAAAATTGGTTTGTGTCCTTTTCCCAATCCAGCTTTACATGAAAGCAGCTCACTTTTCAGAAAGGAAATTTCTCTAATGCATGTTCTCAGATCTATGACACCTATAACCTAGATCAGAAATAAAAGGGAATGAGTGTAATGATGGCCAGGGAAAAAGTAGGAAAAGGAGGAGCTATGGAGTAAGTCTCTGGTTGCCTGGACCCTGCAGCAAGAATTTTGCCAAATCATAGACATGGAGGAGATAAAATGTAAGCTCTGAGGGAATAAAGATTGTTTTATTCTTTGAATTAGTATTACCAGCATCTAGAACAATGCCTGGAACTAATAGGAGTTTAATGGAGGCTTGTTGTTCGAGTGATTGAGATTTCCAACTTCCTCATTTTACAGATCAGAAAGCCTTGGAGAGACTGATACACTTGCCAGAGGTTCCACAGATTGGAAGTGTCAAAGGCAGGATTTGAACAGGAGCTTCTACTCTAACACCCTTCCCATTGGAACACATTTTCCCTAGTTTTATTTTTAAAAGCAAGGGCACTGTTTCCTTGACTTCGATTGTCATGCGATGATGTGCTAACAGACAGACAGACAATGGCCCAGGCTCTTAAAAAACCTCTTGGGATGTCATCTGAAATACACAAATAATAAAATCAAAGCAGGGAAAATGTAGAGACAGGTAATTAATTAACTTGTCAGGACAGAAGCAGGTGCATTGTTCCAATAAGATTTGAGGGAGTGGATTTTGTTTGTCGAGGAGCTGGGGGGGGGCAGCAAAAAACGGTTGTGTCTGTTTTGTACCAGCTGTAGCCTGAGTGTAATACGGGAAAAATAAGCTGGCAAAACTGTGCCAATGCCAATCTAAAGCCCCAACCAAGCTGGCCTCAATAGAAACTGACTGGTCATGCATAAAGAGAACATGAGAGCTCCATCAGAGGAAGAAGTGGATGAGAAAAGCAAGGCAAGGCATAAAATCATTCGGCATCAGTGATACAACTTTGAAATAACCTCCAAAAGTATGACTGAATTGATCTGGCATCACCTCTCCAAGAAATGGAGTATTTGGTCAGAACGATGCTAAATCCTACATTTATAAAAGCTAGCCAGCCTTCATGGACATACTCAAGTTCTGCCTTTATTTGATTCCCTCCACTCTGCTGTGATCTTTCTCATTTCTTCTCAAAGATCATTGTATCTGGAGCATTTTTCTTTTTAGATTAAATATGCTATTTTATAATGTCCCTTATGTTTTTGTAGACTTCTTAAAAACTTTTTATATATAATATATACATATAATAGCATAGAATGCATGTATAATGATACACACACACACACACACACACACACACACACACACATATATATATATATATATATATATAGTCCAA
>NC_058134.1:260348232-260360718 GCF_016433145.1 Gracilinanus agilis | reverse complement strand
GAAGAAGAAGAAGAAGAAGAAGAAGAAGAAGAAGAAGAAGAAGAAGTAGGAGGAGGAGGAGGAAGAGGAGGAGGAGGAAGAGGAGGAGGAAGAAGAGGAGGAGGAGGAGGAGAAGGAGGAGGAGGAGAGAGCACAGTATAGTGACTAAGTGGGTAGAGTGCCATGTCTGGTGTCAGAAAGACTCATTTTCCTGAGTTCCAATCTCCCTTCAGACAATTACTAGCTGTGTGACTTTGGGCAAGTCACTTAACCCTATCTGCCTCAGTTTCCTTATCTGTAAAGTGAGCTGGAGAAAGAAATGGTGAAGCAGAGCACTTCAGTATCTTTGCCAAAAAAACCCCAGTGGGGTCAAGAAGAGTTAGACATGATTCAATAATAACTAGATATAATTCCTAGGTCAAATGAATCCTTTTTTTGTTGTTATTTTGGTGAAGCCAAAGAAATAGGGTACTGTCATGAAAAAGCATTAAGTATGGTCTGTTACTCACCCTGCTATTGCACCTTGAGCAAATTGAACTTGAGTTGGAATTTTTTTCCTGTTTGACCTTGGTTAAGGCATGTCATCTTCATGGGTATAAGGTCCTTACCTGTAAAATGAGTTCTTCAATGACCTCAAAATGTATCTTTTAGGTTTAAGTTCTTGACTATCATAAGACCCTAAATCACTGACCTACCTCATCTCATTTTCCTCATCCATAAAGGAAAGATAATCCTTTCTTGGCTTACCTCATTGAATGGCTATAAAAGTCAAATTACATATGAAAATGATTTTAATAATAAATCAGGAACTTAGAAAAAACATACTAATCATCCATCTCACTGTGCCCAGAAGCTAATTTTTTCAGACTCTTAGATGGTATATTGCGCTACAGATAATTCCCAAAATTTATTATTTCTAAATATTCTCTAGCTGTTCTGGGGTTTTCTTTTTTTAAAAAGGGATATAATTAGTAAAATATCTAGAAATACCAAAATTAATCAGGCTACAAAATATTACCATACCTAACAGAATATTCGTCTTCAGCCCCTTGATGCTATCTATCATCTCAAAACCAACCAAGTAGCAGCACAGATTCTTCTAAATGAGATGCATCATTCTAATTAGAAGTTTCCATTTAATTCCTCAGTTGAATTTCCTATAATCCTCCTGAAGTATCCTATAATTAATCCTCATCTATGTATGTATGCTAAAAAAGAAAATTAGAAGGTGAAAGGCAAAGACATTTTTTCATTAATTCAATAATCATTAAGTAAGCACCTATTATGTTTTAAATGTTACATAAAACATGGGAAAATAAGAAAAACATAAGACAGTTACTGTCCTCCAAGGGTTTATACACTTTCTGATAAAAAAAATACAGTTGAAATAATTCCATTTATGACTTTTCCTATACTCTGTTTTCAGACAACCTTGACTGGTTAGTTCCATTTTAATCTTCACTATTATTCAAGAAGGCACCTACAAATGCCTGAAAAATGAAATTCACTCTGGCCATAATCTCCTGCCCTTCTACCCAACTCATTGCCTCAAAACCTAATTCCTTTTCTTTGACCTGACTATGATCTTAGATCTCTCTACTCATACCTATTTCCCAAATCTTTCAACTTTTCTGCTTTCACATCTCTTACTCCTCAATATTAATCCCTATGAAAAGCTATTTTAATAATGTGTTTTCCTTGAATTCTCTGTCGTCTTTGATGTTCCACCGTCTCATTCTGCTAACTCTCAAAACAAAGTGTTTTTTAGCATATTCTTTTATGTCCTTATTCCTGGTGGTCAAATCCTAAAGAGAAAATTACAAAGAGAGGTTGACCTACAACTCTATGCTATCAAATATGATGGTGACCCTCACTGCTAACTAACTCATTTTCTCATCCCTTATAGATTTTTATTATTTCCCACAGAAGCTTTTCTAAACATTTCCTTCTTTACTCAAGGGCTCAATTCCACTCCCTCCCTCTTCTCCCCTCACTTTTAACAAGTGACTCTCCCACCCCAATTTTACTGAAAAGCCTGAATCCATACAATCTGATTTCCTCAACTCTTCTCCTTTCTCTAGTTCTCTCAGGTTTCTTATCCATCCTCTAATTTTCCAGTCTGCTAATGCTAGTCTATGCCTACCCAAACAGAAACACTGATACTTCTCAATAAGATGCATCATTTAAGGGAAGTCCATTACTTTCTACTTTACCAGATGGAATAGGAAGTATTGCTATGCCAATTTTATTGATGAGAAAACTAAGGTACAGATTGTTGTCGTTCACTAATTTTACTCCTGCTGACTCATTGTGACCCCATTTGGGGTTTTTATGGCAAAGATACTGGAGTGGTTTGCCATTTCCTTCTATAGCTCATTTTATAAATAAGGAAACTGAGGTAAAAGGGTTAAGTAATTTAACCAGTTACACAGCTAATAAGTGACTGAAGACAAATTTGAAATCAGGAAAATGATTCTTCCTGACTTTGGGCCTGACATTCCATCCACTGGGTCACCAAGCTGCCCACGCTCCAGATAGGTTGAAGTAAAATTCTAAATGTCAGCATCCAGATCTCTAAATTGATTTTTAGTTTCTAACTCCCAAAGGTCAATGTTAATGGGAAATACTTTCCTTCTGTATAAGAGAGGCTGGTCCATTTGGAAGTTAAATGAACTCTTGTGGGTATGTAGGTCTTCATTTAGAGAACTTAAGTGATTTATTAAGTGGTACTCTATTGTCTTCAAAGAGTACACATACCTTCTGGAAGTTCCTTCCTTCCAGAACACATTACATTCACAGAGAAAGAAGTCTTACCTCATGTTGCCTCAAAGAGAAAAAAAAGACAAAAAAATTGAATTAACTTGGAATAATGGCAGAAAAGAAGAGTGGAGCTATGGATACAAGCAGAAGGCATGAGTTCTATTACCCAGTCTCCCACTTCTCAGTAATGTAACATTTGGGCCAATTTTTAAAATTATCTTAGCATGAGATTTGCCTTATCTATAAAAATGGCAATAATATCTTCCCTAGGATGTTCCACCTTAGAACACACATTGCCCTTTGTTTCACACATTATGATACATTTAGTCTATGACCTTATACAATATAGTCATCAATGTTTGTGTCTTATTCCCCTACAGAATTACAAATTATGTGAGGGCAGTCACCAAGTATTGACTAAACTTGTATCTGTGTCATGGCCTAACACAAAATTACTCAAGAATGAGGCACTTTGTCTATTTGTGGGACGAATGAAATAGACAGATGATCCAAGTAAACCATCTGGGCAGGCAGATAGGACCATATTGAGGGTAATCAACAGGTCTCATACCCATCAGTGATTTAGGAGGGGATGTCTTCCCCAAGTATGTGAAGAATTCCCCTGATAGAATGGGCAGATTCGAACATTTGGCTCCATCAGCCATGAAGGTGGCTGAAGAAGGCGCTATGGAACACTTAGAGCTTGGCTGAGCCTCAGAGACAACAAGGTCATTCACTGCATCCTGGGCCACCTCTGGGGGTCTTGACTTTTGTCTTGCCACTGGACTTTGATTGGTGGAAAAGAGAGTTAGGGCTATGACTTTTTACAACTCTGCCTGACTTAGATCCACGTCACTCTCAAGTCATTACCCCCACTCCATGATGTCATTGGTCCCCTTCAAAAGGAAGGATGAACAATAAGATCCATCATTTTTCAGGATTTTCCATTGTTTTCCAAATAGAGAAGAGAGCTGATTCAAGCACTATATAAACAGGGTTCCTATAACCATATCCAGCAGGAAAAACAAAGAGCAAACCATTGGGTAACTGTGGATCAATAGAAGGAGTACTTGAGTTGGAGTCAGAAATCTTGGGTTCAAATCTGACCTCAGACACTTTCAAGTTATGTGATTCTGAACAAGTCATTTAATACCAGTTGTCTTGCCTTTACCCTTCTTCTTCCTTGGAGGTGTTACTTAATATCAAATCTAAGATGGAAGGTAAGAATTTTTTTTAAATGAAGGCCCTCAAGGTTTCTTCCAATTCTAAATCTATGATTCTGGCAGCCATCTGTTGGGCATCAACCTTGGGAACCTTGCTCACAAGTGTGAAGCTCTAAGATGGGACCCACATTCCAGAGAGGGTCAGTCATAAATAGACAACTACTGTTGAGCCATCTTTAAAGGATATCATTTATTACTGCCTAATTTTGGCAAAGGCCAAAAAGGAAAGCATCATTTCATTCAAATAAAAGACAAGATTTTTTTGGTTGTTGTTCTATGGTTCATTCCCCTTCCACTGTCATTGTCAAGTCTCTTTTCACCCCTAGATGCTCCTCTGATAATGCAGAAATACATAAGGAATGAGGCAGGTCTTTCTAATTCATATCTAATCTACTTTGGATCAGGTGGTAGAGAATGGTAGTGAGTCAGCACTAGACTGGAGAGGTAATAGATATTTTAGGTCACCTCTAAATAAAAGGAATGCCTTACCTTTAGATGCATATTTGCTTAAAAATGCTATTACTTAATACAAATAACAATGGCACAATCGTAATTTAAGAAATGAACAAAAATAAACTGCTGTATCCAAAGCATAAAAGGGGTGTTGCTAATTATTTGCAAATAGTTATGAACCCATAATGAGGTGAAATAAAGAGAGAGACTAAATTATATATCAGATATGTGTACACATATGTACATGTATGAATGTATTTTATTTTATAATTTTGTTATATAATTATAACATTAAATTAATAGAATTATTAATATAAATATAAATAATTCATTTAATATAACTTTAATGTATTAATTTCATTCTGAGAAAAACCCTGAAGTATAAGTAGGATAGAGACTATTATTTTCTCTTTACCTACCATTAAAATGTTAGTATTCAAATATTAAGTGACTTGCCAAAGGTAATATAGTTAAGTAATGGCAAAGTCAGCACTAGAATACAGTTCTCCTCACTTCCAGTCCAAGTCTATTTTCACTTGTCTAAATGATCCATCAATATGTGGGAATGATCATTAACTCTTCTCCACTTAATAATATCAATTAACCCCAGGTGGGTCCTGAAGGGATGTCATCCATTGATCTAAAGGATCCTGCCTGGGCAACTGTTATAAAGGTAGGACTTACAAGTGCTATGTTCCCTTTGGTATAGCCTTTCATCTTCTGTTATAGATGACTTTGGTGGTTCTAAAAGATAAATGGTAAATGAAGGAAGACTGAAGTGAAAGCCATGGTTCAGGGGAAATCATTGAAGCCAGAAATCATTAGAGCCAGAAAGGATTACAGGGATCTAGTCCAATCTTCTCATTTTATAAATGGAAAAACTGAGACCTATGAAAAATAGAATGATTTGTGTTAAGTACATAGGGCAGTGCTGGGATTCCAGGTCAGGTCTGCTAACTACAAATACAGTCTTCTTTGCACTGTGCAAGAAATCATAAAATGAAAGAATCTCACATTTGAAAGGGACACAAGAGATCATTTGTCTACTTGATACTTGAAATTGAATTTTCTCTACAAGATGACTCACAGGTGGTTATCTAGTTTCTACTTAAGGACCTCCAATGAGGGAGAGCCCATTGCCTCCCAAGACAGGTCATCCATTCTGAGCTAACAATTTTTAGGAAATTTTTCCCAATATTGAGCCTATATTTTTTATATCCTCTACCCTTATATCTGTTTTCCCCCTCTACAGAAAAATAAAACAACCTCTCCCTTTCCACTCTTCACACAAGCATGACAATATTTCTAAAATAATGCTGATAACTCTTTCACTCCCTTATCAGTCTTCTCTTCTTCAGACTAAACACCCTCAGTTGCCTTTACTGATGTCCATATGGAATTCAGCCAGAAATAAAGATAAAACTGCTTCCTCACCCTAAGAACATCTGAATAAAACTTTCTAACAAGTATCCATGGCAGATTTATGGCAGAATTTTGTCATGTCATAAATCTACCAAGGACTCAGATTATCCATCAGTTTCTATTCTTTCAGGAGGCAGCAAGGTGACTCAGTGAATAGAATTCTGGTTCCCAAGTCAGGAAAACCAAAGTTCACATCCTGGTGCCAGACACTCACTAACTGTGTGACCTTTGGCAAGTCACTTAACCTCTGTTTGCCTTAATCCATTAGAGAAGAAAGGACAAGTAACTCCATATCTTTGCCAAGAAAATGTGGAGGAGAGTATGGCCCATGGTGTCATGAAGAGCATGGCATGACGATGACCAAATTACAACAAAATCCTGTTCATCCTCTTCTCTCTTGTATGAATGGCTACCCTGAAAAACACAATCTTCAAAAATAACATATCTCATGATGGTCGTAACCTGATCAGCTGAAATATCTGTATTTATTGTATATTGCCTTATAAAAAGCTGGTTGATCTCCAGATACATGTACTCATTCTACAAACGCAGATAATCTTCCTACCACACACAAGTACAAAAACCATGTAATATATACCACTTGGACATAGGAGATAGATAAAGGATAAAGAAAGCTTACAAAACCCACCTTAGAACACAGAACCAAAAAGTTTTAAATGACAACGGAAGATTTCTGATTTAGAGATTCAGTTAACAAATAAACAAGGCACAATCTATAACAAATTGAGGACAATCTGCCCTGTAGATAGGTTGTTTTACAATAAATATCACTAAGAACTATAAATTTAGGAAAACCCACTAAAATTGCTAAATCCTTAAAGGATGATATATGTATACTAGTATGTATATTGATATAATTGTTTCTCTGTTAACACTGCCAGGGATGAAAGAGTTTTTGCACTCAGCTATGATGTGCCACCCAGAATTTATTTAGATTGCAGTCAACCAATCCATAAACTTTTATGTTTTACAACAAAAACTGTCACTACATACTGACTACTCACTATGTATGTGATATTGTGAGATTGACAAATTCTCTTTAGAAGACTGCATAACTATGAAGTTAAACTCTCATTACATTCATAATGGAGTTAGGAGCTGCCTTGAGGAATTACCTTAATTATCCCCTAACTAGGAAAATATGAGTGTATCTTATCTTGAATAAAAACCACAGTCATAAATTTATAATGCATTGCATAGAGTTTTATTTACATCCTTCAATAAAGTCAATGGTAAACGTGCAGCTATAATCCTTGATAATTTTACACTTAATTAGTCACATTTTACCTTTCTTTTCAATATTTGTGGCAATGAGACAAATAGAATTGTATTGCCTAAACTGTTAAAATTGGAGTCTTCCATTATACTGGATTTCAAGTTAATTGGATATATTAGACCTTAATAGTTATTTTTGGTTTTTTCATTGAATATACCTTAAGGATTCCTTACAAAGCTGCAAGAGGACATTAAAGGCAGATAATAAGCTCTTCTTGAAAAGAAATAAAAGTAATTTTTCAAATGTTTGTGGTCTTCCTCCACTAGATTTTGGATATAAAATTAGGTTATCATTTTAAAATTTCAGCTATTAATAATTTAAATTCATGTCCCTCATGCCTTTGAAGATATACAGGACTATGGATAGGAAATGTTATAAAAAATAGTTTCTATGCTGGTTCATTTGTTTTTCTTTATTAAGAAAGAAAATTCAATGGAATGGAAGGGGGAAATATAGAGCAAGCGAGGTCAGTATATCTGGAAATGACTAGAAGATTTGTATGGACTTAGGCAGAGTAACATGGGCAAAGGCAGAAAAATAATTATATCTATTTTAAAAGGATCTCATTAATTCAAACCCTACTCATGATTCCAGAGGTCTGGTAATGAAGAATGCAACCTATCTCCTGAGAGAGAGAGAGAGAGAGAGAGAAAACTCTATATGCAAAATGAAGCAACATAGAAATTTATTCTGTTTGCTTATCTGTTTACATATTTATAACAAGGTTCTTTAACTTTTTCAGGTAGGTGGGGTGGAGAAGGAGGTAGAAGAGGGAGAAAAAAATTTCTGTGTTCAAATCCAACCTCAGACACTACCTTTGTGACCTTGGGCAAGATGCTTCACCTCTGTCTCAGTTTTCTCATTTCTACTATAGGGAAATAATCTCACCTACTTCCAGAGGTTGTGAGAATCAAATGAGACAATAATTATGAAGTGGTTATCCTAGTATCTGGGACATAGTATATGCTACACAAATGTCAGCAATTATCTTTAGCAATTATTATGAAGAATTATGATAATAAATTACAAAATGTGTACAGGCATCAAAAGACCGATGAGAAACCAATGAGTCATAATCTGAATGTAGGTGAAATCTGACTGTTGATTCTTGAGTACAGGAGCCATCTAATATGTGTCTCCCTTCTTGTATTGTTTTGTTTTTTTTATTCTCCCTGACCTATGAGCTACACAATAGTAATGCTCTGTCTTGATGTCATCATATTCAGGGGAAATTAAAGCTTTATATACAAATATTTGTGTGTGCAACTTCTTCGGTGCAAATCAGTCCATGAACTTTCTTTAATTAGTTCAATAATACCATATATACATTAAGTATTTATGTATATTAAAGGGAAAGATAATGAGTTAATAGGTAAGACAAAGACATAACTAAAGCACAAATCAGAGTATTTTAAGTGAATATAGGAAATATATTTTAAAAGATAATAATAAGAGAGCTAAGAAGAGACATTAATATGAGTTGAAAAGCCAAAGGAAGGCTTTTTGGGAAAGGTGGTGCATATGCTTTGCTTTAAAGTGTGAAAAATACTGGAGACAAGAAAAGATGGAAGGAAGAGGGTCCCATGAATAGGATATTGCATGAATTAAAACATTTACGGCAGAAAAAGATGAAATAAGGAGTTACTGAGGAGTCCATATCATTTGGAATATAGAGTAAGTTATAGAAGTTAACATAAGACCAAAAAAGCATTTATAGAACTCTACAATTCAGTATAAAAGGTATGGAAAAGAAATATGGAAAAGGTTCTATTCTCCATCTAAAATTTTATTCTATGATTTTAAGATGTGCTAAGTGTAAATTAAGATGATCTTAATAATTTTAATCCAGAAAATTATTCACATGATTTATATTAAACCCAGAAGATCTGATTTTACATAATGCAAACATCAAGGATCATAGATTAAGTGAGCTACAATGAATGTTTTGAATTATATGTAATTTAGGGATAGTCTCCCAAGACCATTTCTAAGAAGGGCATATTACAACCTCTGAAGAACATCAAAGTCACAGGTGACAAGAATGATGTTGACAATGTTGTTATTGTTGTTTGTGTTTCCTTTTTGAAGATGGACAATGACATCATGAGGATTGTGTCTTGACTTGTGCATGAGATGGATTGAAATAAAGCAGATTTGTACGAAGTTGTTGGCTTATCCTCTCTTCCAGAGCCATTAAAGTCCACTGGTAGGACAACAGTTAAGATGGTTGATAATGGCTGACAGTGTAAGGATGATACTCATATAAAGCATTGGCTTTAGAGTAAGAATTAGATTCAAATCCTTCCTGTCATTGCCTGTGTGACCCTTGGCAGGCTATTTCTATAGATCTTTGTTTTCACCTCTGTACAATAAGAAGATGGACTAGGCAGTCTCTCAGGTCACTTTCAATTCTATATCTGTGATCCTGTGTCCCTACAGAAAGGAAAAACAGGTCATTCCCTGTTCTTGTCATAATTCAGAGTATGTTACAGTGTCCAGTTCTCTCTACCATGAAATATGGGAATCAGTTCAATCAAGAAAGAATAGTTTATATTTTGCTTTGAATCTCACTGGTGCCCCTGATTAGAATCACTCTGGTTCCTCTCTCTGAATGACATTGTATTTTCTTCTAGAAAGATAACCTGTAAATCTGTTGAGATCAGGAAATCAGCTGCAATAACTGGTTTTGATTGGCACACAGAGTTAAATTGAGTCTTTAGAACCTTCCCATAATGTGGTGAAAGACCCCAAACTTAATAAAATACTTCCTTAAACTTTAAAATAAAAGAAAGAATAGGTTATATGTTAAAGATTCTTCATAAGCTTCTAAACTATGGTCATTTTCATTGGATTCAGGGTAATCTTTGGGAGATTTCCATCCATGATTTTTAACTTAAAGAGATATTAGGAGGACCAAAGAATTCAATTGTTAGGGACCAAGGAAATGGAATAAGGATGGATTTTATTTTTCCTCTTAAATACCAAACAGGAATTTATATTTTAACCTAAAAGTAACAGGGAGTCATTGGAGTTTATTGAGTAGATGGATGACACCGTCATCAAGAATCTTTATTATAGGAAAATTACTTTGACAGCTATTCAGTTCAATTTTGCCATATACCAAATTAAATCTTTTAAAATCGGAATCTCCATGTTCAGTCCAGGTTGTAGTCAAAGTATATCACTTCCTTTTAGCTTAACATATTCCATTTTCATATCTTTATAACCAACATTCAGTAGCTAGTCTTCATAAATATTAAACTCATTCTAGCATAAACCTACATGAATCCTTTTTTAAAAAGCTCATCTTACTCAATATAGAACTTTTTTAGAAAGCAGTATTTAAAAAAATTCCTTTGGGGGAAAAATAATGTTCAATCTTATTCCTGTTGAATAAAAAATATATTTAGGTGCTGACAAGTTGTATAAATATCTTTAAAGTGAACTAAAAAATGTTCTGTGTCCCTGGGGAAAGAAATTTACTTGTGTTAATGATGGTGACAGTCATTGTTAAAATGCTACCAATAACAAAGCATCTCCATTTTATTTAACGGCATCTAGAGTAAAATATTGGTAATAATATAATTAATAAAGAACATGTATAGAGCCCCTCAAGGTTTAGGAAGCACTTTAAATATTGTCTTATGTAATCATCATTAAAATCCCAAGGAATATGTACTAGTATGATCTCCATTTTTTTTTTGGAGGAGGGGGAAATGACCTAAGATTTTGTTGTTTAGGGAAATCTCAGGGAGGAAATTCTTTTTACCAGTGTAAATTAGCAATGGCTCTATAACTTAGAATAGTTGCTTAGAGCACAGAGAAATGACTTGCCCAGAGTCACATAACCAGTATGAGCCAAGGATAGGACTTGATATCAGGGTTGCCTGATTCTCATGTCAGCTTCAAATATTCCTCATGATATTCATGGCGATCACATGAGATAATATTTAAAGTGTTTTGAAAACTTCGATGGGGTCTATGAATGTCAGTTATCATTGTTACTATTATTTTGCTCTTCTTCCCATTACATAAAATGGAGATGCTTTGCAAAAAAGACCATAACGTCTGTCTATTCTCTATTTACTAATGAGGAAATCAAGGCTTAGACAGACTAAATGACTTACCCACGATCAGTAAGTATTAATGGAAAGTGGAATTGGGATTTATATCTCTCTCCTGACTCCAGGCTTCAAAGTTCTTTCCACTATATCCCACTGCCTCTGAATACCCTGTCCTCTTCCCACTCCCCACTACTCCGTGTCTCAGTCACAATTCCTAATCATAGATATGTTTTCTCAAAAATGAAATACAAATCAAGTGCTGCATTTAAGTCCTAAAGCCAACACCCCATGAACTAAAGGGGCAATTCACTGGTTCAGCTAAAAAAATAAAAGAAAGAAAAACTCATGCACACTGAAGCTCATTGCATTCAGAAGTCAGTCTTGCATAGACTACAATCAGCTCATCGCAAATCTTTATCACAAGAATGGCTTTGACTTTTAATAGGTCAGGCAGCCAGTGTGTGGCAGTAATTTGACCTTCAGATATTTTATATTTGGTTGAATAGCTGTCCATTCCTTCCCCTCTATTTAAAACTTGGCAATGAAGCTTAGATGTAAGGGAAGGGGGGGAGAAGGGGGAAAGGAAGGGCAATGAAACAAAAGACAGCAACTGAAATTGCTTCTATTTGGCATGCCATGGATACATTGGACTGAAATGCTCAGCCAACATCATCTCATGAGGCCATAAACATAAAAAGACTAGAAACATGTTCAGTTTGATTAAATAAAAATACATAATTAAATGCAGAAAATCTTCCTTTAAAGCTGCAGTATCTTTATGTTGTTAATGAATGGTGTCACCCTTGCATACGTCACAGAGTCCAATTAACAACCATTGAAAGGAAGTTCTATATCATGAGACTACTTGCTTTGCCTACACATGATTGAGAACAACCTAACCCAAGAAAAGCTAAATGTTCAAACTGGATTCTTCCAGATGTTAGTAAATTCCCCTGACATACATTAATTAGTCTACAAATATTTCTTAAGTACTTACTATGTGTCAGGCACTGCATCAAATACTGAGAATACAAAAAAAAAATCAAACTGCCCCTGCCCTCAGAGCTTACATTTCTCATGGGAGATAGGGAGAGCAGAATCTAGAAAAGAAAGGGAGGGAGGGAGGGAGGGAGGGAGGGAGGAAAAGAGGGAGAGAAGAAGGGAGGAAAAGAGGAAGGGAAGGAGGGAGGAAGGGAGGAAGGGAAGGAGGGAGGAAGGGAGGAAGGGAAGGAGGGAGGAAGGAAGGAAGGGAAGGAAGGAGGAAGGGAGGAAAGGAAGGAGGGAGGAA
>NC_058134.1:260330701-260347920 GCF_016433145.1 Gracilinanus agilis | reverse complement strand
GGGAGGAAAAGAGGAAGGGAAAAAAGGAGGAAGGGAGGAAAAGAGGAAGGGGAAAAAGGAGGAAGGGAGGAAGGAAAGGAGGGAGGGAGAAAGGTAGGAAGGGAGGAAAGGAGGAAGAGGAAGGAAGGGAGGAAGGGAGGAAAGGAGGAAGAGGAAGGAAGGGAGGAAGAGAGAGAGGAAGGATAGGAGGAAGGAAAGGAGGGAGGGAGGAAAACTAAGGGACAATGTCAGTCCAATTCTGCCACCCACATCTTAGAGCACTAGTGCAAACCCAAGATTACTCTTCTATTTTATTCTAAAGCAGAAGATTTCATCTTTATGTATAAGGTTATTAGTTATTATCAGTATATTAAGTAGCAAATCACTAAAGAACAGAGTGAAAGTAGTACATGAAACTTTCAGATGTGCCAAATTTACAATCATCGAATATAATGCTTGGCACTGACTTTCCAGCTCAACCGATCATAAAGTAGAATGGGCTATCTTGGAATGTTGTGACTTACATAAAGTTGGTATTTAAATATTTGTTTAATAATTGCATACTGGTTAACTGACAGAGTAGGTATGCCTATGTTCATTCAGAGCATAAGCCTTTTTTGCTTTACCTCTGCTTCCAGTATTTCTTTTGTCTGGATTAAGTAAACTCTTCTTATTCATCTTAAGTCCTAAAGTATTTTATTACTCAACACTTTCTATTGAACTGGCTTTGTAATTCTGTGCATCAGATGTATCTGTGTTTTTGTCATATCCTCCACTTAGACTACAACAGCCAGAAGGCCAGGGACTATAATATCTAAATCTGTAAAAAAAGAAATGTTAAAGCCCTTAGCACAATGTTCTACCCAAATAGAAATGTGCATTTGCTAAAAAAAATTAAATGGAATGAAAACTTAAAACTCTACCTTATTTTTCTCTCTCATATCCAGAGAAAATCCCTGAATGGAATCCAAAGATTCCATTGTAAGGTCTAAAATCTTGAATGAGACCCTCAATTTCCTAACTCTTAATTTTCTCCTTTGTATAATGGAAATATTTATACTATACATTTTACCAAGTTGTTGTAAGCATCCAAAGGAATATAGTCTGTGAAATACTTAGAAGGTAGGAAGTTCTATAAAAAATATCAGCTATAATTATAAGCAAAATAAAATAAAAATGAGCAGAAAAAATAAATTTCAGTCAATACAAATTAACCAAGCTAGCTCCATATGTTCTTCTTTTCTTCATCTCGCTCCTAGGGCTAGAATTTTCCAAGTAAGAGCTCTAACTTGCCACTTTGTTTTATATATGTGCCCAGGGAACTCAGTGTGGCACAGTGGATAGAAATAGACCTAAGACCAGGAGGACTCAAGTTTAAATCCTGTCATTAGATCATCCTCACTGGGTGACCCTGGATAAATTACTTCACCTTTCAGTTCTCTAGGCAGCTCTCCAAGACTTTAAGGTATGGTGCTAACTGGATTGGTAGAATTGAAATTGAAATTGAAATTGAAAATCCCAATTTCGATTCATATTTGTTTATTTATAGAGTATGAATCCTGCTTATATGTATGTATATACACTCACACTCCCCTCTATATACACTCATGTACAGATATATGTTTATTTGTAGACACATATTTGAATTTATTTATATACATATATAATGTATATATGTGCTTGTGTCCATGATTAAACACATGTTTATATTCTATTAGATTAACTCAGGGCCATACAAAGCTAAAATCTGCATCTAATGGGCCTTTTGTCCTGACAAATTCAAAAATAAGAATTTTCCACTGAATAACATTCTTTGCTTTCTTTCCCATTTAATTCAATTGGTAACTATCTCCTCCCAAGGGCAAACATGCCTGTGACTTGTGAAGTCCTTCTCTTTAAATGGATAGGGAGGGCTCCCCTGGTGCTCAGATACTTCTATCTCTCTTCATCCCTCTTGGGCCTCTTTTTAACCAATATTCTATCTGACTGGAAGGTTTCCACGTGAACTATTCAAAGGGACATAGCCAGAACCCAAGGGGCTTCTCTAATTTATCATCAATAATAAGGATTAATTAGCAGCATTTCCCCCCGTGACAGACTGCGTTTGGGAACAATAATCAAGTGGAGGAGCTAACCACACAGATCGACAGTGGGAAGGACTTTGTGCATCTCCAAAGTCCAGGGCAAGTCCCTTCTGAGAAGCTACTGCTGGAAATATATTCGGTCTGAGGCAGAGCCTGCTTCCAGACTGATCTGGGAAAACTGCAGTTCTACAGGACAAGCTGGATAACTCCTAAAGGCTTAATCCACAGAGGTACAGCTTCGTATCTGCACATGGGAAGCTATACCTAGAAATGTTTTTGCTTGATCCAAAAACCACTGGAGGGAATACCAAAATAGAAAACGGTCCAACCAAAAGTCAGAGAGACAAGAGGGCCAAAGAATAGCACTGGACACATGGGAAAATCTGACCAAAAGAATAATTATTCTAGAGCAAATGTTTTTAACGTGGCATCTCTAAACTTGTTATAGACAGTTAATTGATAGACATTAGATAGCAATGATCAAGACAGATAATTATTTCAATATAATTGGTTTTCTCTGTAATTCTATGTATTTTATTTTTGTGCATTTAGAAAGAGCATTTTCAAAAGTGTTTCCTAAGTTTCATCTAACTCCCACAAGGGTTCTCAACACACACACACACACACACACACACACACACACACACACACACACACACAATGCTTAAGAAGCCCTGGAATAGAAGGAACTAGAGAAAGCATCCCTTTCCCAGAGTACTTCTTTCCCTCTGAAAGTTGGGGGGAGAACTTGAGTATTTGGGAGAAGGCACCATAATGATGAAACTCAGAGAGAAAAGACGGTAAGATAGTTGCAGGTGACAGAACAGGGTCCTACTACATAGCTCGAGCCATTTCTGGAAAAATTGCAAGGAAATGGGACTATTTGTTCTCAAAGATTACTTTGAGAAGAAAGTACACACACATACATTACCTAAAAGAGTACCCCACAAAGCAACCCAGCACCCTGGGGAAAACCCTAATTTCACTGTCCTAGTTGTAGTTATGTATATATGCTTTGTTCTTTTAAAAATATAACGGCTAGCTAACTCAAAAAAAAAAACCTCAAGTTCTTTGTACATAAAGAACTATTCTGAAGGGCTATATTATTTCACAATGAAGGGCACAAAAAACATCAAAAATCCCAACCAGGAAGGCAGATCATGTCTCATCATCTCTAGTTCATAAATAACAGAGGGTTAGGGTTAGAGTTCCGAGCTACAGACAAAGAGACAACTGAATTTCACATCTTAGGACATCCAATATGGGTCTCTATAAATAAAGCTCTGTTTTCTAGTCACTAAAACTATGGTATTAGATGTGACCACATGCACAGAAAACTATCTAGTCCAAGTCAATATGTGAATAAATTTTCCTTCTACATTTGTTGTTTTTTTTTTTTTTAGTTGTTTTCTGTTCTGGCCAACTCTTTAGTTATTTTTTTTCCTTCAAACCCTTAACTTCTGTGTACTGGCTCCTAGGTGGAAGGATGGAAAGGGTGGGCAATGTGGGTCAAGTGACTTGCCCAGGGTCACACAGCTGGGAAGTGGCTGAGGCCGGATTTGAACCTAGGACCTCCCGTCTCTAGGCCTGGCTCTCAATCCACTGAGCTACCCAGCTGCCCCACTGGCCAACTCTTTATAAACTCATTTGGGATTTTTTTTTTGTCAGTCACTGGAGTGGTTTTCCATTGCCTTCTCCCATTCATTTTACCGAGAAGTCTTTCTGACTCCAATCCCAGCACTCTCTCCACTACAACATTTAGCAGCGCTCTCTAAAATCTCAGTTTATACAGACCAAGACACATCATTCATTATGATGTATTTGGTCTCCTAAAAAAAAAGGGATAAATCACAACATATCAACAACTTTTTATTGAAGACCTTCAGTGAAGGGGAGGCTGCTTATCAAAAGATAATCTATTTTAAAAACTTCATAAAATGACAGTATTTAAGAATTAGAAAAAGACCATGGCTATCAATAGCAAAGGAATCCTCACTATAACTAATATACACTGTAAGTGGCCATCCACCCTCTATCTGAAAGCTTTAGGCTAGACATTCTACCTTCAGACAGCTTTAATTGTTAGGAAATGTTTCCTGACATTAAACCTAAATTTGCCTCTTTGTATCTTTCACTCATTGGTCCTGGTGGTTCTAAACTTTCAGAGACCACACAAAACAAGTCTAATCTTCTTTACTTATCATAATCTTTCACACATTGAAGATAGCTACTATGTTCTCATGTTCTCGAGGTCTTCTTTTCTCCAGGCCAAACACGCTCACCTCTATCAACCAATTCTCAAATGTCATGACCCTTCAAAAAACTGGTTGCTTTCCTCAAGATACTTTTCAGCTTTTCATTATCTTTAAACCTTGGAATTCAGAATTAAACACAATATCCCTGATGAGATATGATAAATACATAATAGAGTAGGATGCGCATCTTCCATTTCTAAAAGATACACTCCTCCAAATCAATCAATCAATCAATAAGTATTCATCAAGTATCAACTATGTTCCAGGTGTAACCTAAAGCTCCTTTATATCTCCCCCATGGCCCCCCAGCTTCACTATAGGAGGGGAGGGAAAGAAGGCAGGGAAAAGAGAGAGAGAGAGAGAGAGAGAGAGAGAGAGAGAGAGAGAGAGAGAGACAGAGAGAGAGACAGAGAGAGACAGACAGAGACAGACAGAGACAGAGACAGAGACAGAGAGACAGAGACAGAGACAGAGAGAGACAGAGACAGAGAGAGAACTGTGAAGAGCTAGAGACGATTCTACTATTAGATGGTGAAGTGGTAATGAATGGTAGAGATACAGCTATAAACACAAATGTCAGATGCTGAGCTTTTTTTTGAAGAGGAGAGAGAGAGAGAGAGAGAGAGAGAGAGAGAGAGAGAGAGAGGAACAGGGAGAATATGACTGGTCAGTTTATGTCCAAATTCAAATCAATTCAATTCATCAGACAACTTATTAGCTGCCTATTTGCCAGGCAAAGGAATAGGAGCTCAAAGACAAATGAAGGGAAAAATTAATCTTTACTCTCAAAGAGAATGGATTCAACTGTAATGAAGCAAAATGTACTCAGATAAGTATAAAAAGTAATTTTACGCATAACACTAACATTTTAAAGATATGGAAAGGTCCTATATAGGACATAGCACAAGAATTGAGCCTTAACTAGAAGTCACATGTTAAATCATCCAGTTTCAGGATATAAATAACTCCCTTGGAATGTTAGGTCCTTGGAGAAGTCATATTCATACTTTTAAGCCATTAGGTAATATTTAGTTCACAGAAGCAATCATGCTTACTTTAACCCTAGAAGATTGTTTCTAAAATAGATCAGGCTGAATTATGAGAGGGGAAAAAAAACTACTGCCACTGAAGACTAGATGACCTCTAAAAATCCCTCTCATATCTAAACCTACAATTGGTTTTTAAGTGGTTTTGGCATTGTAGATAAGTCATTCGGTCCTTTGAGCCATTATTTACATTGTCAGGTTTTAAAGTGATTCAGTAAGTTACACTAAATTCCTGCTCTTCTTGAAGCTCTCCATTAATATGGACAATCTATGCAATACATTATGGCAGAGAGGTGGCTCAGTGGATAGAGCACTGAGCCTGGATTAAAGAAGATATGAGCCCAAATATGGCATCAGATAACTAATAGCTATATGACACAGGACAAGTCAGTCAACCTCTGTTTGACTTAATCCACTGGAAAAGGAAGTGGCAAACCACTCCAGTATCTTTATCGAAAAAAAAAAAAAAACATGGGCAATATTGGTGGATATTGACTTTAGGGTCATGGAGTCAGGCACAACTAAAGGACAACATAAGACATCAATAGTTCATTACAATAATAATGCACATCCCCAAGAAAAAAGTATCAGAAAAGATGGTATGAAGGCAATATAGTGGCATCTTTTATTTTTATTTTCTCTTTTAAATGTATTCAAATTGTCTTTTGGGCATTTCTGTTACCTTGCAGTATATATACACACACACACACATATGTGTGTGTGTGTGTATATATATATAATGTGTGTACATATATACACATTTATTCAAATATATATGTTTGTTTGGATGTATACATATATACATATATATATATATATACACACACAAATACACATATGCTGCTTCTCTAATTGCTTCATTTGGTTTCATTTCCACAGAGAATGTAATTAAAGCTTTGGGGCCTTTCTAAACCATCTAGAACATGTCTCTATATGCATTTCTTTAGCTGTGTCTCACTTGTATGATAAACTATAGCTCAACAATAAGCAACAGAAGAATCCAGAAGCCACTCAAGAACAAAAGGAAGGAATGGCTTAAGAAGCAAAACAGAGAATTTTGGGCTTGGCCTGTGATAAAGGGAAGCATTCTGATCTAAGCATTTAGAGAGTAAGTGAGCAAAATCCATTCTCACTTCTACAACTGATTCAAAGAATTTTATCTTTATCTCTCCTTATTTTTCGTATGAGTTAAAGGCCTTATCTATCGCTGATATCATGGAGATAACTTATGAAATAGCAGAACTAGGAGAACCACAATGGTCAACATTGATAAAGTTCACAACTTTGAAAGACTTAAGCACTTTGATCAATATGATGACCATTTGCTATTCCAGAGGACAGATGATGAAGAATGCTGCTGACTTCCTGACAGAGAGGTGATGGATTCAACACAAAGAATAAGACAATGTTTAGGCATGGCCAATCAGAGAATTTGTTTTACTATATTATGAATATTTATTACAACTTTTACTTTTCTTCACACCTCCACCCTGTCCAGGGGACAGAGACAAGAGGGAAAGAAATGATTTTTTGTTGATTGGGAAAAAAAGGACTTAATTTTGATGAATTAATTGATGGAACTGTATTTTAATACAAAAAAAGAAGGGATAATGCTACAGACTTACAAAGATCTTTGATACTTCAAGAATCTATAATTTTATTCTCAAGGGAATGAGTCTCCTCCATTGACGAAGATCACAACTTCAGTACAAGCAAGTAGATAGTCTTTGAGAAATATTCTAGGCAAAATAGTAGCTAGACAAGTTTTGTTTTTTTTTTAATGATATATAATTATCAAACTCAGCCGCAAAATCTTGCAAATTAGACAGGACCTACCAGAGTCTACAATGCAATGACACGGCCTTCAGGAAGACCGAGTTCTCTCTACACCAAAAGGAGACACTGGAAGAAGGTCCTGGTGGACAATACATGTAAAATGCTATTATATATATATATATATTTTTCCCAAAGAACACATATTTAGCCACCACTGAGAGTCATGCACACACAACATCATACCAAACTAAGCTCTGAGACTCTGGGAACAATGTCTCTAGAAAAAATGTACTATGACTGGAAATTTCCATCAAACTGAAGAACTTAGGGACTTATATACACTTTAGGGAGCATAGAAAAAGGAAGGAAAACTGATTGGGCTAGAGAAGGAAGATTCTTGCCAGAGGCTGGAACACCTGGGAGAAATGCTATAATATATTAAAAGGTAGGAGTGTGGTATTAGGAATCCACTAGCTTGAGATATTATGAATCTTCTTGAGATAAGGAATTCAAGGTACAATTTATTGTGAAGGAAATGTATTTTCTTTTAATCTAATAGAATAGATGTAAGAAGAAAATCATTAAATTCATCTCTCTCCTCCTCTATCCCCCACCTCCCCGACAAATACACACACCATCCAGAACCTTCAATAATTGATTTAGTGTGAATTCAGTTGAAGTTACTAATTTTCACACAGTCCTGCTCTGGTCTGTGCCTGTGAAAGTCCCAGCTGTCTGTGCAGCTGTCCATCAGGCAGTCTGCTCAGTGCCTTGATGAAGGAGGCTTTGTATTAGCAGTTTTGCCATTTCATTCAGCTGTAGGAAAAGGGAGACATCCACATCATCTCTTGCTGAAGGTCACATAGAAATACTCCTGACACTGTGAACATGAAGGTTATAGATGAAACTTCATTTGGTTCTAATGCTGACAGATGGTGTTTACAAGGTTTCAACCCTGATTGACTCCTTTCTAGCTTTATCACTTATCGCCTGTTCTCCTGTATCACATCAAAGGAAACGAAGAATTTAGAAGCATTTGCTCAGCTGTGGAATCACTAGCTCTTCCATTCTTATTCTATTGATATTTTTCTTAATGATGATCATTGAATCAGCGAATTAATACAGCTTTCAGCAAGAAGGATATATTCATTTGCATTCGTCACACTCTTTTAAATGCATTTTAAGGTGATGTTTATAAGCTACAAGCTGGAAATATGGTATAACAGAGTGGACACTCAAGTCCCTAGGAGTCAGGAGATGCTGATTCTATTCCTTGCTCTTTGATTCACTAGCTGTAAACCTTTGGGAAATTTGTTCCATCTCTGCTTCAATATCCTCATGTGTAAAATTAGGGAGCAGAGCTAAATGGATTCTAACTTTTCTTCCAGATCTAATTTTTTAAATGGAAAAAAATGGATGTCTAGCCATCCTCATCTTGAGAGAAATAAAATATGGGGAAAATCCTCAACTCATTTAAGAGACCTTTTAATAGGTAAATTATCCCACAAGAAAACTGGAGCCACAAAGGAATGGGAAGAAAACTAGAACACGTAAGTCTGGTATGTGAAGAGGATTGAGCTTTCTGCTTTGGAGGCAATGCAATCAGTCAATATAATGAGGGTGGAGACATGGACAATTGAGATGACTAGTATTAAGCACTTTTTCTTAACCTTATTCTATGGATACAGAATAGTTTAATGGAATCCTCCCCTCTAGAAATCTGCAAGCAAAGACCAAATGAGTGCTTGTGTGAATTGTGGTAAAGGGATTCATGTTCAAGACTAAACTCTCTAATCCAACTTGGTTTCTGGTCCAACGCTGAGAGCCATTTATGTCTATAAAATCTTTTGTAAGGCCTGTTAGTTTTATAGGATTTGATTACTTTCCACTTTCCAAACTCCCATACAAGGATGATGCTTTATTTTACTTTAAAATGATAACATATATTTTGCTACTGAAAAACAACAACAATAGGCATTTAGGGTGAAAATGCAAATGAAAACAACTCCATGGTTCCACTTATCAAGTGGACAAGGATGATTAAAACAAGTAATAATAGTTTGAATGTATATAGCACATTAAAATTTCCAAAGTGTTGTCTAGATATTACCTCACTTAATCCTCAAAATAAACTTCTGAAAAAGGTAATACTTACATCCCCATTTTAAAGACAAGGAAATAGATTAAAGTTAAATTATTTGCCTGGGACCATAAATATTTGAGGTAGGATATAGATAAATTCAGGTCTTCTTGGCCCAAAATTTAGCACTCTATCCCCTATCAAGAGGAATAGGGAGGAATTACTAAACTGTTAATAGCTTTAGATTCAGCAATTTCAACTTCAGTTCTACCTATGAAGCTAAATGTGGTCAATGATGGAAAGAAGAGTATAGAATATGAAGATATATATCCATAACAGCACTCTCTGTGGTAGAAGAAGGAAAGACAAAATGAAACAAAGAGAAAATTGATTGTATGTCTACTGGAGAATAGATAAATTGTGTGGCAAATAAATGTAATAGAATTTCACTGCTTAAAAAAAAGACTAGTAATTGCATAATAGCACCTAAAGATTGACAAAATATTATATAAATATAATCTTATTTTATCCTCACAACAATCCTTAGAGTTATGGAAGATGAATAATATCAAGGAATTACTTGAAGAAGATGAAAGCAGAAGCATCAAGAAAAAAGATAAGAAAAAATTCAAGTACAAACAGCAAAATATGCTCTTATTTTAAAGTTCTGACATAATTTCTAGGAGTAATATAAAATAAAGAAGAAAATTGTATAAATTTTTAAAATTAGTATATGTTATTTACTTACTGCCTTTTGTTTAAAAATGAAATTTATATGCAATCTGTTCACATAAAAACCATTTTGACAAATAGTACTTTTGGATCTAGAAAGCTCTCTACCTCATTTCTGTGAATCAAATCATCATTCTTTTTCTTTTTTCCTAAGTTTTCTCTTTGTTTGACTAACTAATGTCCACCTAGGTTTGAAAAATCTCATAGTATTATTTAAATCAATGATGACTATATCATTGTTAGCAGTATTGTGCAAAACCATACCTGATCACATTTTATCAATGAAATCGATCCAAAAGAGTTATGACACTAAAGATATAGATATATATGTATATGCATATATAATAAGTATTCATTTAGCTGGTAAAAAGAATGGAGTTATAAATTCAAGCCATCCTCAGAGATCCTCCAAATGAATACCAACAAGAACAAATGCATTGTAATTAACCAAAAGAAATGAAAAACTGCATCAAACCATGATGGGTAATGATTATTATGCTGAATGTAGTACAGTGAGAAAAGTGCTACATTTGAAGTTAAAGGACTTTAGTGCATGTACCAGTTTAATCACTTACTAACTGTATGACTTTGGGCAAATCACTCCTCCTTTGGTGGCTTCAGTTTACTCATATGTAAAATGAAGGAGTAGAACTTCTTGTTTTCTTGTTTCCTTTACATCTTTAAAGTTGTAATCCTCACATAGAAAACAGAAAAGGAACAAGGGGTCATGGTGACTATATGATTATAATAAATACTGCCTAGAAGTATTATTTTAATAGGAAAAAAATGGAAATACATTTTATGACAAACACCTGAAAACAATCTAAGCATCAATATGTGAATGTAATAGAGCATTATTTCATAGTAAATGGCAAAAAATGAAGAATAAAAAGGTAAAACTCCAATGAAGTCATGTAAAATGAAGAATGGAGAACTAAGACAATGCTTCACACTGACAACAAATGTTTGATTTAATTTTTAAAACTGAAAATACACAGAAAGGGAGAGAAATCATCAGAAATAATCATCACATCGCACAAGATGTTCTACTTGTAGCTACCTTGTTAAAGTCACATGAATTTCAAAACATATCACAAATAATGGAAGTTTGTGTTTTTATATCTATTTTTATCTTGCTTGAATATTTTGATATTTGTATTTAAGGATAATTGACAATTTTATAATAAAAATAAAATAAGATTTCAAAATGTTATACATACATTAAGCATTGGAATAAGAAATTCCTCACTCTCAAGCAAATATAACATGTAGGAACTGGAAAATGATTTCCTTAATTTACTAGTCACTAAGACATGAGTACCCATCAAATGTGGATTAGAAAAGCATAAATAATTCAGGATTCCATAACAAAAGGATATGAATAATGAGAGGCACAACAATTAAAATAGATTAAATAGAACCTATAAATAAGGATCAAACAAATTTGAATTTAGGGATAGAGAAGAGAGGAAATATTGTGGGAAAATTGGCCTCCTCATGGTATATGGTTAGTAATCTTTTATGAGAATTGTGGCCAAAACCCACTGGTCTATCTGCACTATAGAACTGAGAAAATGGTGATGGTTAAAAGCAAAAAGGATTAATTTCGATTCTAAGTCATAGAAACCTATAGGGAATAGTGTTTAGTCATGTCATCACAGCTAGAGGTATTAGAATCAGTACTTTATTTACAGATTTTTATGCACAGTAATTTTCATCAGCTTGGAGAATTTCAAATAAAATCCTTCCTAGAAACACAAGGATGGATTATATGAATTCTCATGGTCCATTACAGTTTTATGAAACCATGATTCTTACTTTCCAGCAAAATGAATGAGGAGTAAATGACAGGCAATGTACTATGCATTTAAACCAATTATAGGAATGAAACCAGGCTGTTAGAGCAAAAATAACAGAGACAGAATAAGAGGATCATTCCTAAAGGGAAGAAGCAGAGGATACCATGTTTTTCTTCTACTGTTGAAATAGTGAATATCACCATAAGTCTTGCAATTTGCCTGGCAGAGTCCCTAACAGAAATTCCCTGTCAATCGAAACACCAGCATCATCAGCATTAGCAGCAGCAGCAGCAGCAGCAGTAGCAGCAGCAGCAGCATCATAAATTATTGTGGGGTATAATGTTTAAAACTCTAAAATCTGGTTTAGATTTACATAAAGAACAAATGTATTTTCTAAAAGCTTACTGTGCCACTGTGTTGGCTTTGTTTCTCTTTATTCTTTCTTCCTCCTTCCCAGTACCATCCTATCCTTCTTTTGAACTATAGAATAAGGACCCTGTTTTATTCTGTATTATCTTCTAACCTACATATCAGGTCACAAATGATTTATTTCATCATCCTCAAGTGGAAAGAATACTGCAGTAAATGTAAAAAAAAGATTGCCTATGACCTTGGCCAAGTCAGTTAACCACCTCAAATCTGTTTTTGCATCCATAAAAACAATCTTTCTAAGGTCTGTTTTTAGCTTTAAAATTTTACAAAGTAATTCCTAAATGATACGTCATGCTCCTCTGTATAAAATTTATAAATCTATGGATTGCTAATGATAACAGCAACAAACAGAATAATATCAATTATAGACAAAATAAATTATTTCTAAAATAATTTTTGCTTTGGGAATAACTACTTCTCACACTTGGGACCATCAGAAAAGTTAAACCAATGGTCAAAATTCCCCATTAATGTGTTTATTTTTTCAAAGAAAACAGTAATGTAAAAGAAAAGATATTTCATGAAATAACATAGTAAAGTTTACAATAGAATATTGATGGTCCCCAATAAACCTAGACTACACTTTCCACAAGTAAACCCATCATGAATTTAGTCTGTCTGTTCAATATCTGAGGATGGGAAAGTCACGCTTCTGACACTATAAGACCAGCATCAACCATCTGCTTTTATGGGAGCTAAAAACCTGGACAAAATCTGAGTTCAGATACCATCTTGGACACTTACTAGTTATGCAAGTCTTGGAAAACCATTCAACTTCTCTCAGCCTCAGTTTTCTCTTCTATAAAATGTGGATAATAATAATATCTACCTTGCCTGGTTTTTGTGAGGATCTAATGAAATAATATTTATGAAACATTTTGCAGACTATAAGATATAATATAAACTGGATTATCATTATTATCCTACACTCACTGGAATGGTTCCTTAATGAATACTCCCAAGAGATGCCAAATAGAGGATTTTATATTTGATCCTAAAGTCAATAGGAGAAAAAATAAAATAAAATAAAGCCAATGGGGGATCTTTGGAGTTTATAGAGGTGAAAAATTTAAGGGATCAGATCTATGCTTTAAGCAAATCACTTTGGCAGTATTTGGTAAGAACTATGGATTGCAGAGGAGAGATCAATTAGTAGGTTATTCAATAGATCCAAGTGAGAGGTGATGAGGATCTGAACTAGAAATGATGGCTGGGTAAGTATAGAAAAGGATGCAATATAAAATTCCAAGGATGATAATATTTGACACCTGCTTACATATGTGAGTGAATGAATAAAATGAGGGGGCGAATGAATGAAAGCAAGAAGTCAAGAATAAGCGTGAGGTGGCAAAACCAGATGACAAAAGAGCAAGAAAGTACCCTAGAGAAACATGAGTTTGATGAGAGAGGGAATGTGATGTAATCTTCAGATTCAGATCGGTTTCGATCTATGCCTGTTCCTCCAGTGTGACTCTCATTTCACCAAAACAAATTGCTGCTGGAGAGGCTCTTAGTTCTTGATTACTATTCCAGGACACAGATCCCACCCTTCAAGAGTGCCTGCCATAGTCAGGAGATGATCTGCATGGGGAAAAGAATATAAGACTTGGGTATGTTAGGTGGGGAAAGAGAAATAACCCCTAATTTCATCCCAATACTGATACAGATCCTGTGGTCACAGAAAGGTTTTAATTGATTTGAAGGATTGATAAAAAGCAGATTAGAGAAGGATGGCCCAATTCCCTATTTCATACTTGCTACTATGTGATACTTGAGTTGGTAGTTATATGTGGTAGTTTTCTTCATTTCTTTTTATTTAAAACTCTCGATATATAAATTCATTTATTAATCCCCTTTCACAGATGATATTTTTGAATCTTTGGCATATTTATTCTTACATGTCCTCCCTAAATGCTACTCCATCCCTACCAGGTGCTCATCATTCCTAAATCACATGCCATGACCCAGAATTGCAGGTCCTGTTTTCATATTCCATCCTCTTATCCAGTGGTTTGTAGCCAAAATTGGTCTTTCTCTTTCTAATTCCAATCAGGAGCAGTGGCATAAACTCTACCTGTATCCCCAAAGCCTTCAGTTTCCTACCCAGAATATCATAATCCTATGAATTCTGTTTCCAACCTCTACATATTATATTGTATACAAATGCTAAGACAAGCTTTTTTCCCAACAAAACAATTCTCAGACATAACAGACATTCCAAATACCCATTCGTGTATCTACAGTGAGAGGAGAGCAGCTTGTGCTCCACCATGGTTACTATTAGGATCATCGTTTTCCTACCAAGATGTAAATGGATCCTCAGCAGTGCTCATCTCCACACTGTGTGATTTCATAAGCGAAGCTATTTAGTCCTCCTGAGTCACTGATAGGAACTTAATAAAAACCAATGCCTGTGCTCAGGATGAGCCAGCTGTGCTGTCAGAGCCAATGAGGTCACAGATCTGATTTAATATGGAGACAAAAAGTATTAGTCTATTTCAGTCTGAACAAGAATGAACAACTTCCACAAATAGAACACCCTTGAAATGAGAAGGGGAAAAAAGGGTAAATTTCAAAAGATAAAGTATTTTTCTTCTTGGAAAAATACCACCACCCTCCTTTCCCCTTCCCAAGGACTGCCCAATGTACACATACTTCTGCTTGAGAAAATGAAAGGACTTGAGAGGGGAGTTCAGATTTGTCCTTTTTTGTTGTCATACTCCACATAACAACCTCTACAAGAGAGTATCAATTTTGTGGGCTACTGCAGCTCTCAAGTCCTGAGGGAGAGGACAGGAGTGACAAGGGGAAGGGAGGAACAATACTTTGTTTTTGCTCCCCTGTGGCCAAATTTAACAAGCCTTGAAATTGCAAAAGAATGAACTTTCATTTGGAAAAAGGGATGGCATTTAAAACCTCAAATAATCAAGTTCCAACTGCTTATCCCAGCAATGTGAATTGACAGCATGTGCACATACATAATCAAATGGGAAAAAATAATCGTGCATTCCAATGAACTGCATAGCACAAAAAAGCCAATTGCCCAAGGGAAGTGTCAGGAATAATTTCCCTGCTTGCATTGCTCTCTCTGAGGTGTGTCACAGTCCAATTCCATCAATTGGAAGAAGAACCAGGAACTCAACTGAAGCTCTTAGATTCACCTTGCTTCATGGCTTTGAAAGGCAAAGGAAGCTCACTCTGCACATGTGTGTGTGTGTCCGTAAGTTTAACAAAAGACATTTAAAAGAATTTTCAAAGTTTCATCAGATGAATTTTTTTGTAATACTGGTTTCATACACAATAATGAGACAAATTATGTGCTGATATTAAAATGAACCATATTTCAAAGCCTGTGTATTGAGTAGAAGGAAGGAAGAATACACACAAGAGGTAGTTTGGTTTTTTTCTTTTTTTTTAAACTGGAGGAAATTGAATGGAACTAGTTTTGTAAAACATGAATTACATAGAAGTTAAACTGTAAAAAACTATGAAATCTGTTTTACAGAAGTCAAAAAAGTAACCATAGTACAATGAATCAAAATGATACTTTCTAAGGAAATGATTTCTATAATGCATATTTATGTAGCATTTTATAGATAAGCTTTCTCTAAGATCAAAACCAACTTTTCATTATCACATGAAAGTGATGCTATACTCTTAAAGACTATGTTTATATAAAATGATTTAAGGAAAACATGTTCAGAAACCTTTGCTATTCTCTCTTTAACGTGCTATCTCCAGGTTACAGAATTGGGGGTTGGAGTTGACACAGTGCTGAAGCCTATGGTCCCTTTCTAAGTATGATGCATAAAATTAAATACATAGGATCACAAAGGATGCCATGCTCCAAATCACTAATAAAAGGGGGAAAATATGAAGTTTCATTTTACAATAAGAAAATTTGAAAAGATGACTAAAGATGGGAATAAACAATGCTGAAAGATCTGTGGGCTCTACTAGCAGCAATGCAATGAATCAGAGTAATTCTGAGGGACTTATGAGAAAGAACACTATCCACATTCAGAGGAAGAATTGTGGGAGTAGAAACACAGAAGAAAAACAATTGCTTGAACACATGGTTGATGGGGATATGATTGGGGATGTAGACTCTAAAGGACCACCCCAGTGCAACTATCAATAATATGGAAATAGGTCTTGATCAATAATATGTATAAAACCCAGTGGAGGGTCCTTCCGGGTTAAGATGGCGGCAGAGTAAGAAGCAGCTCTTAACCTCTCCTGACCGAAACATACAAAACTCCTCAAGGGGACATAAAAACAAGTCCAGACGAACGGAGGAACCCCACAACAGGGCACAGCGTGGAAGGTACGTGGAATCGAGACATTTCCAGGCTAAAAAGGGCTCTCACTCACTCAATCGCGAGCTGAGCAACCGCCCCACCCCCACCCCCTCCACACTCACCTATAGCTCCGAACCCAGCTAAAAAGAAATAGAGCAAGTTTGGGGCACCCATCGAGTCATCAGCAGCTCTGGGACCTGTTCCTGACAGCAGCAAGACTTAGGACCCCATTAAGTCAAAAAAAGCACGCGAAATCTGAGCGCGCGCGCCGGAGCAGGACGCTGGGCGCGCAGAGGGCCAGCTGAGTAGAGGCGTGGGTGGAGGCAGAACTAAGCCTAAGTGGGGAACCAGTGCAGACGGGTATACGACTGTGGAAGCAGCGCCCTGAGACTTTTTTTTTTTTTTTTTTTTTTTTTTTTAGCAAGAGGGCCCACCAGGGGGCTTGACCTTGGAAAAAACCAGAATTCAGACCTCAGGAGCCAATAGATTGGGAACAGACACTGAGCCCGAGGATAAAGCTGAGAAGCTGCTGGGCTAATGATGGCTACTCAGCATCAGGAGGTTCAGAAGAGAAAGAATAATAACAAAAAGAAGAAGTCTTTAACACTCGACAGCTTTTACACAGAGAAAATCCAGACAACCGAGCAAACAGAGGAGGAGAACAAACAAGCATCCGGACCCTCCTCAAATAAGGAAAACTCCTCACAAGCTATGGAAGAGTTCAAAACTGAGATT
>NC_058134.1:260230252-260325736 GCF_016433145.1 Gracilinanus agilis | reverse complement strand
AGAGAGAGAGAGAGAGAGAGAGAGAGAGAGAGAGAGAGAGAGAGAGAGAGAGAGAGAGAGAGAGAGAGAGAGAGAGCAGCGTTTACTTTTTTCACCTTCCAAAGCCACAGAGGAAGGTAAAATCTAAGAGCTTCAGTTGAGTTCCTAGTTCTTCCTCTCATTGGAATTGGACTGGAACACATCTCAAAGAGATCAAAATTATATATATATATATGTGTGTGTGTGTGTGTGTGTGTGTGTGTGTGTGTGTGTGTGTGTGTGTGTGTGTAGACAGACAGACAGACAGACAGACAGACAGAAACAGAGACAGACAGAGAGGGAGAGAGACAGACAGAGACAGACAGAGACAGAGAGACAGAGACAGAGACAGAGACAGAGAGAGACAGAGAGAGACAGAGAGAGAGAGAGAGACAGAGAGAGACAGACAGAGACAGAGACAGAGAGAGACAGAGACAGAGAGAATCACTGTATCAGATTGTTTTTCCTTGTCATGAAGAAAATCCAATCAAAAGGGATAAGGTAGAAAAAAAAACTGATTTAAAGACATCAATAAAACTTTTTTTTTAAATTAGCAGAAGGAAGAAGTATTCTGCAGTGTTACTCTTTGAGTAATTTTTAACCTTTGAGGAACCCAATTAGCCATTAGTTTCCATATTTTTCCTAAAGAACTGAGATTCTTCTCACATCCTTTTTTCCATCCTACTTTATAGGGGAAATAAATAAAATAGCTAAAATGTATATCCTGGCTTAAGGCTTACAAAACATTTTCTAAAATACATATTCATCAATCAACAAGCAAGTTCTCACTTTGCACTAATCACTAGGCTAAGAAATGGTAAAAATGGGGAAAAAAGGCAAAAACAGTCCCTAACCTCAGCAAGTTCGCATTCTAATGAGGGGGACCACATAGAAATGATTAGGCACATAAAAGACATAGAGGAACTCTTGTGTTTCTTATTGGTGTCCTGGAATGGAAGTCTTATTATTATGTTCAAAGAGGTTAAGTGATCTTCTCCAGATTACCCAGTCAGATAGCATTTAAGGCCCCTTCCTTCTGATTCCATGTCCACTCCTTCAAGAAAATTGTCACAGGTCTGTTTAACTCACCAAATGAATGAGTAACCTGTCTAATTAAGAGTTAACTAAAAGTGTAGGGTCATAAAATCCTTAGCAAGTCCTCAAAGAATCAGGTTTGCATTCCATTTACAAAGATCCAGACTGCATATAGGAAACTGCATTGGAATAGAAGTCAGTTTCTGCCAGGGAGAGAGAATGTCCATTAGTTTTCTTTAAAATAAACACCAGCAATTAAAAGAACTAAGAGCTCTTTCAAACACCTCAGGTAATTTGACAGGAGATATGGAACTGGGAGGTGGGAACATTTACTCCTAGCTTCTGAAGAATAATTACCGGCATCGAAACTACCACACCAATGCAACCACCAACAATTGGGAAATTGGTCTTGATCAAGGACACATGACAAAACCAGTGGAAAAGTGCGTCGGCCATGGGTGGGGGGAGTGCGGGGGGTGAAGGGGAAAATAGGAGCATGAAACCATGTTAAAAATGATTATTAATAAATGTTAAAAAAATAAAGGAAACATAAAAAAAAAAAAAAGAATAATTACCGGCAGTACTCATGGGGAGACTAAGACCAATTACCTACCCAGCCAATGGGCCACATGGAAAAGCAGTGAAGAAACTCACCCATATAATCAGCCTGGTCACCCCTTCCTGAAAACACAAACAAGTACAGGACTCAATCGTTGCTGGCAGCATTTTCATCTCATTAATTAGTTTAAGCTCAAGTCACCGAATGACAATTCCATTATTATCTTCCATTGACTACAAAGTAGAGAAGTGATAGTCATAAACCAGACCACTATACATGATCATGTTTTCACAACATTGAATGTATTATGAAACAAGAAAACTTCAGTGGATGAGCTGACATCCAGAAAAGCATCATCTTACAAATGGCTTTCTCATATCTCACTTTACTTGAGCTGATATTTATACATGTACACACCATGCACATATATACAAGCATACAGCTACATATGTGTGAATGTAAAATGCTATGCACATGTGTATATAGATTGCAGAGATATATGTGTGCATATACTTATGTGTGTGCGTGTATTTATATATGCATATTTGTTTATGTATATGTGTGTATGGAAATTGGGCAGCACAGTGGATAGAGCACTATGCCTAGGTTTGAAAGAATCATCTTCCTGAATTCAAATCTGGCAACAGATATTTACTAGTGATATGACCCTGGGCAAGTTATTTAAGTCTATTTGCCTCAATTTCCTCATCTGTAAAATGAGATGAAGAAGGAAATAGCAAGTCATTTTAGTATCTGCCAAAAAAATACAAAAACACTAAAAAGGGATCATGAAGAGTCAGACATAACTGACAAGTTACCAAACAACTGAATATATATATATGTGTGTGTGTGTGTGTATTTGTATGTAAATAATATTATCCCTGCTCTACCCCCATACCTCAATTAATGAGTCAAAAAGCAGTGTGCAGTGAAAAAAGAGGTGATTTTTGGAATTAGAGGACTTGGGTTCAAATTTTTGTGGTGTCATTTACTACCTGTGTGACTTTGGGCAAGTCATTCAGTCACTCAGCCTTAATTTCTTCATCTATAAAATCAGGAAGTTGAACTAGATGATCTCTAAGGCCACTTTGTGTTCTAAGTCTATTATTATGCTTTTGGAGCCTTTCTAGATTTTTTAATTGACCTCAACAGACAAAAATGAAAAACTTCTTTCTTGGATATATATCCTAAATTTTTAAGTAGCAATAATGATTCTTGGATTTAAAGAAAAAGAATGTATAAAAATGGTTTAAGACAAGCTAATTCTTTTAGAAAGAGGATTAATAAATGGCGTCACAGAAGATTTGCTCTTGAATTTTGGGTTTCCTTTTCAAATATGGAATAGCAGAGAAAGGTGAAATTACCTTCACTTTTAGGCATCTTAAAACAGAGCCCTTGATGGTCACTATTCAGTGTTGAAAGCAACAAGCAAAGAACTGATTGAAAACTGAGATTTCTTTTTAATCCTTCACTAACATCAACTTTAATGAAGAAAAAAAAGAATATCATTCTAGAAATTTAAAAAATGGCCAAAATCTGATTTAGGGCCAGAAAACTATCAGACTTCAACCTTAGCTTTTGTGCACATATCTCCACTAATGTGGTTAAATCCCAGATTCTTAGTTCTCTATACAATGCAGTCAATCTCCACACATATTGTAGAATCTTTCTGCCTTGATGTAGAGTTTCTAGTAGCTGTTCCTACATCAACAAAGTCATCCCTATAAGCTTCACAAAATACTAGCGTCTCCTATCTGAACTCTCCTACCCAAGCCTCTCCACCAATTCATGTGTGATACTCAAGGAGATGGAGAGCATCTGAAATAAATGTCCCCACAACTGCCCAGAAATCTTCAGTGTTTTGTAATGGAGGAACTATAGAGACTGAAATGGTCAAAAAAGACAATCTCCTCCTCTCATCCTAAAGGAAGGAGAAAGCTGGAATCTCAAGAGAATAAAGAAGGGAACAATCATAGTGAGGGGAGGATGTAAGATCCTCTTTGTCTCATAGGGAAAAAGAGGAAAGAAAAGAAGACCAAAAGATGGAGAACCTTCTCAGCTCTAACACTGACAATGAAAACCACTGGTCAAAATGGGTAGAAGATATTTAATTGACAATTATTTATTGAGTGCTTGTAATGTGCTTGGTGCTAAAGATATGAATGAAATAATTACTATTCACAATGATCTTGCATTCTTGTAGAATTCTTGGAAAAGTCTATAGGTGAACTATATAGAATAAATGCAGAATGGAAAGGGAATGATATGCATATGTCTAGCAGCATGCACAGTTCAGGCTACATGATATTGAAGAATAATGAGCCTAGAAGCTTAGTTCTTTCCATGCATGGACTTTTACTGTCCATTTTGAAGTCTTGAGCAACAATCTCTAACTAATAAGCTCGCTGTGAAGAAAATGCTTTGTTAGCCTCAAAGGACTATGTAAGTTCACATAAATTTGAGCTATTATTATTACACTTAAGCCTATAACCTACTTTCTTCCCAGGTTCCAGCTTCTACGTGGGTTTACATTCATTTCCAAGGCTGCTTAGGTTTATATAAATGATAAGCTATGACCAGAAACTTCCTAAGAAAATGCTTAAATAAATAATTCATGATATAATAAATAAAAGGCTTGTTCCAACCATTAACAGAATCAAGGAAATAAAGGTGACTTTAGAGATCATCCAATCCAACTTCCTTTTTTATATATAAATGAGGAAACTAAGGTCAAGTATGATTAATAGACTTATCACAGGTCAAATGTTGTTAACTTTATAATAATAAAAATTTTTGAAGAACAAAAACTATATTTAAAGGCATCAAACCCAAAAGTTCATTTCTGAAAAGAATACTTAACTTTCAGTGAGATTTGGGGATTTGTCCTGGCCATTCCACTTACTAGATAATGATGACCTTTGACAGCTCCATATTCAGATAACAGATCTGGAAAAATAAGAGAACTGAACTTCCCAGTGCCTCTTCACAAAACAAGGCAGTTGGAAGGAGAGCAAATACTAAGTGAGTTAATATTACCACCACTACTTTAACCATCACTTCTTTCCATGACCTAATGAAAACATATCGAAATGAAGACTTTAGGAATAGCAGTGTTCCTAAAACTATGACACCTCTTTCCAGCTCATACATCATATTCTATGGAGACAATCCAAGACAATGAACCTAAGAGCCTTTATAATAGCAATGCTTCCAGCCCACAGTCAAATGATTCAACAGAAATTAAAATGATTTTATCTGTAGAAATTATACTAAAGGAAAGACTTTTCCATTTGCTTTGCTGATGCACCCTAAGAATCAAAGTACCTTTCCATTCCATATGCAGTTGAAAGTCTTCAATAGGTATTGCCTCTCCCATTAGAATATGAGAGAACTGTTTTACTTTTCTATTTATATCTCTAATGCTTTGCATATAGTAAGTGCTTTTGAAAAGTCAAAGATGGTGATGCATGTTTTAGACAAATTATTGAAACAGAAAGCTTCAACAAAAACAATAAAGAACTAAAAAAAAGAGATTTCAATTCTAACTTCATCACTGAAATGCCTATAAGTTGGGTTTTACATATATGAGTGACACCACCACAACTAACCAAAACTGAAGATTCTACATTCTTTATGTTAAAGTACATTGAATTTTTAAAAGAAAGAAGCTTGATTGGGCACAAACAAGAAGGCAGAGTAAAGGCAGGGAAAATTCCCCTCTAAAATAATTTTTATAAAATACTTCAATTTGACCTCTGCAGTGGCAGAAACAACAAAATGTTTGGGTGAAAGGATTTCCCCACCTAGAACAACTTAGGAGATCAACAGGAAAGGTCTATCTCAGTGGTATTATAGTCAGATCTGGCACTCAGCACATATCAAGCAGGCTATACTGGGGCATCAACAGCAAGCCTTGGAGGACATTCATCAGAGAAAGCAGTAGAGTCAGGAGCTTTCAAACCACAGATGGTAAAATGATCAGAAAATTGATCAGAAAGAGATTACAGGGAAATCTATTTTGGCAATAGGTGTAGGACTCTGTTGAACTGCCCATACTCAGATTCACATTGCAGTTTCAAAACTAAGAGGAACACTAGGTCACAGGGCTTGTAGTCTTGTGGATACAGAGACCTTGGTAATAGTTCCAGAGTGAAGAAGAGTGCTTTGGTCACTCACAGTCTAAAGCACAGGCCAAAAGATTGGTGACCCCACATCTTCTCAGATCATACCACCTTCAAAGAACAAAAAATCTGTTGTTACTCCATCTAACCCTAAAAACATCAGCAGGAAAAGTGTGAGACTTGGGACAGTCTGCTTTCCACAACAGGAGTAGAACCTAAATTTAATCTGAAGTTTTAAGTAAAGTAAAAGTGTGTAAAAATGAGCAAACAACAAAAAAGAACCTGATGATAAAACTTTATTATGGTGAAAAAAAGATCACACAATTCAGAAGACAAGAAATTCAAAACAAATACTTCCAAAATCTCAAAGAAAATGTCATTTGTATCACGCTTAAAAACAATTTCTTGAAGGGCTCAAAATCATATTAATTTTACATTTTTAAAAATAATATGACAGGCAGAGAACATTTTGAGAAAACAAGTAAGAATTGTAACATAAAATGGTGAAAAGAAAGTCAATAACTTGGTAAAAAAGGCACCAAAATAATAATACTGTAGAAAATGACATATTTAATAAACAGAATCAATCAAATGGAAAAGGAGGTACATAAGCTCATTGAAGAAAAGAATTTCTTAAAAACTAGAACTGAGTAAGTGGAAGCTAATGACTCCAGAAGACATTAAGAAACAATAAAACCCAAGTCAAAAGAATGAAAAAAAAATAGAAGGAAATGAAAAAATGTCTCATTGAAAGACAACTGAACTGGAAAATAGATGGAGGAAAGATCATTTAGAAATTATTGGACTACCTGAAATCCATGGTCAAAACAAAAAAACCTCAGCATCAAATTTCAAGAAATTATCAAAGAAAACTGCCCTGATATCCTAGAATCAGAAGTTAAAATGGAAATTGAAAGAATCCCCATATCATGTCCTGAAAGAGATGCCAAAATGAAAAATCCTATTATAACAAAATTCCACAACTGATAGGTCAGGGAGAAAATATTGCAAACAGCCAGAAAGAAACAATTCAAATATTGTGGAACCACACTCAGGATAACAAAATTTTTCAGATTCTACATTAAAAGTTCAGAGAGTTCAAAATGTTATATTCTAGAAGGTAAAAGAGCTGAGATTATAAACAAGAATCACCTATCAAGCCAAATTTAATATAATAATCCTTAAGTAGAGAAAAAAGGACATTTAATAAACTAGATCTTTGTCAAGCATTCTTAATGAAAAGACCAGAGCTGATAGAAATTTTGACTTTTGAATACAAGACTCAAGAGAAGCATAAACATTTGAAAAGGAGACATAAATCATAAGGCATATAATAATGGTAAACTGTTTTATCATGGAAAAATGATACTTATAAACTCCTCAGAAGTTTATCATTATTAGAGCAGTTATAAGGAGTAAAATATACAGAGGATATGTGTATACATTGGGATAATATCTAAAATTTTAAAAAAAAATTAGTTGTGAGAAGGAGAAATACACAGAGAAGGGAGAAAGGAGAATTATAATGGGGTAAATTATCTTACACAAAAGAGCTTGTACACTGGAGGGAAATTTATAAGAGATGTGGACAACACTTGAATGTTACTTTCATCATAATTAGCTCAAATAGGAAATAACATATACATTCAGTTAGGTATAGAAATCTATTTTCCCCTACAGGGAAGCAGTTGAGAAAGGAGATAAGAGATGAGAGAAGGAAGGACTGATCTGGAGACAGAGTAATCAAAAGCAAAACACTTTTGAGGAGTATAGGATAAAAGTAGAGAGCAGGATAAATGAGGAAATAGGATAGAGGAAAATACGCAGTAACCATAACTGAAAAAATATATAGTAAGTTTTTCTAATAAAGGGCTTATTTCTCAAACATATGGATAACTGAGAAAAATTTATAATGTATCATTTCCCAGTTGAAAGGATATAAGCAGGTAGTTTTCAGATGAAGAAATCAAAGCTATGAAAAAAATGTTCTAAGTCACAATTGATTAGAGAAATATAACTTTAAACAATTCTAAGTTATACCTCACCTTTATCAGATTGGCTAATATGACAGAAAATACAAATGATAAATGTTGGAAGAGATATGGTAAAATTGGAACACTAGTGCATCATTGGTAGAGTTATGAACTGATCCAACCATACTATAGAATAATTTGTCCTATTCCTAAAGGACTATAAAATTGTGCCTACCTTTTAATCCAGCAGTACAACTTTTATGATATTGCCTTACCCTTTTCTTCATCTTCATGGTGATATGGACTCTTCTCTGTTCTCCTAACTTATCCACCCTGTTATGGTTTAATTTCTTTCCTCCCCAGTCTCAAGCAGCTATTTAAGTAATGCTCTCTCCTTATTCTTTTAATTTCTAGCTTTCTCCTCCTTTCATCATGTCTGTTGTATTAACCATGAACCTTGGTTGATGCTTACCATCCACTCCACTCTTACTTCTAAGCTACCAAACACTGCTAAAGCAAATCACAAAATCATGCTTACTGGTCCATTACAAATTGCTGCTCACTTCAGCTGGGCTTTCAAAAATACAAAATAATCCTTATTCACCTCTTGTTCACTCTTACAATTCTCATTGCATTTGTTTCAGATTTCTCCTCTCTCTTTAGGCCCACAATTCTCTGCAAATGATCTCACTTTCTAATTTACCAAAAAGATTGAGTCTATCTCTTTCTCCACTCCATTAATCTTCTATCTCATCATTCATACTTTTCTCCTTAACTCCAAATTTAGGAGAAGAGGTAAGTTTTGTCTTCTTAAAGCTAACATGTTTACTATACTATTTTTTCTGACCCTTGTAGTCTCCTCTATTACCTTCTTCCTAATGTATATTTTTACAACTCTCTTTTACTGCTAGGACCTTTACCTTAACCAACAAACTTATTTATGAAAATCTTTTCCTTTTTAAAAAATACCTTAATTTACCACACCCTCAAGTTATTATATTATTTCTGTCCTATTTTCTGCCAAACCACAGAAAGAAAAGTCTATAATCATTACATCAGTTTCTTAACCAACCTTATTCCCCAATTCCAAAGAATCTAGTTTCTTCTGTTTCTATCAACCAAAATCAATAGCTTTCTCCAATATCACCAATGACCTATTTTAAGAAAATGTTACCTTCAAGATGATTTCAAAAAGAGCTAGAAAGACCTACGTGAACTGATACAGAGTGGAATTAGCAGAACCAGGAGAACATTGTACACAGTAACTGCAATATTGTGGGATTATCAAATGTGGTAGCCCTAGCTATCATCATCAATGCAATGATCCAGAACAATTCTGAGGGATTTAGGACAAAGAATGTTCTTCACCTGTAGAGCAAGAACTGTTAAGAGTCAGAATACAAATGAAAACATATGCTTTTTCAGTTGTTTACTTGAGTTTATGTTTTAAGGTTTGGGTTTTATAAGATTACTCACAAAAACAAATAATATGTAAATATGTTTTGCATGATAATATATATGTATCTATATAACCCAGATGGAATCGCCTGTCAGCACTGAGAGGGAAGGAGGAAGATAAATTCAGTCCTATAACTTAGGAAAACGTGTAGAAATGTGTTATTTCATGTAATTAGTAAAAAATAAAATAAAAGTATAAAAAATTTTTCCAAAAAATATTATCTTCTGTCTTGCAAGCAATATTAAGTACTGATTCTAAGGCATATGAACAGTAAGGGTTTAGGTAACAGACATCAAGTGACTTGCCCGTGGTCACATACCTAGGAAGAATTTAAGACCAGATTTGAACCTGTCCTCCCATCTTCAAGCCTGGCTGTCTATCCACTGTATCACCTTGCTGCCTCAACTAATGTGACCTTTTGATTACCAAATCTAATTGTCTTTTTTTTCTATCCTAGTCCTAATTTACCTCTCTGAAAAATTTGACCACACAGACCACCTCTGATTTACTGATATAGTCTACTGAATTCTCTTTGTTTAACACTCCATGGTTCTCCTCCTCTATTTCTTATCTTTTTCTCTTCTGGCTTCTTGTCATTCTTTTCTTTCTCCTAAGATGTAGTAGTTCCCAAAAGTTTTATACAGGGCTTCCTATTGTTCTCTTTCCATATTTTCTCCCTTGCAAATCTCATCTAATCCAATGGCTTCAGTTACCAAGGAACAGATGACTCATTTATCTATATCCCCACCTAACTCAGAGGGCACCTTCTCCATGATATTCTACATAAACATCATTATTCTCTCTTCAAATTTCTTTGAGCACATTGAATGGATTTCAAATTTTCATTTTTTCTCTATAAAAATAGGTATTTGTGTAATCCTTTCTCCATTAAATATTTAGCTCCTTAAAAAATCAAGACTGGTATCCTTGTATTCACAGCACTTTTCTTTATCTTAAACATAGCAGGTACTTTTTAAAAAAAATGTTTGCACATTTAACTGGATTTGTTGAATGATGATGTTACTCCTTCCACAATACCAAAGGATCAGTCAGTGAGGCTGAAATTAAATAATACCTTCACAAGGTCTAGGAGATGTAAATCTATTAATTCAAGACATTTCATTTAATTCATCCTTTTGTTAGATCAAATTCATACCTTTATATACTTTCCTCAAGCCCAAGACATTTATTTCTTTGCTGTCCAATTCTGTCATCTGTTATCTCTCATTTACCCAATGTTTATTTCACTTCCAGGTAAACTTTATTCACACACATTCACACACACACACACACACACACACACACACACACACACACACACACACACAACACATTCTATTTTTCTTTTGTCCAATATTTCCCTTAAAAATTTTCTACTCCTGACTTCAACTTCTAATTGCTCTTTTTCACCAGGTAGTTTTCTGTAATTTGATTGATTTGATTCACATCAAGCCAAGTTTAACCTTGTAAATAGTCAACATTCCTTCTATTTTTTAAGAATACAGACTTCCACATATGATTTCTCCAAATACATATCAGCATGGTAGCTATGAAATTGATATGGAGAGACCAAGGAGGAAAAAATATACTAATTAACCCATGTTAAATCAAGTTTAAATACTTTAGATTAATCATAATTATTTTCACCTTTTTTGTAACCACTAGCACCTAGTATAGTAACTGGTATACAGTAAGTGTTTATTAAATGTATATTGTTGCATTATTAGTTCCTAGCTTTCAGGGTAAATTTTGTCTGGTATTCATGACATAGGAAAGGGGGTAGGAACAGATGGAACTTCCAACAAATGCCCTTAAACACTATCAGTCTATCAGTCTTCTGCTCACATTCAGTGCTGTCTTGACATTCAAATCATCTGAATTAAGATTCCACGGAAAATGCTGATGAACCTATGCCTAAACATAGCAGCAAGGAATTGGAACGTACTAAGACATCTGGATTCAATTAAGAATTTATTCTCAGAGGGCTCATATAAATATTTAAATAAATTAGACTAAACCACCAATGATCAATCTCACTTCTTAGGATTTATGAGCCATGAGTAACTTTCTACTCCAAGAAACATTTCCTGAGTTTAAATATATACATATTTCATTTATTTGATATATTATAGAATATATACATATATTTTAGTATATTATTAATACTACAAAACATGTCACTTATATGGGTTGTTTGAATTCAATATCATGTTGGGAATGCCAGTCAAACCTTATATTTGAATATATATATATAAAGATATTCAATAATGCTTGTTATCTAGCAGTTTCCAAGACCTATACACATATGACAATTAATCCCAATTTTCAAATCATAGTGAGGTGAACTGATTTGCTTAAGATTTCAAAATTCAGTGTCTTAGTCCTAAGTGAGATCACTGAATTTCTGATCTTGATCTATATATGTTGGATACTTGGATACATTCTCTGCTTCTGATGAGCAAATCATGCCAACTACCATTAATTTTGTCTTGGAATTTAAAAAATATATATAAAGATAGGAGTGCTCAGTTTAATGCTGTCTCTGGAAATTACTCAAATAGTTAGAATGAGTATTGGAAAGAAGAATCAATCAGCTCCACAACTACAAACTTGAGTTGTCATCCTGCCTTTCTACTGTCCTCAGTGTCAGAAATGATGGAAGAGCTTTCTCTTTCCATGGTAGGGAGTGGAGTCTCCTCTCACCCTGTTAATACCCTTGTGATTCTGTCTGATCCCTCTGCCAACAAAGGTCAGTCATCTTGATTACTGTGAGCAAGAGAGCATGAAATCTCAACTTTGTGTTCCCTTTTGCTGTGCCAGGATTCACCCCAATTGTAACTTACATGAAACTATCCCCTTTATTGGTCACCTTCTTTCTGGAGTGTTCAGTGGGCTAAAGAGACACTCCTTGTCCATTTTGTACTCTGGCCCTGAATTGTACTGGACAATGGTATTTATTTTGACATTTCAAGTTTTCTCTCTTATTATGCCAGACAAAGAGGAAGCTTTCCTTTTCTGGTTCACAAAGAAACCACTCTGATTCTCAAAGAGACAGAAATCATGACAACCATTTACTAGTTATGTGACCCTGGGTAAGTCATTTAAACTTTGTTTGCCTTGGTTTCTTCATATGTAAGTGGGTTTGATGATAGTACCTTTCTCCCAGATTATTGTAAGAATCAAATGAGATAATGCTTGTGTAGATCTTGTGTAGCAGAATGCCTGCCATATAGTAAGCACTTTCTAAAGGTTAACTATTATTTGGCTTTATCAAACAGGAGTTTAATGGGTTTGCTTACTTCTGTGAGTTGTATATTGAATCTGTTCCACTTACTGATTTTTAACCAGTACTAAATAACTTTATTATATAACTATATATACTAAATAATATTATGATATTAATTCACAAAAGTGCATCTTGAGATCTGGTTCTGGAAGGCCACCTTCCTTCTCAATTATTTTTAATTTCCCTTTGAGATTCTTGACCTTTTGTTATTTCTTCCAGCTCTAGAAATAATGCTTTGGTAATATAATAGTAAACACTAAAGAAAAAATTAATTTAGATATTAATATCATTGTCATTTTATTGACTCAGCATATCAGTGAGCAATTACTATTTCTCCAATTATTTAGTTCTCTATTTCTGCAAAAAAGAAAAATGATCATAGAAGGGCACTGATTTAGGAATCAGAAAACCTAAGTTCAAATCCCACTTCCATCACTTACATCCTATATAATGCTGGACTGATAACTTAATCACTCTAGACCTAAATTTACTCATCTGAAAAAACTATATGATATGAACTATATGATATCTAAGATACTTTTTACCTCTAAATTTGAAATCTTATGAACCAATGATAAGCAAGGATGCTCAGATGACTTTAGCCTTCATATGATTTATACCGTGAAAAAATGCAGAATATATTTGAGGCCTCTATTTTTCAGATGAAAGAGCTGAGACCCAAAGAGTTAAAGTGACTTACCTAAGATTATACAGGTTAGGGATGATAATCAGAATTTCAACCAAAGAATTTTTTTCTAATCTAAATTTCATTATCCTTTTATAACACTGAGTTGTATCAAGCTGACATGTTATATTCACTCATACTCTTAGGTGTTGCCAGCTTCCCAACCCTTCAAAAACCACCAGAATGTAGAGAAATAATATTCACAAATATATTAAAGTACTGGATCATCAAAATTTAGAATATTGAATAAAGTAGTTGATGTCTAATGTTCCTTTTAGTTCTAAAAATCTATGAATCAATGAATTATAAGGTATAGGTGAAGGAGGAAGCAAAGGATAGATGACTTAATATCTCCTACTCACATATAAAGAATATAGCAATTTTATAATAAAGATACTGCTGTAATTCCTACTCTATTGCTAAGGAAACTAAAGCATTTTATTGTTATTTAGTTGTTTCTGACTATTCTTGACCCTATTTGGGATTGTCTTGTTAAAGATTCTGGAGTAGTTTGCCATTTCCTTCTGCAGCTCATTTTTATACATGAGGAAATGAGGCAAATAGGGTTAAATGACTTTGCTGGGACCATATTACTAGTAAGCATATGAAGCCATATTTGAACTCAAGCCTGATTCCTGATTCCTGATTCCAAGCCCAGAGCTCTATTCATTTCATCATCTAGCTGTCCAACTGAAACATAGAGATAGTATTTAACTCGCTCTAAAAGGCACACTGAAGGAATCACTGAGGAAATGAGAAATCAAATTTTCTGATAAATGCTGAGCCCACAAAACTCACTACTATAAGGCATCAAGATGATGTGGTGGCTAGAATAGAGTGGGTCTAGAATTAGGGAGATCATAGTTCAAATCTGGCCTCAACTTACTAGCTAAGTGCCCCTGGGCAAGACATTTAGACTCTATTTGCCTAGGTTTCCTCAATTACAAAACATGGATAAAATAGCATTTACCTTGCAGAGTTGTTTTGAGAATCAAATGAGAAAATATTTGTAAAGCACTTAGCACAGTGCCTGGCACACCTCATGTACTCTCTAAATGCTTATCTCTCCTTTCCTGGGATGTCCATAGGAGTGTTGTTAATGAATGTCCCTCTCTTGGAAAAGGGGAGGAATAATAATTATGCTAGAAGAGTACATTATTCAATTTAATTATTAACTTCAATTTAAGATTGTGGTAGATATTCAGGATGAATAATTCAGGACCACTCAGAAACAATGGAGGAAAAAAAGAGCATCAAAAAATAAAAGAGGGGCTCTGCATCTTGACTTGGAATTTGTTATGGACTATGTATTTGACACTAATTAACACCTCTAAACTTATACTGGAGGCAAGCTAATGTAGTTCTCTCTGAAATTTATTAATTTACACTTCACAACTCAGATGGAAATCTATACCAAATTCATTGAAGGAATTGAGTTAGTGAAGATATATTTCTATACCTTCCCCCCAAAAAAGTTTTATTCTTTTTCTTACTTTTCTGGCTTCTCAATTTTTGCACAGAACATTCTCTTTTCATCAGTATTAACCATTCCTACTGAATTATAAAGGGTAACCTGAAGCAATTTAGGTTTATCAGTGTCAACTGAATTCTATGATCTTATTTGTTATGTATCCAACACACATACACACACACTTTTTATCAAAATTTAAGTTGACAGACCATGTGGAATTTCAGTAGCCAAAGAGGTGAATTGAGCTGACCCAATTTCCATTTTAGCTTGCAGATCAACTAAATTATTAACTAGAAATAAATGGAACACATTCAAAATATTCAAAAAATTTAAGGAATCTCTTGATCTACTCACTTAGAGGCTTAAAATCAGTTTCTAATCTAGTTTAATCAATGGTTACCAGCATTCTCTCAGTTTCCCAAGTTAGAATTAATGGGATAATCTTTGGCTCTTCTCTTTCCTTTATTCATCATGCATTATCTATCAGTGAGCCCTGTAAATTCTACCTTCAAAATATTTCTCAGATCCACCCTTTTTATCTGTTTCCACTGCCATATATTCCATCCACATCCCTGCCTTCATGCCTTTCCCTAAGCTGCTTCCCTTGTCTGGAATACATTTCTATTTCCCCACTGCAACATCCTTTCTTCATGACCCTTTTCAAAGTCCACCTCCTTATTACAAAAGACAGGAATGATCCATTGTAGATGTGCTATAGAAAGACAGAGATTAATGGTGACACTGTGAATTGGTATAACTTCTGGAAAAGAATATGGAATTATGCTAATAAAGTGACTCATGTGTCCTTAACCTTTGGCCCAGAGATTCCACAACTAGATAAACCCCAAGGAAATCAAGGACAAAAAAAAAGATTTCTATATAGATTCAAATACTTATAAGAACATTTTTAGTTATGTTAAAGAACTGGAAACAGAATAGATGCTCATAATTAGGGAAATGGCTAACATATTATGCTAAATTAATGCAATAGAATATCACTGTTATAAAAATCAATGAGTATGATGAATACAAGGAAACAGAGAAAGCCAGACAAGAATTGATGCAAAGTAGAGTCAGAAAAAAAGAAAATAGACATAGACCACAAGATTGTAAGTGGAAAGCAAATAATTAAAAGTGAATGCTGCAAAATTGCAATAAAAATTTGGGCTTAAAGAAGAGATGTGAGAAAACAGCCCAGCCCCAATTTCTAGAGGTTGAAGCCCACAAGTTGACAGAGTATTACATATAACATCAGAGAGGAAAGAGATTCAAATATCATTAAGGATTCAAACATAACAAATGGTGGCAGCGAGAGTATTGAGGTTAAAAGGAGAAGCGGGTATGTGGGGGAAGTAATAAGTATGACTAGACATATTGAGTTTGAGATGTTGGCAAGAATGAGGACTAGATGTGGTTTCTGTTAAGAAAGGGAACTTTCAGGTGAAATTTTTGTGCAATTGTTTCAGTTGTGTCTGACTCTTTTTGACCCCATTTGGGGTTTTCTTGGCAAAGATCCTGGAATGGTTTGCCAATTCCTTTTCCAGCTGATTTTACAGATGAAGAACTGAGGCGAACAGAGTCACATGGCTAGTAAATGTCTGAAGCCAGATTTGAACTTGGGTTTTCCTGACTCCAGGCTCTATCCACTGTTTCACCTCACTGCCCATTCCCAGAAGAAACTCTCTATATTAAAAGCAATTCAGCAATGTCTCTACAATTTAATGCATTAGAGATTTGCCTAGAGAAAAGAAAAATTAAGTAACATAACATATCAACAAGTATGGATCATTACTGGGACCCAACCAGAATTCTCCTAGTTTTAAGTCTAGTTCTCTATGCATTATGCTACATGCCTTCTAGCACGAATAGTGACTGCCAAAATTAAAAGAAAGAAAACAACCATCAGCCAAATAACAAGAATAAATTCCTGTGATAAAAGACCTTCCAAAACAGTAAAATATTGTTTCACAGTTATAGGAAAAAAATGCAGTTAGTGATAACCTACAGGAAGTTGGATACCATGGATTTTGAGACATAGAAGGGAAGTCACAGTTCAAGTCAAATCTCAAGATGTTAGAGATCAGAAAACTGTAGGAAATTATAGAATGGAGAAATTAAATTACTTGCTCAAGGTCACATTGTTAGCAAATAGCAGAGTCAACACTGAACCTACATCTGCTAACTCCAAATTTATTGCTATTTTCTACAATTCCAATTCATGGAAAATCTGGCTCTTATGAGAGAGATCAGAATTGGAGATGTTCATGTAATAGTTATCTGAATCCAGCAAACAGTTGAAATCATGGGGGAGAGGGGAATGCAATGCCTAAGAAAGAGAAAATGAAAGGTGTGGGGTGGGTGGGATAAGGACAGATACTTAGAGATCACCTACCTTAAGGGGTTGATAGGGAATAAGGACCCTTCAAAGGAGATAAGCAAAGAATCATTAGGAGACATAAAGCAAGCAGCCTGCATATGTCTATCACAGACAAAACAGAAGATAGCCAGCATGTATCTCAGGCAATCCCCAAATAAGCCATAGTAGGAAGTGGTGCTTGTCCAGTAAGAGTCCTAAAGCCACACTATGGAGCTCCAGTGGCCCCAGCAGCCTATGACTCATCTAAGCTAGGGCCCAGTCATTAAGAGACATATAGGAACAGAGTTCAACTATCAAAAAACAACAGCCAGGATCACAGAAGGCTACACTACCAGTCATCCTTTGCATCATGGGTCCTCACCAGTTACGTTGACCATTGTCTTGCCACTGGACTGGCCATAGATAACTCTGGAAGAGGAAGTGAGGCTGGTAACTTTGTGCAACACTGTCTCACTTAAATCCAATTCACACTCAAGGCAAACACATCACCCTGTGATGTGTGATATCCCTTCAAAAAGCAAGGATGAATAACAACAACTACAATTGATGAAGTAGTATTTGAATTCTTTTTTCTCTGAATCTAAAGTTAGTGTATAAAATTAATTAAGTCCTTTATGAAGAAGGACTGGTTGTTTGTTTGGTTGTTTGTTTGTTTTTTTTGCTTTGTTTTTCCTTTCTTTGTATCACTAGCAACTAGCCCAGTGATTTGCATAGGGGCTTGATGCTTATTGACTTGACATTCTTTTCCATTATTCAGTTCTGCTTAAGAAGAAGCCAGTAGAGAAGGAAAGAGTTCCAAAATGAATAACACAGAAAAATTAGATAATAAATGCAAGGAAGAATATAGTCTCATTGATCCTTCAACACTTAAGAGGAGTATCTTCAAAACAAAATCCACATAGTGACACATTTTTCATTCTGTGCTGGGGATTTTCCACAACTCTCATTAACAACATTAATCAGGCTTTTTGCTTCACATTTTAAAAAATGATTTAATTACACATTTATCTCAATAGTCTGAGAGTTTATTAGTTTCAAAAACTTAAAGGGCTTTTTTATGCTTTCCATTCTTCTGCAAAGGTTTTGAAGAAAATGGAAAAAAAAGACAAGTATTTTTCAACAAGCTAGCCTGGCATTTCCCTTATTATACTGAATGCAGCTTCCATTCCTACAATTTACATTAATTAACCATAACAACTGGTAAGGCCTTGAAAAGTTCACATTCCTTTTGGAGCCAAAAGGTTCTATATTTAGGATATTCAACTATCCCCTAGTAGTTCTGGTTCCTGGTATCTTACCAAAGACTTCCCTAGAGAATGTGGGGAAACACAGCCAAATCAAGAGATCAAGGGAGGTAAAGAAGATCTCTCTCCTAATATATTAAAAAAATAGTCTGCTCAGCTAGACTCCAAAATGATCCCCAAATATGAGGCAACTCTTCATTTATAAGGCCCAGGGCATCTCACACCACTTCTGACCATAGTTAGGACATCCCCAAACAAAATGTATCCTTGTAGTTTTTCTGAGATACTTTCTTTCACCTTTGATGAAATATTAAAGGCACTTTAGTTATAAAATACTTAGCTAGAAACTGAGTTAAGTATACTAGTTAGCATAAAAATAGAAGGAAGGAAGGAAGGAAGGAAGGAAGGAAGGAAGGAAGGAAGGGAAGAAGGAAGGGAAGAAGGAAGGGAAGAAGAAGAGAAGGAAGAAGAGAGGAAGGAAAATAGGAAGGGAAGGGAAAAGATGAATATGAGCAAATGAAATTTAAAATAACACTTTGTAAGTGATCATAGACAACAAATAGTACACTCTGTTGAGAGACCAGAGTTCATGACAGCCTGGTACAAAAAAAAGTTGGCCCGAAAGGTTTTAGCCATCATCTAGAAGGCTGTGAATTCCTGGTTAAGGAGTCTTCATTTCATGCTCTTGGTAATGAGAATATATGTACAATTTTCAGTAGTGAAGTGACATGGTCAGAGGTGTAGATTGGGAAGATTAAGCTGAAAGTCACATAATAGTATGTCGTATGGGTTGGGGGCAAAGAAGAAGACAATGAAATAAGAACTTGAAGTGGAAAGTCAAGCAGTCAGTCAATTAGCATTTATTAAGGACCTGCTGTGTGCCAAGTACTATGCAAAGCAATAGAGATTTTGAAAATTGGTGGACATCATTAATAGCAAAAAACAGTCCCTGGATCTAGGAGTGCATAATCAAATGGGAAACACAATAAAAAATATGTACAAATAAGCTATGTATATAGGATAAACAGGACATGATCACAGAGGTAAGGTATGGGGATTAAGAATGGTCAGGAAAGGCTTTCTTTAGGAGGTAGGATTTAATCTGGGATTTGAAGGAGGTCAGTACTATTTCATTCACTAATCCAGTCATAATGAGATAAAAATCAACATATTTTTCCCCAAAAGGGCTTTCAGGAATTCATGGATAATATCTGACCAATATGGGTTCCATGGGGAGATTCTAATGATTGGAAAATAAATTACTAAGCTTCTGAGGCTGAATGAATGAGAACCTCTCTCTTCTTCCAAAATCACTCCTCATGCTGATTGGTGTCATAGCAAAGCACCAAGCTAGATGGACATCCCAGTATGATGTATCACAGGATCACATATTTATAGCTAGAACAAACCCTAAAGGTCAACTAGTCCAACCACAAAATTTCCAAGAAAGGAAAGCAAGGTCCAGAGAGGTGAAATAATTTGTCTAAAGTCACACAATCAACCAATAAACATTTGTTAAGCACCAACTTTGTGCCAGGCACTGTGCTAAGTACTATGGCTACAAAAAGAAGCAAAATATAGTCATTGGGGGCAGCTGGGTAGCTCAGTGGATTGAGAGCCAGGCCTAGAGACGGGAGGTCCTAGGTTCAAATCCGGCCTCAGACACTTCCCAGCTGTGTGACCCTGGGCAAGTCACTTGACCCCCAGTGCCTACCCTTACCAATCTTCCACCTATAAATCAATACACAGAAATTAAGGGTTTAAAATTAAAAAAAAAAAAAAATAAAAAAAAAAAAATATAGTCATTGACTTCAAGGAGCTTAAAATATAATCTAAGATATAAAACAAGTGATTCAACTGGGATTTGGATGAAAGTCCTCTTACATTAAATCCAATGCATTAAGGATAAATATGAAAAGTAATGAGACAGCATGAGAAAGAAACAAGTTTTATTAAGTGTCTATCAGTATATACTTATAAGTTCTAAGCCAGGTAATACAAATATTACCTCATTTGATCCTCATACTTTTGGGAGATGGCACTATTATTATTATCACCATTTTATAGATGAAGATGAAGAAACTGAGGTAGACCAAGGTTAAGTGACTTGTCTAGATTCACCTACCAGAACTGATCTCAGTTCTTCTTGATTCCAAGCTCAGCACTCTATCCACTCTACCACCAGGTTGCTGTTAAAAGAACATTTCTCTCTCCATTATGTCCCTTTGTTTTATATCATCTCTCAGTGACCTGGAAGTCAAAGACAACTGAGTAAATTAAGGTATAGATAAGCCCTCAGAGAAAGGAAGTTAAAGAACCAAAGAACAAAGGAGAGAGAAAACTGATTCCCACAGGCACTGCCCCTTTGGACAGTCCAGACAAATTAAGAAACTATGGTTGGTTCCTGAGATGTGGCATGTGAGAGCTGGTAGGTGGAGAAAACTGCTTATAAGAGGATACCAAAGATTAAGTGAGGGTCTTTAGGCTGGAGCGTGGAGGCTGAATGAACTCTTGTTGGTGGTGAGCTTCAATCCATCATGGTGGCCAATAGAATAGAAAGCTAAGTAACTCTACCTCTTTCCTACCTTTCTCTCTCTTTACTATTACTACTTTGATGTAATAAAGCTATTAAAGCTACTAGCAGCTTCATAATTTTAATTTTAATTATTACATTGTCTATGTCTTATAGGAAATATCAATAAAGATTAAGCTGTTACTCTAAATCTGTGATTCCCAAAGTGGGCACTACCTTTCCCTGGTGGGTGCTGCAGTGATCCAGGGGAGCAGAGATGGCCACAGGTGCATTTATCTTTCCTATTAATTGCTATTAATTTTTTTTTAATTAATTTCCAAGGGACTAAGTAATATTTTTTCTGGAAAGGGGGCGGTAGACCAAAAATGTTTGGGAACCACTGCTCTAAATGATCACCCTAGTGCAAATATCTATAATATGGAAATACGTCTTGATCAATGACACATGTAAAACCCAGTGGAATTGTGTGTCAGCTATGGAAGAGGGTAGGGGAAAGGGAGGGAAAAATGTGAATCCTATAACCATGGGAAAATGTTCTAAGTTAATTAATTAATAAAAATTTTCATAAATAAATAAACAGAAAAGCAAACAAACAAATAAATGAAGTAATTAAGAAGCAAAAAAAGTTATACTGTTGATTTACTGTTAATAATTCTATTTTCTTCAGGTCAAGATTCTCAAGCGTGACAAATGGGTACATCTTTGTTGTAACTTTCACAAAGGGAAAAACACCTTGATAGGTGATATCACTGCTTCAGAAGTGGTGCCTTGCCTAGCACTAGAAAGGTAATAAGTAACAGAGACGGGATCCAAATCCTCCAGATCCATAAATTTATACTTTTTTCCCCCTTTTGTTACAATGCCTTCTAAGATGAAGAACAAAGCAGACTTGTTAATCCTTTCTCAAGACCTGGTTTTACTCTTGTGTAAAACATAGATGATCAGATTAGCTAAACCCTAAGGTCCTTTTCTGTTCTAAGATCTTAAAAATTCCAACTGAATAGAATGCCATCATTATCTCCCCTTCCAAGTCTATCTTCTGAGGCATTTCTATTTCATTCTATCAGTACAGAGGACTTTTCAACAATTTGGTAAATTATAAGATTGCATTCATTGAATGCTCACAACTTCTGTCTTCAAGAAAATCAACCAAAATCCTACCATAATGCTGCAAATAAATCATTTCACAAAATTGCCCAATATGAAGTTCTACTAACGCATTGTATCCAGGACTACACATAACAGTTATGCTTTTTAACTTTCCAGTTAGGAATGAACTCCAGGAATTGATGCAGAGTGAAAGGAGCAGAGCCAGAAGAACACTGTACACAGAGACTGATACACTGTGGTAAAATAGAATGTAATGGACTTCTGTACCAGCAGCAATGCAATGACCCAGGACAATTCTGAGGGACTTATGGAAAAGAACGCTACCCACATTCAGAAGAAGACCTGCAGGAGAGGAAACACAGAAGAAAAACAACCACTTGAACACATGGGCTGATGGGGATATTATTGGGGATGTAGACACTAAATGATGACTCTAGTCCAACTATCAATAATATGGAATTAGGTCTTGATCAGTGATACATGTAAAACCCAGTGGAATTGTATGTCAGCTAAGTGGGGTTAGAGAGGTTTGAGGGAGAAAAAAAGAACATGAAATATGTAAATATTGGAAAATATTCAAAATCAAAAGGTTTTAAATAAAAATAAGATTAAAAAAATTTCCAGTTAAAGTTTTTTTTAAAAAAAACAGACTTTTGTGAATTTAAAAAAACTACATTTAACTTTGACCCACCATGTATATATTTAATATTCAAAAGGCATTCATAGCATGCCTCATTCTCTATCCTTGCCTGTTCCTTATTGATTCTATGACTTCCTTTAAAGCCCACCTTAAGTTGCCATATCCTAAAAGAGGCCAGTTGAAAGCAGGCTGAAATCAACTGCTACCTGGTCATAGCCATTTGCTAAATTTCCTGTTTGAGCATTAATACCTTGAAAATTGTCAAATACTATAAATTAGGGTTTGATATCTCATTTTGATAATGGTCTAGGCTTAAGAAGGTAAAGTGTTAATAATGCTCCTAAATCTCCCAGGTGTTAGCGCCCTCTCTATCTTGAAATTATTTTGTATTAATTTAAGCTCCAAAGAAGAAGTGAGAAAATTCTCCTCCTTGCTTTCTTTTCAGAGGTGGGATAGCATGGGAAGGAGCAGTGTAACTAGTACTGCTATCAGATTTATTTGATGTGCTGTTTAGTTTAACTGAATTGGATTTTTTCCTCCTTTTTCTTCTATGACAAGGGATGGTTTTGAATGTATGCTAGGAAATCAAGATGGCATAAAAACAAAAGTTATAAAAAGAAATTATATATGTTTTTTCTTTACTACTATATGAATTTATTATTCTTCAGTCATTCCGGTTGTCTCCATGTCCCCATTTGGGTTTATGTTTTTTTTTGGGGGGGGAGGGTTGGCAAAGATACTATATTTGTTTGTTGTTTCCTTCTCCAGCTCATTTTATAGATGAAGAAACTGAGGACAACAGGGTGTCATGACTTCCCCAGGGTCACATAGCTAGTAAATGTTTGGAGCCAATTTGAGCTCATGAAGATGAGTCTTTTTTTTCTTGACTTCAGGCCCAGCAGTCTATCAACTCTACCCCTTAGCTGGTCATATGCGTAAGTTCTATTATTTCACTATAATATAAGCTGCCAGGTGGTAGTTTAACTTTTGATTTTCCATCTCTAGGAAAAATAATAGATTACATAAGATATTACAACATCTAGCACTTATATAACAATTTGAAAAATCTTTACATATATTTTATCATTTCATCCTCACAAACAACCCTGGGAAATGATATTGGTATCCCCATTTTAGAGATGAAGAGGCTGAAGTACATAAAGTTTAAGTGACTTGCCTAGGATCACACAGCTATTAAGTGTTCCGACACTAAGGATTCAAACCTAGTTCTTCCTGACACCAAGTCTATCACTCTATATAAGTGTTTGACCACCTAGTTGCTTCCTGTAAGGAGAAAGAGGAGGCAAAAAAGGGCATGAGATTTGGAAATTAGGATATTAGCCATCAACTTTGAGAAAGGAGAAAGCAATGGGTTGAAGACAGAAAAATCATTAAGCTTCTAAGTTGAAATGAATGCTTTATTCTTCCAGAACCACTTCTTATGCTGATTGGTATCAGAGGTAGAATGCCAATCTAGATGGACATTCCAATATGACATATGATAGGATCATATATTTATAGCTACAAGAAATCCCAAGGCCATCTGGTTTAATCTCAAATTTTCTCAAATAAGAAAAGTCAGGGTCAGAGAGGTTAAATGATTTTCTTAAGCCACATAATCAATAAATATTTATTAAGCATTTTCTCTGCACCAGGCACTGGGTAGGCATGAAGTATAAGAATTCAAGCAGTTTAAACAAAAATGGACAGTGGTGAGGACATGGAAAATGTAAATGAGGTCAATTTTTCAAGAAGTCTGACTATGAAAGGCAAGGAAGAAATGGGCTGGTAGGCAACTGGATGAGGTAGAAACATCATTGGAAAACTTTACTTTAGGAAGAGGAGACTTCAATCTATGTAAATAAAGACACTTCCCTCCCCTCTTTGCAGAGGCCAAGTTATCAAGCATTTATAAAGTTATCTACTATGTTTCAGGCACTGTGTTCAAAATGCTAGGGATACCCCAATTAACAAATGATCAAAGGATATGAACAAACACTTTTCAGATGATGAAATCAAAGCTATTGATAATCATATGAAAAAAAATGTTCTAAATCACTCTTGATCAGAGAAATGCAAATTAAAACAATGCTGAAGTACCACCTTACATCCATCAGATTGTCCAATATGGCAGTAAAGTGGTAAATGTTGTAGGGGATGTGGTAAAATTGGGACACTAATGCATTGTTGGTGGAGTTGTAAACTGATATAACCATTCAGGAGGGCAACTTGGAACTATACTGAAAGGGCTATAAAACTGCATATATGCTTTAATATGGTAATGCCACTACTGGATCTGTATCCCAAAGAGATAATATAAAAGAGGGGAAAGGATCTACTTGAAAAACATATTTAAAGTTGGCTGTTTGTTTGGATTTTTTGTGGTGTCAAAGACTTAGAAATTGAGGGGATATCATTCAATTGAGGAATGGCTGAACAAATTGTGGTATATGTTGGTACTCGAATACTATTGTGCTATAAGAAATGATAAACAAGGTGATTTCAGAAAAAAGCAGGGAAGATCTGTGGGAACTGATGCAAAGTGAAATAAGCAGACCTGGGAAAACACTGCATAATTACAGCAATATTCAATGATGATTAACTGGGACAATCCTGACAGATTTATGAATGGGAATGCTATCCACCTCCAAAGAAAGAACTGTTGGAGTCAACTTTCACATCAGTGTATCTTTGGTTTTATTTGGGGGTTTTGATTATGGATGAGCTGAGCATGCTCTTGCAACAATGACCAATATGGAAATGCAATTTTCATAACAATAAAAATGGGGGAAAATGTTAAGGACACCAAGAAAGTCAAAACAGTCCCTGCTTTCAAGGAGCTTTCAGTCTAATGGAAGAAACAACAGACAAATAATTATATTAAAACAATCCAAATATAGGATAGATTTAAGAAAACCTCAGAGGGAAAGTGCAAAAGTTAAGGAAGGCTGAGAAAGACTTTTTTTCAGAAGGCAGTTGATTTAAAGAAACCAAGAGGTTAACTTGAGAAGGTAGAATTCCTGGCAAGTAATACAGACAATGAAAATGCCCAAAGTTTGAGGATGGTATGTCTTGTCCAAGGAATAGCAAGGAGATTAGAGTCAGTGGATGGCTGAGTACATGAAGGGAAGTAAGTGTCTTTAGGAAGTAACCAGGTTACAAGTATAAAAGCTAAGCAGAGGAATTTTTATTTGATCTTAGGGGTAATAGAGAGCTCTTTGAGTTGATTAGACGGAGAAGTAACATGGTCAGCCATATTCTTCAGGAAGATCAATTTTAAAAATGATTGGATGATGGCATAGACTGGGGAGAGATTTGAGGTAAGATGACCAACAAGAAGACTCTTCCAAGTGTGGAATATAAGATATAGTGCAAGAAGAGGGCTTCTACCAATATGGTGGCAGTATCAGGGAAGAGAAGAGGGCATATAGGAAAGATGTTATGAAGATAGAAATGAGAGGTCCAATAAATGATTAGATGTGGGAGCTATGTGGGAGGGGGAATGATGATAATAAGGAGTAAAGGATGACACTTGGGTTGCCTGGGTGACTTGGAAGGGTGGTGGGATCCTCAAAAGTAATAAGGAAGTTAGAGTGGAAAGTTTGTGAAGAAAGGCAGTGAGTTCAACTTTTTACGTGATGAGTTAAAATTTCTATGAGATACCCATTTTAGGTGGTCTAAAGGCATTTAAAGATGCAATATTGAAGGTCAGGAAAGATGTTAGGTCTGGATCAAAAGATGTGAGAATCATTTGCATAGAGATAATAATAGAATCCATGGAAGCTGATGTGAAATAGTAGTGATAGAGAAGAGAGCCCAATACAGAGCATGGGGTTCACCTATAGTTAGTGGACCAGATCTAGATAAAGATCAAGCAAAGAATATTGAGAAGGGGTGATCATACCAGTAGGAGGGGAACTAGAACACATCAACAGGTCAAAAAATTATAGAAAAGAGTGAGCAACAGAGGTAGAGGACTATGGGTGGTGAACATTTCACATGCTCTCAGATTTGGTGAATATGTTGGTCAGTGGTGCTGAATTGTCATTATGTTTGTTTCGGCATAATGAATATAATGTAGGATGTGGAGTTCAAATTCAGCCTCAGATACTTATTAGTTGTGGAACCATAGGCAAGTGACTTAACTTCTCTGTGCCTTGGTTTCCACAACTGAAAAATGGAGATATATTACGCTATTATGCACCTACCTCACATACATATTGTGATGATGAATTGAGATAATTGTAAAGAACTGTGCAAACCTTAAAGTACTACAAAATGCTAGTCCTCATAATTGTTGTTTTATAACAATATTTGTTGCAAAGGATGACTTTCTGAGTAAGGAAGGAGGAAGAATATGTTTAGAAATGAACATGACATAAAAAGATATAAAATTTTAATGAATTTGCACATATATTTTTTATTTGTTTATGTAGATGGATTGAGATTTCTCAGTATGAGGTAAGCCTCTTGGGACAACCATGGATTTACTTGGAAATTGTTTTGTGTCTCTAGATCATAATGTTTGTATTGTATTTCTAAAGCACTTAGAGAGCAGTGACTTGCCCAAAGTTGGAGCTTAATAAATGCTTGTTTAATTGAATTTGATGAAGATTGTGTGCAATAAACCATACAAGGGTGGTGTGGTACAGAGTTGGGAAAACACTGAAAATGAGAAGGCTCGAATCCTGGCTCCTTTGCCTCTTACCTTGGATAGGAAGTGACCTTGGGTAAAACAACTCCCCTCTATGCCTCTCAGATTCCTCATCAATAAATAAAGGAATTAGATTAGTTGATATCCAAGATGACTTCCATTCTGAAATCAGATTATCCTGAGTATAGTAGATGTGATACTCTGACATTCTCTTTTCCCCTGCAGGAGCTCATAGTACAATAGGACCAGATGGGTTGGGTATATTCAGCAACATCATAATATGATAAATGTGGAGGAAGAGGAAATCCTTTGTATAGTGGTGTACTCCCAGGCATTTTCTCTGACTATCCCACATACCTACAAGGTTCTGAATCCTTAACTCTTGTCTCCTGGGTTCCAAGAAGTCTTTCTCAATCCCTCTCAATTCTAGTCCCTTCCCTCTGGTAATTACTTCCGAATTTATTCTTGATATAGCCTGTCTGTGTATTGTCTCCCCCCAGTAGTCTATGAGCTCTCCTTTGCAGGCAGGAATTATAATTTGCATTTCTTTGTGTCCCCAGTGGTTAGCACAGTGTCTGGCAAAAGGGGGGGGCTCTTAATAGGTGTATTTAATTGATTACTTAAGAGACAGCTTTGAATTTGACTTCACAAACCTGCTAGAATTCTGATGCTGGGCTAGTCATGGAATATTTCAGTATGAATTTCCTCATCTAGCTCTAACAATAGATTTTGGTTAGCAAAATGTTTTGGCTTTGGGGGAAGGGAAAAGAGGAAGGTGGAGTACATGATCTTTTCCATTAAGAAACCCCCTCCGCTCTAGGCTCTTGCTCTCAAACCTTCATTCATCCTTTGAGATCTTGACCCTTAAAGAAATCTTCACCTCTTTTTCTTACATTCTTTGGTCTCTCTGGATCCTCACCATTTAGCTCCAGAGCAATGACTTTAAGGTTAATTTTGGCTCTCTTTTTAGGGAACCCCCAAAAGGGAGTAGAAAGTTAATTGATGTTTCATGTAGATCAAACTATTTATCAGTTACACACAAAAGAAATACTAAACACACAAAAGATTCAAAGGCACTCATTGACAAAGACTTAACAATGAAACAGTTACCATTATTTGTTGTTATTTGGGCAGTTAGGTGGGAGTCCATAGAGCACTGTGGTTATAGTCAAGGTGTGAGATCAAATCCAGATGCAGATATTTCCCTAATGTGTGACCTTGGGCAAGTTGTTGACTTCTGTATGCCTCTGTTTCCTCAATTGTAAAATTGGGACCATTAGCACCTACCTTAAAACATTGTTGAGAGAAATATTTGTAAAGCACTTAATACAATGTCTGGCTTATAGTGGGCACCATATACATGCTAATTATCATTGTATTCTGCTGTGAGATTGATTTTTTTTAAAAACTTGCCTTCTGACTTAAAATCAATACTAAGTATTGGTTCCAAAGTAGAAGAGTAGGAATGTCTAGGTAATTGAGAGCAATAAGTTATAGATTTAAAAAATTAATATCCAATATTCCAAGGAATATCTTTTATAAGATTTATTAAATATCACTTGAAAAACAGAGAAAAGAAAAAACCTTCAGTAAAGAGAGGCTTTCCCAGACCGTGCACACAGGAGAAGAGAGAGTGAGGGAGGAGTCACAGAACTATGTAAACAATAATGGAAAGTCGCAGCTAAATGAAAGGGGAAAAGGAATTTTGAGACAAGGAAAGAATTCTGGGAGATGGAGTCCAAGGGTTCAAGATTTTTTCTAATTACACAAAGCGATTTTCCCAGGGACACACAGCAAGGAAATGTCTGAGGCCAAATTTGAACCCAGGCTCTCCCATCTACAAATCTGGCTCTCAATCCACTGAGCCAACTAGCTGCCCCTGTGGTTAATATTTAAAATATTAACATACAGAACATTCAGTGGGAATAGGCAAATCATCTTTAACTTAACTCTGCATTATCCGAGTAAGTCCTTCAAGCTCCATCACTTCTGGCAAGTCAAAACAGGGATCCCATTCATGGTCTTATCAATAGTCATCTCCTCCATGTAGAAGTAGCAAAGCGCCACTTCTTATAGTACAGAGGCAATGATTAAGGGACCCAGGAGATCCTGACATCTCAAACACATCAAAATTTCTGCTGACATTAGACAGATCCATTTCAGGATCTCTACTTGGCAAACTATGGTCCAAGAATGAAAAGCAAAGCAGAAAAGGCAGTCAGAGACCAGGCTCAGGTATTACTAGGCAGCACAAACTATTGCCACTGATGCTAGGGTGGGAAAGAGAAAAAAAAATGCTTTCCTTCTTTCATAGGAAATGCCATAGAGCATGTTCCAGGGCACACATTCCTGAGAAAAGTAGGAAAAGAAGTCAGAGTGGCAGTTATTTCTCCCTTTAAAGCTTGCTGAGTGGGTGGCTTTTCCTGACTAAGTGACAAATAGTCTTGATGCATCTCCCAAACTACTGCCAAGCCCTTTAGCACAGAATTCCACACTAGATCTGTAGAGATGGTCCAGAAGGTTATATAGAACCAGGCATCCATCTGATGACTCTCATTTATGTGAAAAGAAGTGATGATAATAATAGCTATAGCACTTATCTCAGAGCATTATAGTGTAGATTAAATGAGAAAATATATTTAGATTATGTCAAAAACCTTGAAACACAAAAAATATCTGTTATGGGATGACAAAATGCTACGGTATCAAATGAGCAAGAAGGACTTCCATAGCAATATCCAGCTAGGCAGTATAGTAGATATAATGATGGGTTTTGTCTAAAGAAGACCTGTATTTGAATCCTACCTCAAACACTTATTAGCTGTGTGACCTTTGGACAAATTAATTAACGTCACTAGATCATAATTACTTCATCTGTAAAATGTGGATAATTATATATAATATAAATAAACAAATAAATAAATGTATAGATATAGAGATATAATATAAATATACTGCACAGGGATATCACATAGAACAAAGAAGATAATTTGTGTAAATTTTTTTGCAAACATTAAAACACTATATGAATGTGTGCTACAGTCATAATGATAATAATGATGAATATTATGATCTAAAAATCACTGAAAAATCAACACAAGGATAAGTTGACTCAGCAACAGGGTATTGTACAAAGAGAACTGACTCAGTTCAGAGGAAGAAATAGAAATGACACAAATGCTAAATTAAGAGCAGATTCATGTGAGCACTTAGACATACAAAAATAATTTTAAAATCTTTATATTTAAGTTTGTAATATGATACAGTTATGAAACAGCATAGAAAGTCATTTTTATTCAAATCCTAGTTCTGACAATTACAACATGTATGACCTTCAACAAGTCCTTAAGCTTCCCTGGGCCTCAGTTTCCTCACATGCAAAAATGAAAGGGTTGGACTAGATGGCACTGAGATTTCTTCCATCTTCAGATTTATGATAATAATAGCTGTGGTGTTTACCTATTGCAAGGATTAGATGAAATATTTTGGATATGTTGCAACCATGGGCTTTGGTTTCCTCACCTATAAAATGAGGGGGGTTGGGTTAAAAGGCTATTTAAGTTCTGAAGATATTTCCATAGCTTTCCCAAAAGATCTTTGGCCCATGGACTGCATCTCACAATTCACGGGGGGAAAGAAATGAAAATGTAATAAATACAAAATGTCGAAGACAGAAGGTTAACTTGTGGTTGAGCCATGGTTTAACATTTCTGGTCATCCACATATAAATGATGTGCAAAGTGTCTTATCTCCTATCATCCCCTGCTAATCTATCATTTTAATGGTGGCTGAGAAGCTGTAACATCACAGCCATGTCTCATCAATATTCAGGATTGATTGGTGTTAAGAACCTCTATGCACAGGGCTCCTGGGAAGCTTGGCAATGTGGCTTGCCAGCCCTCCCCTGCCCCTATCTTGTGTGGCAGCACCCCTTGGCTCCAGAACAGAGCAGTATTTATAGCCAGCAGTTCTCCATACAGCATTTCTCTGAAGTGCTGGTCCTTGGGGCTGACAGTAGTCCTGAGCCTTATTGTTTTTACGGTGCTGGGATTAATTCCAGCTGGCATCTCCTGGGTCCTGGTGCCCTCATGCAGCTTCAGAAGCCAGGGTATTCTGGGGCAATGCCAGAACTGCTACACTTCACTCCAATGAAGCAAAGTCTCCAGAGGAACTTGCTAGACCTGTCAAAGAAATGCTGGAATTTTCCACATAGATAAAAAAGACCTACAATATCACAGAACCCTTTGGTATATCCCTTGACCCTTAGCTTTGATATTATGACCTGAAAGCTGATCCATGGCCCTTCCCAAGTACATTGAGAAGAGAACAAAGAAAGAGAACTTTACTTCACGTAAAGACATGAAGGCTTACTTGTATTGCTTTGTGATAACGGTAAGCTAACATGCATTGCCATCTCTATCTGGAAATTCCAGATATGACAACAAACAACATCAATTTTTCCTTTAAAAATAACAAACAACAAAAGAGGTAGTACAGTGTAATGGCTAGAGAGCCAGTCATAAAGTTGGAGAGACTTAGGTTGAAGCCTTACCTCTGGCTCACACTTTATAATTCTAGACAATTCTCTCACACTCTCAATACTCAAGGTAACTCTCCAGAACTGCCAAGATGGAGCCACGATGTCAACTTGCTTTAGTAGAATGAGTTTTCTTGTCTGGGAGTTCCTAATGCTAATGAATTCACAGGCCCTGACCTTGTCCTAATTAACAATGATAACAAAACTATAAACTGTTCTACAATGTGATTTATTCAACTGAAATGACATACAATCCTCTCTATTACCTTTTGTCTTTCCCCTTTGGCATTATTTGTGAGTTGGCACCTTCTAATCCTAGACAAAAGTCTTCAATGGGAGATGTTTCTTTCACATGTCCTTTCATAGGAATAAAAACCAGAAGAGATCTGGGAAATCAATTAGTTCAACTCCTCAGTTTACAGAAAGTGAAGTTCAAAGATGCTACATGATTTGGTCAAGCTCAGATAAGCTGAGTAAGTAACAGAACCAGAGTTAGAGTTCAGATTGTCTGATTCTTAAACCTAGGACAACTTCCACAAAATCTTTCTTTTCAATACTACAATAACCATTTCCTAAACATACAAGCATCCTTGCCATGGCTCTCAGGTTCTCAGAACTCTCTTATTGTAGTTCTCCTACTGACTGTGGACAGCATTTCAATTTCTAGGCACTTTTCCTAAAGACTTAACTGTCTTGTGTCTGTTTCTGAAAGTCAATCACTCTGATATCTAAGAACAAGTCACGCAATTCCATTAGGATAATCATTAGGGCTGGTAAGGGTAATGAAGATGAGGATAAAAAAAATAAGTACAAATGTAATACATAAGCTTAAGATCATGTTAGTATTCAGGTTTCTATAGAATATCAAAATTCAAGGGATACAGATAGAGAAGTAAAATTCAATTTAGGGAAATCATTTTAAATGAGAAGTCACTCTAGGGGCCATCACCCAGCTGCTTGGCTGTCCTCTTTATTCTGTCTTCCTATAGTAGTATCCTTATACTGTGTACCATGGCCCAGTCTCCATCATCTGCTTGCTTTCATATGGTGAGTTTTAAAAATATTGTGGCCAAGGGACTGCATCCCCCAGCATGTCCTAGGGGGTCACTCCCCCTACTTCCTGGCATGGGATTGGTCTTAAATGGACCAATCCTGTGCTAGGGATAGACCACACCCCCTACTTCCAGGCATGGGATTGGTCTATATAAGGACCAATCCCGCACCAAGGAGGACCTTGGAATCTGACTAGATTCTTTGTAGAGTGGGCTCATCAATTGTAGGCTGGTAGAACTCTGGTGTTTTTCTCTGAATAAACGTTTTTGTTAGATAAAGAGATAGAGTTTTCTTTTCAGCATTTACAATTGGTGACCACAGTAGGACAGAAAGCCTGAACTGGCCACATTACACTAAAGGAACTATAGGAATGTACAGTTAGTGATAAGGAAATTTATTTAGGCAACTAAATGGGCAATCTTTCTTCTGTGTCTAACGTGTTTTCCTATACCTTGCTCAATCACAATGCCAAAGAGGATTTGATGACATTGAGTGCAAGGAATGTCAGGAACCCTATGAGGTCAATAAGAGACAGGTATATTCATTTATGAGTCTTTTTGGTGACTATCATATCACACATTTATGGCTGTCAGAAATCAGGTTCAAATTCATGACTTCTGTAATTCCATGATATAGCTTGAGAGTAAATATGTACCTCGGCCAAAGAGATGGCAGGTGCAAGACCACCATCACCCAATCCTTTAGGAACAACACATTTCAGGAAGTATAGCTACTTGCCCCTTTGCTAAAGTAAGAAATAGAGTGCTCTGGTGAACAGGTTCTCCTTACTTCCCCAGAAGTGATTCCAGATGTTCCCCCAAGTAGATGAGTTATTGTGGTATTTTTTCCCTCTCAACATGATGAGAGATCTTGAGTACCTCATTCTCTAATTTGGTAATGAGATATTCCTCTTGTTTTGATTATCCTTGTTTCTCTTAGAGATCAACTTTCATGATGCTGATCTGTTTCTTAGTCTCCATGGTTTGGTTCATTCATTTGATTAAACTTAAGTTGCACTTTTACTTTCTGCATCTTTCTCAATGCCAGTGATGCTTGCTGTGGTACAGGTAAATGGTACTAATTCTAGAAGTTAGAGGCCCTTAGCAGTATTTCATTCTAGCCACTTCCCTTCCCACAACTTAACTGCCTTGTATCTATTTCTGAAAGCCTATCACTCTGGTATTTAAGATCAAGTCAACGAGGAGTCCCTCAGCTTCTTTGGATCTCAAGTTTCTTCATCTTAATAAACTAAGAGTATCGGCTAGATGGTCCCAACAATCCCTTCCAGTGCTAGAGCTGTAATCCTGGTATCATTATTAATGAAAGGGTTTCTCTCATTCTCCTCTTCATTAATGATGCTTTTGTCATTAAATCTCTCTTAAGATTAATCATTTTCCTGGTACTGCTTATAGTCACTCATTCCTGGAGTGGCATTGCCCAGGTCTGCTAGGAAACCATGGTTGTCAGTTTCCTTTATTTCATATTCTATGCTCTCTTCTCATCAATCACTGACTGGACCAGCAGCTTCTTCATTTCCTTTTCTATATTTGTAGACTCTGGGCTGTTTCCCAAAACCTTTTATTTATGATATATTTTAATGGCCAAGTCTTCACATGTTGGTGGTAGACATTAATACTTCCCCCAGGGAAAGGGTAGATGAGAAAAAATTGTTCCAGTGGCTATGAAGACTGCTGAAACAGGTGCTGTGGAGTACTTAGAGCTTGGTTAGACTTTGAAGAAGAGAAGGTTATCCAGTGCACCTTGGGCAATTGTGCTGAGTTTTGTCATAACACTGGACTTCTATGATTCTGGAAGAGAGAATGAGGTTAAGAACTTTGTGTAGCTTTGATTCACTTAAATCCAAATCACTTTCAAGTCACATCACCACTTTGTAATGTTATTAATACTCTTCAAAATGGGCAAAAAATGGCAGGGCAATGTTTTGGCTTGAAATGGACTCATTTTCTAACTGTCCTTTTTCTTTTTTTCCTTTGCTTTTAGATCAGTAGTGTTAACTGGTTCTCTCAAAAGTAGCTAGTGATCCTTATTCGCAATGAAAATAAACATCTGTTGTCTTGGAAAAGTTGGAATTATGTTTTGTTTTGCTTTATCTATGGTTTTTAAGCCTTCAGTAACCTAAGGCTGTTCAAGCATCTCAACAGCTAGGGGAACATAAATAACACACCCAGACAATCCCATGATATTCTTCTCCATGTATTTATTGGCTTATAGGATTAGGTGGGTGAGACCTTAGTAGCCATCAAGTTCAACTCTCTTATTTTAGAGATAAAGGAACTGAATCATAAAGGCCAAGTGACGTGCCTAGAATCAATGACATGGCTAATAAATGTCCAGGGTAGAATATGAACTAAGGTCTTCCTGATCCCAAATCCAACAGTCTATCTATGATATAGAGGCTTCAGATTCAATAATTAGACTGTTTTAGGTCTAAATTTTACTGCCATTCTCACTATGGAAACAGTCTTTGGCCAGATGTAATATAAATAGACTCTTCAATTTATAAGCAACAGTATCATTGCTCTTAATTGTATTTCATTTTGTGGTACCCAATTTCCTCATCTTCCTTTGCACAAATATCATCAAACAGCCCATAGGGTAGTAAGCTAATCAACTCTTTACCTCTTTCCTTTTTTCCCTGACTTAACTATCACTACTTTGATGTAATAAAGCTACTAAAGCTACTAGCAGCCTCATAATTTAATTTTAGCTATTACACTATCAACTGATGGCCCAGCTGGCTGCTTTTGAATCAGATCATCAGGTTTTTTTCTTTTAAAGGTTGCCCAGAAATGGTACCCAGTAAGCCTCCCTTTCCTATTCAGTCATATTTTTTTTGCATATTTTCACTAAACTTTATAAAGATATAATTGAATGTAAACTCATTTTTATTCTTCATTAGCAGGAATAATGTCTCTTAATTCACTATTTGTTCATTATTTTCTGTGCTTATATCAACTGCCCATAGAAGGAGGAACCTCTCCACTATAAGTGTATGATTCCTCATCTTTTGTTATCTTTTGTTGTCCTGCCTAATCCCTGACATGAGATGTAGTGAACATTTTAAAGCAAAATAGTCCCTATCCATTTTCATATCATCTCCTTACAATCACTAATCTATTTATAGCTATTTACAACTCTACACATTTCCCAACAATGGTTCATAGAGAGTTAATTCAATTCCCCTTTCCCATATAAGGAAATTCGAAAAAACTTATTAAATCACTTTGTGTACTATGCTCAGGCACATATTTTTATTGCTTTCTTATTAATTCTGAAGTGATTTATTTTATTAGCCAATATTCACTCCAAAATGAATGATCTTCCATTTAAAGCAGAATCAGAATTAGTGCAATTAGTGTTTGACATGTAATTCAAATATTTTTCACCATCATAAAGAAGGAAAAAAATCTTCCCTTTCCCTTTAATTCTCCTATCAAATAATAGAATCATTTTATATGAAAACATTTAATGCTGTTTTTCTACCATTAAGGCTGATGAATTAAAGTGAATGTCACTCAACCCTCAGCTCAGTTATAAAATAGTCAAATTCACCGTTCATTTCTGAATTCTGCTTTGTTAACCTTTTATCCAGAGAACAAAAAAGGAAGACGTCATATCCCCAAATCCCTCTTCAAGACAGCAGGAGAAATTAAAACATATGACTTTAGGGTTTCCAGGTTGTCAGTCCATTGAAAACATATTCTATGTCCCAAATGGGTTGCTAGCATCATTCAGTCAAGGCCAATGATATCAGCCATGCTCATTTGACAGGAAATCAGTGACTAAAGTACTGGGAAGGATAGTAGAATGAGATCGATAGAGAACTCTAGTGAGATTCCTAATACCAAAATACCATGCCCATCATAGGCAGGCAAGTTTCTAAGCTACCTGTTCCACAAAAGGGATTAAATTGCCTACACTCCGCAGGGACCCTGTGAAAATAGGAGGCAATTGTTGCTGTGGAGTCTTTAAAGTTGCTAGGATAAGAATTGCATATGCTAATAGGATCTAGATTTATAGCCAAAGGGATACTTGAAAGTTACTTATTTGGATGCTCCCATTTTACAGATGAGGGAATAGAGGCTATGAGAAGTTGAATGACTGACTTGTCCAAGACACAAGGTGGTAAGTAGAAGAACAGGATCTGAAGCCAAGTCCTCTGATCCCTTTATTTAGCACTCTTTTCACTTCCACATTGGTTCTAAAGCAGCCAATGAACTGGACCAAGCTCAGAAACTATGTCATTTATGAAAGTTAATAATTATTATGATGATAATGATGATGATAATTAGAATTCATGAAATCAGTTAAGGACTCTGAAGTACTTTAGATGGATTTTCTTATCTGATCTTCACAAGCACTGGGTGGTATATGCTATTATTATCCCTATCTTACAGAAAAAAAAATAACTGAGGGTTAGGGAGAGTAAACTTGCTCAGGGTTCTAAATCTACTAAGTAATTAAGTCAGGATTCAAACTCAAAACTTCTTGGTTCCAAGTTCCACATTCTATCTACTACACTGCCTAACTAACTAAAAATCATTGTATCTCCAGTGTCTATCACAACTCCTTCCATGTGGTGGGTAATTTAAAAATGTATATTGTGTTTAATTGAATTCATTACATAAATTACTCCCATCAAGAACTCTCATGTGATAGAAAAATGTTACCTCCAACCAAGATTAAACATCAAAGCAAAGCAGTACTTTATTGGAAAAGAATGAATTATTAAAATTTAAAACATTATAAAGAAAATTAAAACTTTCATACTTTTCTGTGAGGAGTAAATGAATGTCCAGTGTCTTGAAGAGAATTATATATATATGTACATATATGTACATACATACATGTATGGTTTTATATATACATATATGTATATATCCATTGACTATGGAGTGGATTTTTATTGGTTCAATATACAATTAAAATTTTGAAAGTTTAAGCTTTTATTTAACTAACATTTACAAAAACAAAAATGTTTTGCAGTTGAATCAGTATTATGAAATGAACTAATAGTAGATACTTTTAGTAAAGTGAGTTTAAAATTCATAGGGTCATCTATTTAGAGTTAAAAGAGGAACTTGAAAGGTCATAAAATACCTGCATTTTACATATGATGAAAATAAAGCAGAGAGGAAAAGTCACTTTCCAAAGGTTATTGAAGTAGTAAAGACAAATAGAGTTTCCAAACTCCAAACACCAGTGGTTGTTCCACTCTACCATGCTTTCTTCCACAATGAATTGAACTAAGATGAATTGAAATTAATGAACATTAGAAGTGTCTTCAACTTTTTTATTTGTCTATTTGACCCTCAAACTTATAGCAACCTTAGTAAAATAATTCATTCAAAAGCAGAATGGAGAGCATGACAAGCAGGCATTTGGAGACAGACAGAAAGGTAGAGAGGACGCCTACGGGACAACTAAATAGGCTAATGTTAGGATAATGTCGAAAACACAAGTTTGCATGTACCACCAGGTAAACAGGTAAGACTCAGGAGGTAGAGATGAAACAAGACCAGTAAGAGGTATTGGACAGAAGTCATTCCAGCAAGACACAAAGGTAAGTTTGATTTCACAGATGGGAAGAGGAAACATAAGCTCTGTGACTCAAAGCCAATGTCAATGATGCAACAGGGAAATGGAGAAGAGTTAAGAGGAGTAGAATTTAGGTTCAGAGTTCTGAGTTAGTTCACAGTTCATTTTTTTCAGCCTCCATACTTTTTGACTTTTGGTAAACTTTTCTGAAAATACTGTTCCATATTAAAGGAAATACATTCTAGAGTTTACACCATATACACATTCTGGGGCACACACATATACACATAAAAATAAGATAGATTAATTTCAATAAGATAATTCATTATTTACCAATTATCTCCTATACTCATTGACAAACTTTTTGAATCCCAGTTTGAGAGCTGTTGGTCTAGGACAGTGATGGGCAAAATATAGCCCCTGGGCCAGATGGGGGGGACCTGAAATATTCTATCCAGCTTCACCACATTATTCCTAATCTGACAAACACAATGAGTAGGATACAATACAATGAAAGAGTTACCTTAGAAACAAACTGACAGATGAGCATTTCCTTTCCCTTGGCCCCCTCTTTAAAAAATTTGCCCATCACTGGTCTAGGTGAAAGAACATTACATTTGATTTTCCCACCAATATGAGAGCTGCCATTTTCTACCTAGAGGAAGGAAGCATCCCTTCCCTTTGTCTCTCTCAACTCTGGTCCTTCTAGCTTCTTCTTTTCCTACCCCAAAAATTTACACTTAGCAAACAGAAATTGTGTTTTATTCTCAAAAAAAAATTACAAGTTCCTTTAAGAGACAGACTTCTTAACTAATCCAAGAAATGTTTGCCATCTTCCAATGTAGTCCAAAGTCATCACCAAGAAACATCCAGTAGATACTAACTATAGTAATTGGAAAAGCATAGTCCTTGTGTGTAGGTCATATTTTACTGAAACTTTTACACTCTGAAAATCAAATTTGCTCCTGGATGTTTCCAGAGTGCATACACCCATGCTAAGTGCCCATGTCTATTTTATTACGGAACACTTTAAAATTCAAGCTTTGAGCAAGTCTTAGAAGAACAAAATAAGTTTCTCTGAACATATCAATTACGTTAATTAGATAAATTTCTTGAAAAAATTAAACTTAGTCTTAGTAAAGGGGAACAATTAAATCTGAGCATATAGTAATATTCATTTTTAAAAGATGAATGATACCCTGAAATTAGGATGTGCTTTTAATGGACCACTCTACGGCAAAATTGAAAGCAGTTTCATAAGACTTTGGTATCAAATGGGAATATTGAAAAGATACAAAAGTATCACTACACTATAAAATATTATGTCATCAGAGAAGGCCTCTATTTTATAGATATTAAGTTTTACCATTAAGCAGAATTAAATTACCTTGCAGACAAAAGTAGGTAAGTATCCCTGCTCATGAGACTAAGAAAGAATTACTTCAAGATAACATTTTCATGTTGAATTGAAATAGATTCAATAGAATACTATTTTCCAAATTGTCTCATTTGTAATAGAGTGAAAAAAATACAAACTAAGGGGAAAACAACCAGAGAGGGACTATAAGGACTTTTCCCCAAGTTGTCTACTTAAAATAAGGAAGCATTTGTAGTTTTACAATACATAGAAATTACAGAAATTAACACATATTTGGAAAGAATATTTTAAATTGGAAACTTCTGGAGGATGGGCTGAAATAACCTTTTCCTTTACTCTACCACCCATCACTATTCAAAAAAGAGTATATCTAATTTTCCCAGGCCTAGGTTGTGGTATTTACCTTTGTTACAATTGATTTCTACTTATAACTAGTGACAACTCAGAATCCAGTCTTAGAATCTACTCTTGGTATTTCCAGAACTTGGGGGTAGGCAAGGTAGGAGCTACCTCAGGAGAAACTCAGTGGAATGTAGGGTGGTCGGGGAAGAGGGGACTGCAGGTAGGATGGAAAACAGGACACATAAGGACAAATTTCCAATGTATGAAATGCATGACTTTTTGACCATGCCTAGAGCATGCCAATACTTTGTCCTAGCTTTGCATCTCAGTCATACATATTTCAATTATTCCATTCCAGAGGAAAATTCATATGTTATGTAGCTTTTATTTTTTAGGAGAGAGTCTCAATTCTAACTATTACCATGCCTTTAAAAAATACAACACATGCCCAGCCCTACAAGAGGCTCCTGATGGTCAATGAAATGAATCTTAATATATTAAAACTGTAAGCAATTCCCAATAACACCATTGACTTAAAGAGTTATTGAAAAGGCACACAAAAATCCATTTTCAAATGCATAAAAACTTTGTGCATATAAGAATAATCTCTGTGTCTGTCTCTTTCTCTATCTCACACACATATACACAAAAATAAATACATATATATATATATATATAAACATTTTTCAAAAGCTTATGTGTCGACCTTTGTGAATGATGAAGTATAAATTTATTTAAAAGCATTTCTGGATTCATGGTTGATTTTTGTCCTCATACATTTTTCTCAGTCAATAGATAGAAGGATCATTGATCTATAGTTAGAAAAAAAAATCACAGAAACCAACTAGCTTAATCCCTTCATTTTACATATAAAAAAGTGAGGCCCAGTGACGTTGTTACTTGCCCAAGCTCTCTTAGAGATTAAGCATGAGGGGTAAGATTTGGACCCAGGTCCTCTGACTTCAGGGCTAGTGTACCTTCCACCATACTATGTTACCAACAATGCAACTACAATTAATGCAAGAGATATCACAATTTTTACACTTAAAAAGGTTTGCATATGGTTAGAAAGATTGGGAACCATCATCTTAATTTTTACATGCCTCTTTATGCATTCCTTCCACTATATTTTGACCCAGCTCTGTCTAGGCTTTTCTAAATTATCTTATTCAACTTTCTTTTCTCACATCCCTCTTTCTCAAAGAGCAGAATCATTAAAGACTATGATATCAAGCTATTTAGTTTAGAGTACCCCAAAGTCCAGATGAAAAATCTCAGATTTCTACCAGAAAATCCAGAGGCCAGAGAACCCACAAAGGTTTGTCTGGGAACCCATTAAGAATATTACTTCCATTCTTCCACTGGAAGAATAAAAACTGCCAGACCACAGATCAACAATCCCCCACTTTAAACAAAAGCACAATTCCAAAAGGCTCACAAGAGGAAAAATAAATCTTCATCTCAGAAATCAAACACAATTGGAAGGAAGGTTTTGAAAAGAAATTAGTACATAGTACCAATAGCAAAAAAAAAAAAAAAAAAAAAAAAAAAAAAAAAAAAAAAGCTGAAGCAAAGCACATGGCTTTTTTTGAGCATAACTAAATTAGTCATGATACATGAACTTAATGAAATATTTCTGTGCAAAATATATGATGAATATGAAGGACACAGAGAAGCTTTGGAAGAATATCAATCAATGCAGAGAGAAATAAGCAAAACCAGGAAGTTATATGTAAACAATGATGATGACAATGTAAATGGAAAGAACAAAACCAAATGCTAAAAAAAAGTATGTTGACCAAGTATAGCCTCAAAGAAGAGATAAAGAAAAGATATCCTCAAACTGCTTTGTAAAGAGGAAGGAATATGAGTTATTCTTTAATGAAGGATTTGATAACTGAAAAGGAATGCATTGGGAAATATAAATAATATACAAACAAAAGGTATCAATGAAAATTTATTTTGAAATCAAAATCCCCCAAAAAATTATAAAGCAGGATATTACAAAATAGGTCTAAAATTTGCCTATGGACTTTTTAAAATTATCTTCCAAGTATATATTTCAGGATTGGCTAAAACCCATCTCTTTCATGAAATAAATTTAGTGTCACTGTCTATAAACTAGAGAAAACTTCAAGCCTTTCTGCAGGAATCAAATCATGCTCAAGTCTAAATATTCCCAACATATTAAAGGGATTTATGCTGTTAAAAAAGATCTCTCAAATTGTAAAAGTCATTCAAAAGAACCTTCAAATTTACTTAGTAATAGTTTTCAAGTTTATGAAGGATTAATATATAAATAATTGGGAAGAATAGTTTTTTGGTTTTTTTTTTCCTCACTAAAATCAGAGTAAGTACACCTTGTATTGTGTAACAGCAATCATTTTGGTTAGATCATAGAATAAACTTATTAGGACTGTTGTGATTTTGATTCTCATGTGGGAGATAATGCATTTTTTTCAAATTATGCCCAAAGTGTGGGAGATAGGCAATTCTGCTTGACTCCAAAGGATAGAAACAATGAGTAGAACGTGCAATCAAAAAAAATTATTTTTGGATTAATGTTAAGGAAAAAGAATCCTAACCATTAGAATTACCTAAAAGTAGAATGAGCTATCTCTAGAGAGGAAATAAATTATATTTAGTTCAAACTCTTCATCTTATAAGAAATGGAAACTCAGAGGGGATTTCTGGGAAGATGGCAGCTTAGACAGAGTCAATCTTAAAACCTCCACACCCTTACACACCAAGATAGAAAACAATGTGCTTCGAGGAGAAAGAGAACCAAATCTAATAATGGGATGGAGCAGGGAGAACCCTACTGCAGCACAAATAAAGAGGTACACCAAGAAAAAGGCTTCAATTCTTGAACTGCCGGGTCTGAGGGCATAGAAGGGGAATCCCAGGATGCCTCCCCAACGTGCTGTGTGGAGTTTCCAGTGGCCCCTGAAACCTTAGGGCTGGTGGGTGCACTGGTCCGGAGAGAGGGCCCTGCTAGCATGGGATTCAGGGAGTTAAACATAGGCACTGGAGAGGAGAAAACCATAGAAACACAGAAAAAATGCCCAGAAATGGTGGCTTAGAGAGAGCCAAACCCCAGACCTCAGACAGCTTGGCATCCTCATATTGAGATAGAGAAAGCAGGGCTACAAAAGGAAAGAAAAGCAGATTAAACACAGCAGAAGGGGCAGGGGGACCCCAATGCTGGAGAGCTCAGTTCAGCTGAAATGCTCCTTCTTGTCCCAACATGGTTTTTTGCTTTTTGTATGTTTGTTTTTCCCTCCTCTAGAGGTTTTAGTCTCAGGGTAGATTAAGTAGTAAGATGAATCCAATCAATATAGGATTAATCCAAACAATTGGACAGACAAGAAGTCTTCCCAGGGCAGAGAAAGTAACTACAATCCTCCATTGCCATCTGAGGAAGATCTTTCATCAAAAATCATTAAATATATCTGCTAAAACTAGCAGAACAAGGAAGGAAAAAATATGAGTAAGCAACAGAAAAAGAGAAAAGAAATGACAATTGACAGCTTCTTTCAAGGAAGTGAAAAGAGAGCAAATGAAATAGAAATAGAAGAAGAGGAAGGAGTTCCAGCGAACTGGACACAGGCTTTGGAAGATCTAATAATTCAATTAACTCAAGAACTTCAGGAACTCAAAAAGCAATCAAGAGAGGCAAGAAAGGCTGAAGATAATTTGAAAAAGGAAATACAAGAATGAAAACAAGAAAATAAAGCCTTAAAAGTGAGAATTGACTAGCTTGAAAATGAAGCAAAGAAGGCAAAAGATGATCTACAAAGAAAAATCAGACCAGAAGGAGAAGGATGACTAAAAATCCAGGGATGAAATTCAGTCTTTAAAAAACAGAACTCAACAACTAGAAGCAAATGACTTTACAAGGCAGCAAGAATGTATTAAACAAAACAAAAAAAATGAAAAATTTGAGGAGAATATGAAACACCTCATTGATTCAACCAAATATCTGGAGAACATAGCTGGAAGAGACAACTTAAGAATTATTGGTTTATCGGAACATCATGATAAAAGAAAAAGTTTAATTTCTTACAAGAAATTATCAGAGAAAATTGCCCTGAAGTTCTGAAACAAGAGGGAAAAGTAGAAATTGAAAGAATCCACAGATCACCTCCAACATTTAATCCACAACTGACAGCTTCCAGAAATATTATAGCCAAATTGAAAAACTATGAGACCAAGGAAAAAATATTACAAGCTACTAAAAAAAGTCATTCAGATATCAGGGAACCACAGTTAGGATAACACAGGATCTGGCTGCATCTACATTGAAGGACCAGACAGCATAGAACACAATATTCCAGAAAGGAAGAGAACTGAGTCTACAACCAAGAATCAACTATCCAGCAAAACTTACTATATTATGGCAGGGGAAAGTATGGTCATTCAATAAAATTGAGGACTTCCAAACATTCATCAAGAAAAAACCGGACTTAAACAGAAAATTTGCTGCCCAAACCCAGAAATCAAGAGAATGAATATAAGATAATTAAGAGAATGGGGGGACAAGAAAATAATTATTTTCTTTAAGGGAGACAACAAGTACAATTAATTTGTATCCCAAGAAGAAAAGAAGATATCAGCAAATATTAAAAATTATTATTACCAACAGGGTAAATAGAAGAAGTTTACATAGAGGGAACAGTGACAAACCATATAGGATGAAATGTCAAGATATATATATATATATTATTATTACCTTCTTCCCCCCCCCAGTTTTGTATGTATTCATAAATGTATGAATACATACAAAACTGGGGGGGGGAAGAAGGTAATAATAAGAAAAATAAGAAAACAAACAAAAAGGAATAAATTCACATTCCATAAAGAAGCTCTTGAGACCAACAGGGAAAAATAACAATACACTAATAAGGGTAAAGAGATTAGAGAGAGGAAATATTCAGTACTTAAGTGCATTGAAATCAACTTAAAGAGAGAAGAACAATCAGATCCAGTGGGGGCAGAGAATTGATTCATGCCCTATAGAGAAGTAGAAGGGTAAGAAACAGAATTGGTGGGGAGGGAAGCAATACTAGGGAGGGAGAGGGCTTGGGGGGAGCGCAGCGTAGCTTTAAAGAACAATAAGAGGGGAATAAGAAGGGAGGGGGGAGAAAGGGAAGTACAACAAGAGAGGGGATTATAGGAAGTGATTAAAAACAAAACACTGGTATAGAAGGAAACAGTGAAAGAAGAAAGGACAGAACTAGGAGAGAGAATCAAAATGTCTGGGAATGCAGAGTTGATAATTATAACGCTGAATGTGAATGGGATGAACTCACCCATAAAACAGAAGCAAATAGCAGAATGGATTAGAAACCAAAATCCTACCATATGTTGTCTACAAGAAACACACATGAGACACACAGACATACATAGAGTGAAAATGAGAAGATGGAGCAAAATCTTTTGGGCTTCAAATGAGAAAAAGAAGGCAGAGGTGCCTATCCTGATCTCTGACATAGCCAAAATAAAAATAGAAAAGGTTAAAAGAGATGGGGAAGCTAACTACATCCTAATAATAGGCAGTATAAACAATGAAGAAATATCAGTACTCAATACGCATGCACCAAATGGTATAGCTTCCAAATTTCTAATGGAGAAGCTAGTGAAGCTCAAGGATGAAATAGATAGCAAAACCATACTAATGGGGGACCCTCAACCATCCCCTATCAGATCTAGATAAATCAAACCAAAAAAATAAATAAAGAGATAAGAGAGGTGAATGAAACCCTAGAAAAATTAAAGTTAATAGATATATAGAGAAATATAAATTGGGACAAAAATGAATACACCTTTTTTCAGCAACACATGGAACATTCATAAAGATAGACCATGTAATAGGGCATAGAAACATGGCAAACAATTGCAAAAAAGCAAAAATAATAAATGTAACTTTCTCAGATCATAATGCAATAAAAATAGTTATTAGTAAGAATACATGGAGAGGCAAACCAAAAACTAATTGGAAATTAAATAATATGATTCTCCAAAATAATTTAATGAAAGAAAAAAATAATAGAAACAATAATTTCATTAAAGACAATGACATTGATGAGACATCTTTACCCAAACCTATGGGCAGACAAAGCAGTTCTAAGGGAAAAATTTATATCACTGAGTGCATATATTAACAAATTAGGGATGGCAAAGATTAATGAAATGGGCATGCAACTTAAAAAACTAGAAAATGAACAAATTAAAAATTCTCAGATGGAAACGAAATTAGAAATACTAAAAATCAAAGGAGAAATTAATAAAATCAAAAGTAAAAGAACTATTGAATTAATAAATAAGACTACAAGCTAGTATTTTGAAAAAACAGATAAAATAGACAAAGTACTAAAAAAAAGAAAGAAAAAAAACCAAATTAACAGTATCAAAGATGAAAAGGGAGACCTCAACTCTAATGAAGAGGAAATTAAGGCAATCATTAAAAACCATCTTGCCTGGGAAGCTGGGTAGCTCAGTGGATTGAGAGCCAGGCTGAGAGACGGGAGATCCTAGGTTCAAATCCGGCCTCAGACACTTCCCAGCTGTGTGACCCTGGGCAAGTCACTTGACCCCCATTGCCTACCCTTACCACTTTTCCACCTATAAGTCAATACACAGAAGTTAAGGGTTTAAAAAAAAAAAGTAAAAAAAAAACCATCTTGCCCAATTATATGGCAATAAATATACCAATCTAGGTGATATGGATGAATATACAAAAATATAAATTGCCTAGATTAACAGAAGAAGAAATAGAATACTTAAATAATCCAATATCAGAAAAAGAAATTGAACAAGCCATCAAAGAACTCCCGAAGAAAAAATCTTTAGGGCCTGATGGACTCACAAGTGAAATCTATCAAACATTCAAAGAACAATTAATCCCAATACTATACAAATTATTTGATATAATAAACAAAGAAGGTGTCCCACCAAATTCCTTTTATGACACAAATATGGTACTGATTCCAAAGCCAGGTAGATCAAAAACAGAGAAAGAAAATTACAGACCAATCCCCTTAATGAACATTGATGCAAAAATCTTAAATAGAATACTAGCAAAAAGACTCCAGCAAGTGATCAAGAGGGTTATCCATCATGATCAGGTGGGATTTATACCAGGAATACAAGGATGGTTCAACATTAGGAAAACCATCCACATAATTGACCATATCAACAAGCAAATCAACAAAAACCCCATAATATCTCAATAGATGCTGAAAAGGCCTTTGACAAAAGACAACACCCATTCCTACTGAAAACACTGAAAAGTATAGGAATAGAAGGAACTTTCCTAAAAATAATAAACAGTATATATCTTAAACCATCAATAAGCATCATAGGCAATGGGGATAAATTAGAAGCCTTTCCAATAAGATCAGGTGTGAAACAAGGATGTCCATTATCACCTCTATTATTTAACATTGTACTAGAAACACTAGCAGTAGCAATTAGAGAAGAAAAAGAAATTGAAGGTATTAAAATGGGCAATGAGGAGACTAAGCTATCACTCTTTGCAGACAATATGATGGTCTACTTAAAAAATACTAGAGAATCAACTAAAAAGCTTGTAGAAATAATCAACAACTTTATCAAAATTGCAGGATACAAAATAAATGCACATAAATCATCTGCATTTCTATATATTTCCAATACATCACAGCAGCAAGAGGTAGAAAGAGAAACACCATTTAAAATCATCTAGACAATATAAAATACTTAGGAATCTATCTACCAAAACAAACACAGGAATTATACGAAAAGAACTACAAAATACTTTCCAAACAATTAAAACAATATCTAAACAATTAGAAAAACATTGACTATTCATGGGTAGGATGAGCTAACAGAATAAAAATGACCATTCTATCCAAATTAATTGACTTATTTAGTGCCATACCTATCAAACTACCAAAAACTTTTTTACTGAATTAGAAAAAACTATAACAAAGTTTATTTGGAAGAACAAAATTTGATCAAGAATATCAAGGGAAATAATGAAAAAACCATGAAGGGCTAGCAGTACCAGATATTAAGCTATACTATAAAGCAGCAGTCATCAAAACTATATGGTACTGGCTAAGAGACAGAAGGGAGGATCAGTGGAATAGACTTGGGATAACTGACATCAGCAAGACAGTGTATGATAAACCCAAAGAGCCCAACTTTTGGGACAAAAATCCACTATTTGACAGAAACTGCTGGGAAAATTGGAAAACAACATGGGAGAGATTCGGTTTAGATCAACATCTCACACCCTAAACCAAGATAAATTCAGAATGGGTGAAAGACTTGAATATAAAGAAGGAAACTCTAAGTAAATTAAGTGAACACAGAATAGAATACTTTTCAGATCTCTGGGAAGGGAAAGATTTTAAAACCAAGCAAGAGTTAGAAAAAATTACAAAATGTAAAATAAATAATTTTGATTATATTAAATTAAAAAGTTTTGTACAAACAAAAACAATGCAAACAAAATCAGAAGGGAAATAACAAACTGGGAAAATATATTTATAACAAAAAATTCTGACAGAGGATTAGTTGCTCAAATATACAAGGAATGTATAAAAAATCAAGCCATTCCCCAATTGATAAATGGGCAAGAGACATGAATAGGCAATTTTCAGATAAAGAAATCAAAAGTATCAATAAGCACATGAGAAAGTGTTCTAAATCTCTAATAATTAGAGAAATGCAAATCAAAACAACTCTGAGGTATCACCTCACATGTAGCAGAATGGCTAAAATGAGAGAAGGGGAGAGTAATGAATGTTGGAGGGGATGTGGCAAAATTGGGACATTAATGCACAGCTGGTGGAGTTGTGAATTGATCCAACCATTTGGAATTATGCCCAAAGAGCAATAAAAGAATGCCTGCCCTTTGATCCAGCCATACCATTGCTGGGTTTGTACCCCAAAGAGATCACAGATGAACAGACTTGTACAAAAATATTTATAGCTGCACTGTTTGTGTTGGCAAAAAACTGGAAAAGGAGGGTGTGCCCTTCAATTGGGTAATGGCTAAACAAATTGTGGTATATGTTGGTGATGGAATACTATTGTGCTCCAAGGAATAATAAACTGGAGGAATTCCATAAGAACTGGAAAGACCTCCAGGAATTGATGCAGAGTGAAAGGAGCAGAGCCAGAAGAACATTGTACACAGAGACTTATACACTGTGACAAAATCAAATGTAATGGACGTCTGTACTAGCAGCAATGCAATGACCCCGGACAATTCTGAGGGGTTTTTGGAAAAGAACACTACCTACATTCAGAGGAAGAACTACAGGAGAGGAAACACAGAAGAAAAACAACTGCTTGAATACTTGGGTTGATGAGGACATGATTGGGAATGTAGACCCAAAAGGACCATACCAATGCAACTGTCAATAATATGTAAATAAGTCTTTGATTGATGACACATGTTTTAAACCAGTGGAAATGCAAGTTAGCTATTGGAGGGGGGAAGCTTGAGGGGGTGAAGGGGAAAGTAAAAACATGAATCATGTAACCATGGAAAATTTTTCAAAAAATAAAAAAATTAATTAAAAAATAAAGAAATGGAAACCTAGAAAGAATAAATCACTTGTCCAGAGTCACTGAAGGTGGATTAGTAGAAGAGAAGGCATTTTAAACAAGGTTGTCTGATTCAACAGCCAGTGTTCTATCCACTACAAAACATGGCCTTTGATCCCATTTGTTTGAGATATGGTAAGCAAAGATGGAATGATTGATTTCTCTGGGATGTTACAGAAAGATTCTTTTTACCATGTAAAAACTGAATTAGATAATTTCTAAGGGGCCTTCCATTTCCAAAATTTGGGGGTCTTCTGAAAACCATTTCCATGAAAATGTTTTCTAATATCTGAAAATTGATGGTCTCTTTTTAAAGTATTTTGATATTTTGTTCTGAACTTAATAAATGCCAAATAAAGTAGACAATTCTAAACACATGATACAACAATTAAAAGATTGTGATTGTGTATGACTTAAACAATTCAATTATGTACGGACCACTTTTCTTTTAAAAATACAAGTACAACATGTAACTTTTGAAGTTGTCCTGCTTGTCTGATTCTTTCTAGCTTTCCTTCTTTTCTGTGCATTAAAAATATACCAATGGTTCTTTTTCTTTCTTTCTTTCTTTCTTTCTTTCTTTCTTTCTTTCTTTCTTTCTTTCTTTCTTTCTTCCTTTTTCCTTATCTTATCTCTATTTTCCTTTTCTCTACCTCACTGGAAAAAAATTAATATGTTCTAAAAAATATGTGCCAAACTAAACAAATTCCTTCATTTGCCATGTATGAAAATATTTATCTTCTGCATCTTGTATTCAAATATATTTACCATATAATTAAATTTTTCACCCTATATATTTTAGAAATTTTTAATTAAATTTCCATCTTCTGCTTGGAGGTTCACTATACTACAAAAACATATTCCACAAATATATAAGAAATATTTCTTTGCTCCTCCTTTATTTGTCATAAAACACTGGTCTTGATATGAAAGGTTTTTTTTCCTCCTTTCCTTATAATCTGCATTCTATATACTACCTGTCTACTTCTTATGAAAATGGCATAATCAGAATGCAGCAACACATTCCAGGTCAAGTGATAATAATGACAACCACAATACAAATTGAACCTATCATGGGATCCTGCACCCCAGTGGCTGCTGTGCCTGATGATGAGATACATAATCGCAAGATATAATTACATACCAATAATTCACTATCAAGTGTGGGATGATAAATGCATTAACAGAGAATAAGAAATGCATAACAAGGAATACTTTTAAAAAATAACTTCTACAACATGTCTTGGGAGAGAACCATAAAAGAAGTCTAATTCATTTCTAGCCATCCTGCTCTTTGGAAAAATTAAGAATTTTAAAAATTTATTGTATTTTGGTCCAGATCAACAATTTTATCAGAGTAGATTTCTCCTACTATGTAAATTCTCTCAGACTAAGATTGTTTGGCAACTTGTCTATAGCTTATAGTCATGGATTTTGCTGAGGACATTGAGAAATTAAATGGTTCACAACCATTGCCTCACAGATAGGACTAGGACCCAGGTCTTTCCCATATTTCTGTCTTTCTGTCAGTCTCTATCTCAATCTCTGTCTATTTCTCTTTGTCTTTATGTTTTTGTCTCTGTCTCTTTCTCTCTGTCTTTTATCTCTATCTCTGTCTCTCTCCGGCCACCTGTCTCTGTCTCTCTGTGTCTGTTTAACTGTCTGTATGTCTGTCTATCTCTGTCTCTCTTCCTCCATCTGTCTCTCTTTTCCATTATCTGTCAAATAGCATGGAGAGCTATATTCTAGTACATGGAAACTATTTCTTAATAATCATATTTGCAACTAATAAAAAGAGCCATTTTAACAAATAATAGGTATTCAGAGCATGACTGATGAATTAAATTTACAATGTTAATAAGTGATAATGGCCTAACATCTCATCCTCCTAGGAATGAGGATAAAGGCAGAGATATTCATCACATCTGCTTAGAGGTTATGGGAAGAATCCAAAAAAAGGCTAAAACCCAGGGCAGAACCTAATAATATGTTAACCGAGATTAGTGTAAACTTTTAAATTTGGATTTTTAAAAATAAACTTCAACAGAACAAGATGGGAGAGGCAAGGATAATAGATTATCTAAACAAGATGTAGAGGTTGAAATGATCTTCCAGCTCATTATGAATATATCATATATTATGGCGCCACAAAAGGCTAATGTATCCTTGGATCTCAATAAGAGCCATAACTTCCAAGAAGAAAGAGTTGAAAATTTCACTGAATTCAACTAACATAAAAACATATTTGGAGTATAATTGCAGGGGGGCACCATATTATAAATAGGAAATTAAAGGTAGCCAAGATGGTTGTATAAGGCTCAGCATAAGGAAGTAAAATGTCTACCCTGGAGAATGGAGGTCTCTGGGGGAACACGAAAGTTGTTTTCTAGCATCTGAAGACCTGGCATGTAGAAGCAGGATTAGACTTGTTCCTTTTGGGCCCAGAGGATAGAACCAGGGAAAAAGTGTGAAAATGCAAAGAATCAAATTTAAGTTTGATTTCATGAAAAAAAATTCTTAGTAATTTGAGCTGTACAGAAATGGGATGAATTGCATCATGGGGTGAGGGACTTGCCCACATTAGAGATCTTTAGGCAGAGACCTCCTTCAAGAGAATTTTCCTAATACTCCCAGGTATAAGTGAGAACCCCTCCATGAAAAAAAATCAATATGTATTTATTTCGTATATATATATATATTTTATTTACTCACATATGTCTGTGTTATATCTATTCTAATAGCAATTTGAGGGTAGAGAACATCTTACTTTGATATTTGAATCCCCAGTGGCCCTCATAATAACTAGGATGTAATAGGCACTTAATAAATGGTTGCTGACTGGCTGATCCAAGTAGTTCTTCCCAGAACCTTTGAAATAAAAGTTAGATTAGCCTATTTATTCACCTACTTCTAAGGCTGTCTCTAAAAATGAGCTAGAAGGGACTAAGTGGCACAGTGGATAGAGGGCCAGGAATGGAATCAGGAAAAAATCTTTCAGAGTTCAAATCTGTCCTCTTACACTTACTAGCTGTGCATCCTTAGGCAAGTCTCAGTTTCCTCATCTGTAAAATGAGTTGGAGAAAGAAATGTTAAACCACTTCAATATTTTTCCCAAGAAAATCTTAAATGAGGCCACAAAGAGTTGGACATGACTGAAAATGACAAAAAAAATCCCAATAACTATAATAAGCTAATACCAGAAACATCTGAGATATGAAAACAATATTCATAAAGCAAATAACTTGAATTTCTGTAGCTCTCTAAGATGTCCAACTACTTTCTAGAATGCCTACTAAAACTGATTCATTGAGCATTTTCCCCTCTCGTTAACATACATATACTTTTTTCCCCTGGAAAACGATTTTTGATTCTTAGTTTCTGTGTTTTAGTTTTGGCAGTCATTTCAGAAATTTATGAATGAGAGCTCACTGTGGAAATTACAGAAGACAGGTAGAAACAATTTCTGTGTTCTGGTAAAAGGCACATTTTAACAAAGTGAAAATTAGTAGCTACATGATGGAGCTAGTAGAAAATGTAGCTACAAATTAAATTCAAGCAATATTGAAAATTACAGGATCTTTCACTCCCTTCCCCAGAAAAAGGTCAGTTCTCTAACTGTTGACAAGGGGAGAAAAAGAAGCCTGGTATTTAAAGAAAATTGCCTATGGCTCTGTGGAATGATGGAGAAACACACTTTGGCTGGCAGTCTTAGCAGTCTGTTTTTTTTTTTTTTCCAATGGCAGGTTAGATTTTGGAACTAGTAATTGAAGATGTCAAATTGGAGAGTGTGGGGGTTGGGGAAATGACAGAGGTCAACTCTTCCAAACGTGGGCTATTAGGGGAAACTTTGAGGGGTCAGTAAATCCCTTCAGGTCTTTTGGAAACTGGAAAATGACAAAAGGGATGTCATCCTACAAACCACTAGATAAGTGCTCTATTCCTCTCAGAAGGAAATTCAACATTGAATACTAAAGACAAATAATCCAACAGTTGTAAATATGATTTAGTTAATAACTTTTCTCTATCACAAGGACATTATGTAAGGACAGGCACAAGAGGTAGATAACTGGAGGGTGTTATGATTTGAGGAGATAGAATATAGGGGAAAGATTTGTCTGTAAAAAAAATCTGAGACACAAAGGATAAGGATGTGATCAACCCTTCCATTTAATTGTTCTTAAAATCCATCACAAGTATAATACTCATGGCTGTATGGAGAGAATGCCCCCTCCCAACAATGAGAAGTAAGATGTTAAATGTTATTCTTGTTTCCCAAACTGTAGTTGGAAAAAGATGGAGAGGTTTTTGAGGTCTATGAATAGTGAATATTTAAATCATTCAACAAACAGGGAAAGAAAGAGAACAAAGAGCTTTCCTTTTTTAAAAAACCAATAATTAAGGATACTTTTTATGTAAAGTGTCTTCATTAGTGAGGATTGCCAAAAAATAAAATAAAATTCAGTGTATCTCAATGCCTCAAAACAATGCTATACAAAAGTACCGTGTTGAGACCATCATTTATGGGATTTTTTCCCTCCTAATTAATACACCCCTGGTTAGCCAAACCTCTTCAATATTTGACTATTCAGGATGCAAATTTCTAGATGTGGACTGAAACTACAAAGAGAAATTATCAGCACAATAAACAGAAAATGAGACTCTGAAGTATAGTTATTGTCAAATTATGTTTAATTTTTCTCTTCCCAAGAAGGAAAATTCACCCTTTTATTGTGTTCATTTGGAAGGAGAAATAAATTTTAAAATTAACAAGATTAATTGGTACACATAAATATTTATATAGGTATTAGTCCTTTTGAAGAATAACTGTAATCTCAATAGTAAAGGTTTTAAAATGCTTGAATCTTTTTCCAGGGGGGTAGCTTACTATATTTGGTATGGCTTAAAGACAATCTTGGGGTAAAGACAGAAAATTGGACCAGCTAACTTTTTTTAAGTTTCTCCTAGCTTACGATAATGAGAATGCAGCAAGAATATGTAATTTAACTGGCATGTGGAACTCCCAGTGTGAGAACTCTCTCCACCAGTGGAGATTACAATTTATCTATTGTTTAGTAAATTCAGAACTAGGGAGTTTCCTTAAACATATTGAGGTTAAGTGATTGGCAATTGATCAAGGGACAGAGGCTAGATATTTGAAAACAGAGCTTCCTGGCTCCAAGCCCAATACTCTACCCACCCTCAAATCATGCTTCCACAAGATTAAAGAAGCAGATTTTTTAAATTAAGAAACAAAGGAATCTCCCAATTCTCACACTCCACAGTTTACTATCAGCCCTTCACTAAACCCTAAGCTCAGGGATGGTTGTCACCATAAGAAATGTATCAAAGGATCTCTGAGTCTTGAGCCTGGACGTTCGTATATCCCAGTCTTGCCATTTTTTTATGATTCTGTTAAAGGCAGTAAAAATGACATATAAAATCTATAGGAATGCTTCTTTGTAAGGCTTGCAAACATTGTGAGCTTCTTTGTTCAGGAGGAAAAAAATGCCATTTTTATTTCAAGTTCAAATTTTGTGCTGGTATTTAAAGCAAACCAGAGGAGAAAAGAGACTTTTTGTTTTTCTCAAGATTTTCACAGCCCTTTATTGTTACTCAATAGAGGAAGTTAAACTTAACCTTCACTAATCTGATACAGGCAATGTGAGGAACTCTACAGAATCAGCTAATCACAAGTGGCAAGCCTATTGTCTATTGATTCCTTCTTTATTTATTTCCATGTTTTCTCTAGAGCAGAAGCAATTATATTCTCATCACATACACAGTTTTAAAGCCTCTCCTCAAATTGAAAAGTAACATTTCAATTGATGCTGAGTTTTGGAAACAAGCCTACGTATCAATGGAAATTTTAAGTCTTTCTTAACAATGTTTGTAAATCTAGTTACTCTCAGATTGCAAGAATATTTAGTGCCACCATGACTGGATAGAGCTCTATGGTAATAATGTCAAGGACATAAGCATGATAAGGAAAAAAATACTTAGGAGACCTAGACTCAAATTGTCTTCAAGATCAACACATTTCCACTCACTAAAGTGCCTCCCTGACCACAATCAAATGACAAATTTTATGGTAGAAATTAAATGTTTTACAAGTTCAAAGAAGAAAGAGAACGACACAGCCATGCACTCTCTCTCTGTAGGCAATGGCTTTTCCTGCCACAGTTATAAAACCCTTATGCTTCCAGATTTCTCCTATGGCATGGAGAACATTAAACATATAAGCACTATCTGTGTAAATGTTGACCCTTCTGTCCTTACCTCTCTCTCTCTCTCTCTCTCTCTCTCTCTCTCTCTCTCTCTCTCTCTCTCTCTCTCTCTCTGTCTGTCTCTCTGTCTCTCTGTCTCTCTGTCTCTCTCCTTCTCCCCTTCTCTCTCTCTGTCTCTGTCTCTGTCTCTCAATGGAGGCATATATGGATCATAGATGATAGATAATGAATAGATATGAATAGACAGAAAGATAGAGTTAAATAAGATTGAGAAATTCTCACCAAATTTAGATATTGTGATTTAGTAAACTCAGGACAAGAGATTCATTAGTATTAAAGGCAGACTCAAAAAGCAGGATATCAAAGCTGTGAGACAAAGGAGTAAAAAAACTCAACTTCGGTGCATCCCCATAACCTAATTTAACTCAATGGGCAAGCCTTGAATGAAACATAATCATCTGCCATTTATGGACAAATAACTTCCATCTGCTTTCCCTTCTGATTTTTTTGTTGTTCAGGGTACACAAGTGTAATGATGTGTGGAAAGCGCCGAAGGATAAAATTGGAATAAGCATATGTAGAGAAAAGGTCTTAGGCTTGGGAACATTTGTAGCCTATTGTAGTCTTCGCACCAAAAAAAAAAAAATCGCATTTTTTTTTAAATCTACAAATACATAAACGAAGGAGCCAAGCCTCATTCTGTTGGCTTGCCTTGGATTAGGTCACTATCAGTCCTTTCTATGAAAAAAGAAGAGTTGACAAATAAGAAGTCATTCAGAGACAGTGAAGAAAGATAAGAGACAAGCAGTCAACAAAACATGAATAAAGAGTCTTTATAAGGACTAACCCTGACTCTAAAGAAAATCTAGTCCATCTGACCTATGCATGACTGGAATATTCAAAGCAGCTAGAGGTTTGTTTACCCTTAATGGGAAAATCTGGTTCCTTTTGGCCAGCTTAAGCTAAAGCTACCCAGCTAATTTTCCTAATATCTACAGTCCATTCAAAAATAGTTATCACTTGAATCAAAGTAATTTCCTAGGATTCTTCTCCCCAGGCTAAAGTGGGGACACAAGATTGGTAGTAAGGTGTATACATGAAGAACTTCAGAACTGGAAGGTACTTCAATAGCCAACTAATTTTTTTTTATTTTAATAACAAATTTACACATTCGTTTTCCACAGTTATATGATCCAAGCTGTCTCCTCTATTCTTCCTTCCCCCACCTCCTGGGGCTGGCAAGCAGTTCAGTTTCTGTTATACATGTATTATCACACAAAAATATTTCCATATTATTCATTTTTGTAAGTGAATAATCTTATAAAACCAAAACACCAAAACTGTGTCCAAATAAACAAGTGATAAATCATATGTTTTCATCTGTATTCCTACTCCAACAGTTCTTTCTCTGGAGGTGGATAGCATTCTTTTTCATAATTCCCTCAGAATTCCTGGATCATTATATTTCTGTTAATAGCAAAGTCTATCCCATTTGNATCCATGGTTTTGCTTGCCAGATCCTAATACTACCTGACCTTTCCAACAATAAAGTCAAACCTTCTTTTCTTTTTCTTTTTTTACATTTATTTATTTTTTCCATATTGGTTCGTTTTTGTGAGTAATCTTATAAAACCCAAACCCCAAAACATAATCCCAAATAAACAATTGAAAAATTGTATGCCTTCATCTGCACTCTGACTCCAACAGTTCTTTCTCTGAAAGGGGATAGCATGATTTGTCCTAAATCCTTCAGAATTGTCCTAGATCTTTGTATTGCTGAGAATAGCTATCTGTCACATTCAATCATTCCCCAATATTGCTGTTACTATTTATAATGTTTTCCTGGTTCTGCTTATTTCATTCTGCATCAGTTCATATAGGTCTTTCCAGCTCTTTCTAAAATCATCCTGTGTATCATTCCTTATAGCACAGGAGTCTTCCATCACCATCATATACCACAATTTGTTCAGCCATTCCCCAACTGAAGGACATCTCTTTAGTTTTCAGTTCTTTCCCACCAGAAAGAGCAGCTATAATATTTTTGTACAAACATGGCCATCTAATTTAATTTATCCTCCAAAGAATCTCTTCTATACTGCATTGTTGAAAAAGAGTTATCCTGTCTTTGCTTGAAGACTTCTACTGAGAGCAAGGGAACTCATTACTTCCCAAAGCAACCCATTCCTTTTGGATAACTCTTAGTCATAGAATAAGAATAAAAGTAAATGAGCTTGATTTTATTGGTAGAATAAGAATAAAAGTAAATAAGCTTTACTTCTAGTGCATATTTAATTCTCTGGAACTTCTACCCATTGTTCCTAGTTCTGCCTTCGGGGGACACATCTGGTTTTTGTTGTGTCATTGTTGTTAGTGAGGGAGTATTTCTGCTAAATTAGTTGGTATGCTGTCAATAAGTTCAGAGGCTAGAGTGGCTTAGTTTACCATTGGTTCCCAAACTTCTTTGGCCTACCACCCCCTTTCCAGAAAAAAATATTACTTGGCCCCCTGGAAATTTTTTTTTTAATTTTAATAGCAATTAATAGGAAAGATAAATGCACCTGTGGCCATCAACGTCCCCCTGGATCACTGCAGCACCCACCAGGGGGTGGTAGCGCCCACTTTGGGAATCACTGGTTTAGACCCTAGGTTATATTCCTTGAAATCTGCACACTTGAGGGCAGACTTGACTCAAGCCAGTCCTCTGTTAGTTCAGGTATAATGTTGGAATGAAAGGAGCCACTCAAAATTCCTTCAATAGTTAACAAAAAGAAGTTCACTTGGCTGCAGGATAGGAGGAATTTTTACAAAGATTCTCCAGAACTTAGCTAGGGTATAGAGTTGTTCCCTTCACATCTCTATATAGAAATCTTTTCTTACTGACAGGGCAACCTGTGGTTACTCAAATGGTCTTGGAATATCTGCTCTCTCTATCAAAAGAGTCCGACTCCTAGAGGCTCTTAGTCATCTTTTTTTACATTTTCACTTTTTTTCATTTTTATTGTCATGCAAAACACCCTTCCATATGGGTCATTGCTGTAAGAGCAAAGTCATATACAAAACCTAAACCCCCAAATGAAACCAGAGATACAGTGATGGGAAAGACGACTCCAACAGTTCCTTCTCTGGAGGTGGAAGTCTTTCCGGATTGTCCCAGGTCAGTGCATTACTGAGACTAACCTTTAAAAACTATTTATTAGGGAACCATGAAGTTACATCTAACAGAGGCACTGATTAAGCCTTGGCCCTTAGAGCCAATCAAGTCCCAGAAATAGCTTTGTCACTATTCTAGGAATATCCTTATTATAAAAATGGGATTGTAGAAGGGGAGCAATCTTGGTCATGTTCCTGTCACACACAAGTATATAATAATCATCTTGATAACTTGCTTTCAAAACATGGAGGTGGAGACTAAAGAAAGTGCTGCTTACTCTGCTTTATAATTTTCTTTTTCATTTTTACACATGGAAAAGATTGAATTACATTTCTTATTGCTCGAAAATCTAGTTGTCTTTGAAATTATTTGTTATGATAGAAAGAAGCCTTGGGCCTTCTAGGAAGCAAATATATATTTAAGGGGAAAGAAATTTCTATCATCTGGCAAAACCTCAAGTACTCCAGAGAAAATGATGTCCTTTAATTGTTCAAAAAATGTTTGCTATGTTCTGCTTATTTAAAAATAGATTTGGTGTAAAAGGGTAAAATAAAGAAAAGGTTTGAAAGAGTCGCTGTGCAGCAATAGTTCATTTGACTGAAGACTAAAATTCTCCAACAGTTATTGGGGTTGGCAGAATAGTTGCTATGTTTCCTTTAAAACCCTGGAGGCAGCCCCAGACTTCTCTAACGGGAGGAGGACTTGAAATATCAGAAACAAGGAACCAGGCACTTTTGCCTCGTGCCAGGTGCTCCCTTATTGGCTGAGAAAAACAGGAGGATGCAGGAGTTAGATGATTGCTATGTTCTGATCTGTGAACTGCAGTGTGGATTGAAATATTGTGACAGAAGGGCAAAAACAGCTCCCACTGCAGCAGTTAAGTGAGGAAAAAATTAAATAAAAAGGGTCTCAGTTGGGGAGATTCTATGATGTGGTGTAAAAGGCACCTGCCACGTCCAGCATCAGAAGAGCTGAGGAAATGCCTGCTTACTCACTGTATGACCTTGAGCAAACATCACTTCCCTTTTGGTCTCAGTTTCTTCATCTGTAAAATGAAAGCGATTAGACTAGACAACTCTCTAGGATGAACAGTGACCTCTTCATTAGAAAATTCAATCCTATTCTCAATACTTCTCCCCTTGACCTCTCTGTGGCATTTGATATGATTGATCAGGCCAACCTTCTTTAAACTTCTATTATGGAACACTATTCTGCTTCTCTTTCAAGCTCTTTGACAACTCCTCTCTGTCTCCTTCAAGGATTTCACTTCTTCCTCCTGACTTCTTAGAGAAACCAGAAGTTTCCCTCCTTGACTACATTCTTTTTTCTGGGCTTTCTCTCTTTTAATGATTTCACAAAGCTCCCCAACTCCAATTATCACCTCTTCTTTCTCAAATCTATCTCCAGGTCTAACTATTCTTACTTGCATGCATTCTGAAAATCTCTACCTGATGTCCCACCATACTCCAAATTCATTGTATCAAAAGCCAGACTCATCTTCTTCTCTCCCCTAAGGCATCTTAGGCATCTTTGGTGCCATAACCATGCCTAGTACTCTACCCTTTAGGAAGGGAGATATATTTTCTGCAAATTCTCTGATGATTAAGTCATTGTGGCTTTGCCCAGGCTGCATTTGGAATTTGGCAATTGTCATAAGACTCCATCCTATTACCCTAAATTCGTATTAAGAGATCCCCAGATAGCTCAGGGAGGCAATGAATATTGGGCAAAGGTAAACTTTTGAATATGCCTACTTATTTGTCTTGTGTGGAAACTCTATTGATAATCTATAAAATTATAATGAATATAGCATTACCTAATGCAAAGCAGACAGCAACAAACAAGCCAACTCTCCTTCCCAAAAGTATATAAGGAAAGAAATGGATAAAATCCACCCTGGATTTTTACTCCTGACCTGGGGCAAATCTCTAGGTACTCTGGATGAGTGCATAAGTATTATTTTCAGGGCTGATATTACAGTGATTATGAATCATTCATCATCCCCTTTGCAAAGCTCTTTTTTAAACTTAAAAAAGAAATAATTTGTGCCAAAGACCAAAATAATTCAGTGTAATCAAAAATATATCTCAGTAATCATGTAGATTTTTCATGGTTTGATTTGTGCATGGCAAACAGAAGCAGCAAACTGCCAAGGAGCTGAATGCAGCTGCTATCAATTGGTGTGAATTTGCTCCTGATCTGGTTGGTCACTTAGCCAAATTTACCATGCGCTGGGAATATTAGCACCTCTACAATATAATTGTTGGAAATGAAGAAAAATTACAAAAGCAAACTAATGAAGTAAGCCATTGCTGGCTAAAGAGTGATTCAACTCCACACTAGTTATTTATGATTCTCCACAAATGCCTGGTGGGAAAGAGAAGAAAAAGGGAAGAGGAGGAAGAGGAAGAAAAAAGGGAAAACCAGTATCATAGAATGATACTCTTGACCACTGAAAAAGTTTTTTACATATTCAGAGGAAAGAACTGATAAGGATGCCAGAGTATTTCTAGCCACAGTTGTACCCACAAAACATAATACCACCAGCAACATCAGCATCCTCAAATATAGTTCCGTAAATTTAGAGTAGTGATTCCCAAACTTTTTTGGCCTACCACCCCCTTTCCAGAAAAAAATATTACTTAGCACCCTCTGTCACATACTATCACCACCCCCTTACAGTTATTCACCGCCCCCAAATGCACCTGTGGTCATCACTGCCTCCCTGGATTGCTGCAGCACCCACCAGGGGGCAGTGGCACCCACTTTGGGAATCACTGATTTAGATTACAAGAGACGTTACACAGCACCACATTCAATTCCTACATTTTACAGATGGGGAACTGGATGCCCAGAGAGATGGTAACTTGCACAAAGTCACACATTTTGTAAGCTGAAGAGCCAATATTTAGCCCCAGGTTCTCTGAGTCATAAACTAAGAAAAATGGCCACCATAACACCACTGGTATGAGTTTACTTACTCTCACTCCAATTCATCTAAAGAAGACTCTTATTTTTTCCTACCACTCTCATCCATGCAACAGCCCTGGGCAAGATGAATCTGAATTGGGGAAAGGAAGTTAGAAAGGAATGAAGACTTGGCATTGAAAGGACAGTGATTCTCTGGTCCCATCCTCCTCAGCTAGCTTGGTTTCATTGCTATAGTTTTTTGGAGAAGTGATTCGATTGTTTCTCTCCAGTTTCCAAAGCACACTGTCTTTTAGTAATGTCGACTTCTCTTTAGTAGCTTTTGAGTGGAAAGAAATGCTTTGAAGTGGTTGCACTCTACTTTCCAAATGCCATGTCCAGCAGTGTAAAAAAAAATAAAATTAAAACCCGAAGGAACAAGACACAGACTTGTCATGTGCATAGAAGTTCTCATAATGGAGGATGACAAGAACCAACTGAGTTTGCTAAATATTCATGGAACACATATTCTGAGTTCATAGTTAGGCACTTTTGCCAATAGAAAGGAGTAAAAGATTCAGCCCCTTCTTTTAAAAAGTGTATAATCTATTTGCAGAGGTAAGATGAATATAGAAGAAACAGTAGGAGAACAACTTTATAATGCTAAGCAAAACAAATCACTATTCTGATGCTTCACAAAAGTGTGGAGACCCCGTCTCTGGCATCGAAGACCCTGTCAGTAAAATGCATGTTTTGCAAGTAGCAACAACTTATAGGCAATTTTTGGTAGTGAGTTGCAAGTCTGTGAGCTGAGGCAGGGGCCAACCAGGACCAGGGACCCTCATTACCCTAATGTGGCCATCAGGATAATTTTCTTTCTAACCAAAACAAGTCAGAAATATCATCTATTTGAGGAGGGACAGGGTGAAATCTGAATTCAAAGGAGGGGTCCAGTGCTCTGTAGTGCATCTTTGAAGAAGGAAAGTAATAAATATGCACTTGTATGCTAACAATGAAGATACTAAAAACATTTCATGGGATGAATTCTTTCATTAAAGTTATTAACTTAATGAGTAACTGGTACAAGGAATTTTCAGAGGAGGAAACTCCCTTCACCAATGAATTTGGCACCTTCTCAGCAACTCATAGTCTTAAAAAGTTGCCTAAAGCTGCACAATAACAACAATAATATAACAACAATAATATATGATGATTAACTGTGAATGACAATTATTATCAACAAGGCAAGGTTCCAAGACTATTCCAAAAAATAAATGACAAAGTAATCATATCCAACCACCACCATACGAGGAACAGACAGAATCTGAATATAAATTGAAGTGTGCCATTCATTATTTCCTCCAGGAATTTTTCTGTAGAAAAAGCAATATGTCTTCTTTCATAGTGTGACAAACGTGGGAATAAATATTATATGATAATATACATACAATACAGCCTACATCATATTGCCTCCCTTCTTGAGGATGGGGAGAGATGGGAGGGAGAGAGAACATGGATTGCAAAATATCAGAGGATGAACTTTTTTTAAATTGTACTGATATGTAATCAGGACAAATATTAAAATTTATTATAAGAAAAAAACATTGCTTAGAGAATTGATGTTTAAGTGATTTTCCCAGTCACATATTCTAAAAGCGAATTATAACTAATAGAATCTATGCCTTCTTATACACACCCTAAAGGACATGGAGTTCAATTTGGGAAATCAGTGGCAATCATTGCTTAAATCTTCTCCCAGTTTTCCTAGAACTCAAGCATTTGGCATAGTACCTGGTACATAGAAGATACTTAATAAATGCTTGATGTTTTTGGCTTATTCGCATACCCCTATACTATCACCCCACTGCTAACTCTTCCATTGTAAAACCAAAAGAATTCCATATCATAACACACCATAGACAAATATGGAATTTTGTTGGCCTTACACTTAACTAAAAATAAAGTTGTATCATTGCATCTTTTTTATGTGAAATGATCTTTCTGAAACACTGGAATGTCTTGACAAAATTATAGGGCTTTAGATGAGCAACAAAAGTAAGCCTGAGTTCATAGCTTCGCAAAGATAAAGCTCACATGCTATGTCCTTTTTAAATTCCATTTTATAGCCAATCAGTCTTTTCTTTATACTCCAGTTGCATAGCCTGATTATAGACCCTGTCTCATCTGAGACCCAGCAAGATTCACACACACTTAGATTATGTCTTCTCTGAATGATTAGAGTTTTTGTTGCATTTCATTAGTGGCTTCACACAGTGAATTTTGACTGTCATTTCCCCCCTTAGCATCGCCATTAGCTGCAGAAGTAGGAACATCTGTTCAAGGTTAAAAATGATTCCTGGGATCTGTCAGTGGGAAACTATGGGCTGTTGTGCTGTGCTTTGCCCTCAGCAATTGAGAATGACTAAATCAATATGCTTCTGGTGATAAAGTCTCACCCTACCATTCCTCAAAAATTATAAAAGAAAGGGAAAACTGGACTGTCCAACAGCAACTTTTCATATCCTTAAAGTAAAAAATCCTTCATGTTCTAGTTATCAGACTCAGAGAAAATGGTTCAGTGTGTTCTATTACTATTACTCAAACATTTGATACTAAGAGATTGAGACTTCTACAGGGATCTTAAACATTCAAGCTTCCATGACTAAATAGCACTATTGCCCAATCATTTCATATCTACAATATGCTCATTGTAAGGATAAACAAAGAAAGGAATATACAAGCATCTATTCAAAAATAGTCACCCCGGGAAATTTATCTTTGTAAAAATCCTAAATTTTCATGATGGAACATAAACTCCAATCTAATCCTTCTTTGAAAGAGATTGAAAACTAACTTTGTAAGCTCAAAACAGTACTTAGTATTGTCAAAACTCAGAGTTGGAAGGAACCTTAGTGATTATTTAATCTAGGTCATCAACTGAACCCCTTCAACAACAACCCCAACAAGTGACCATCTAGCCTCTCCTTAAAAACCTCCAGGAAAATGGAATGAAGTATCCCTCAAGGCATTTTGTTCCACTTTGGGATAACTTTAACTTTTAAGGATCAAAAAAATTATAAGCCAATTTACTAAGGACCTGTGTGTCATGCTCTGTCCTAGACACTAGAGATACCAAGAAATAAAATTCCTTCAGGGAATTTGGATTATATTAAGTGAAAGAACACATGCAAAAATACTTTGTGTATAGACATACATTTGGGTTTTATGACTAGTACACCAAGGGGAAATAGTAGTTCATAGAGAAAAATGCAAAGAAACACACACACACACACACACACACACACACACACACACACTGTCAGTGTCTTCCTGGAGACTCTAATGTTCTGGAGACTTTTTTTTTACCACAATGTCAAAGGCATAGTTTCATCTAGAGAATCTCACCATCTAAGTGGAATCCCTCTTCAAGCTGAACTCTGCTGAATCTCACCTATCAGAGTGAAGAGCTTTGGTGAGCATATATCTCCATGTTCATGCTTCACCTGATGCTTATTGTCAGAGAATTAAGAGGTAGTCCATTGTTGAACTCAGAAAACAATCTTGCATTTATCCTCCTGAAAGATGCCCTCACTTAATGTACAGATTATACTTATTAAATATTTCATAGAGAAAGGAGAAGAAACATAAATGTCAGTAGCTATTGAAATTCTCTCAATAAAACTTGATTTGATAATAATGAAGGCGAAGATTTCTTTCCATGCCTTTGATATCTTCCCCTTCCTTCAAATATTTGAATATCAGTGCCACCGTGCCCTCACAGTTTGGCTTGTACATCCATAAAGGAAAAAAAAGTGAGTAAAGAATGCCTCTTGCCCAAAGTTCAATATGAGCTTGGAAAGGAAAAACTGAACCAAAAATATGTATATATTGGGCAAGAGTTTAAGTGGATTAAAATTAGGAGTATGAAAATACCCTGGATTGCTTCAAGGATATTGCGAATCTCTTAATAATACCAACCTTATCATGAAAGCAAAAGCTCATCATTTCAATGTAGGCATTTTACCAGAGTTGCTAAATTGCCTCAAGGCAATGAAATGCCTCTGCCACTAAAGATGAATATCATAAACAGGGCAAGGGAGAAGTATGTGGAGGGTTGGACTAAGATACCACAGAGAGTCAATGAAAAATTCCAAGGCAGAACAAGAGTAAAGGATTGAAGAAAGGAATTATATAAGAAGAAAAGACAGAATGGCCATGTTGAAAGAACAAGTAATGACAGGTAAATAGGTACCATTGTTACAATGGTAGATTGTGGTAGAATAAAGATATTCCTCCAGCACATTAAGTGCACCTCTTACTGAAAATTTTTGGGAGGAAATGGACAATGGTCACCCGAGAGTAGCAGTCATGGAATTTGCATGTTGAAAAGAACTCTAAAATGCATAAGTTCACAGATCTATTGGATTACATGAGAGTGTACAGTGTACAAATACAGAATAATTTGGAGGATGGGAATTAGTTGGAGAGACAGGGAAAGTCTCATGTGAGTGGTTAAAATTTGAGATAAATTTCTAAAAAAGCTAGGGTATTATTAGAAGTCTAAGTGGCATAAAGAACAGATGGCTGGACATGAAATCAGGAAGACATGGGTTCAAACATTTGCTGGTTGTTTAACCTAAGCATAACACATAGAATCTCCTAGGCTGTTTCCTCATTTATAAAATAGAGATTATATATGTTCCAAAATATTTATAGTAGCTCTCTTTGTAGTGGCAAAGAATGGGAAACTAAAGGGATATCCATCAACTGGAAAATGGCTAAACAAACTGTAGTATATGGCTGTGAATGAATATACAATAAGAAAGGATGATCAGACTTTTTTTATTTGGAAAGAACTACACTGGCTATGTACAGTGAAATGAGTAGAAACAAGAGAACATCATATATAATTACATAATCAATACTAGAAGAATAAATTGTGAATTTTACCTTCTAGATTATGAACTGAAAGTTGAAAATATGAAAGACATATTTTATTAATATGTCGGTCTCCTGTGATGTGGATAAGGTGAGGAGGGGCTGGGACAATTGTGAATAAATTCTAATGATAAATAAATATAAAAAAATTTTTTTAAAGAAGCTTGCTACCAAAAATAAAACAAATAAATAAAATAGGGATCATAATAGCATCTATCCCACCTAGAAATTCTGAAGATCAAATGAGATAACATCTGTTAAGTATTTTGCAAACTGTAATGGGTTAAAGAATTGCTTGGGATGAGGAGGAGGAGGAGGAGGAGGAAGATGGAGAGAGTAGATTCCAGGCCAGGAGATGTCATGTGGAAGGGAGTGGAGATAGGAGATATAATTTTTTTCTTCAAAGATATTTTTATTCAAATATTTTTTATATTCCTCTTGAAGTGTTATTTATACTAATGCCATACACAAAGATAGAGCCTTCACACAATCTATCATTGGTTGTTCAGTAATTTTCAGTTGTGTCCAGAAATCAGTCTCTGCCACTTCCATCCATTGCTCCTACTCTGTTTTCTCGGGCCACATCCAAATCCTCTTCCATGTGGTAGGCCTTCCAATACTTGAAGAAAATGACCAGGTTCTCCCCAAGTCTTCTCTTTTCCAGGATAAACAAAAACCAATTTCTCTAGATCACAAGATACATCCTCCAGTGTTTTCACCATGCAGGGCACCCTATTCTGGATATACATCATTTTTTTCTATGTCTTTCCTAAACTGTGGTGCTCAGAACCCAAAACAATGTTCCACATGTTGTGAGATCAAAGTGAACAGAACTCTCACCTTGGGACAGCATGTTTATTTTAATAAGATCTAAGGATAGACTAGGCAACAAGGTGATGAAGTGGATATAGAGCTGGGTCTGGAATTAGAAAGACTCATCTTCATGAGTTCAAATCTGGCTTCAGACACTTCCTTGCTGTGTGACCCTGGGCAAGTCAAACAGTTAACCTTGTTTGTCCCATAAGGAAATAGAAAACCACTCTAGATCTTTACTAAGAAAAACCCAAATGGGAATGGCTGGACAAATTGTGGTATCTGTTGGTGATGGAATACTATTGTGCTCAAAGGAATAAAGAACTGGAGGAATTCCATGTGAACTGGAAAGACCTCCAGGAATTGATGCAGAGTGAAAGGAGCAGAGCCAGAAGAACATTGTGCACAGAGACGGATACACTGCGGTACAATCGAACATAAAGGACTTCTCTGCTAGCAGCAATGCAAGACTCCAGGACAATTCTGAGGGACTTATGAGAAAGAACACTATCCACATGCAGAGAAAGAACTGTGGGAAGAGAAACACGGAAGAAAAACATTTCCTTGATCACATGGTTCGATGAGGATATGATTGGGGATGTAGACTCTAAATGATCACTCTAGTGCAAATATCAATAGGTCTTGATCAATGACACTACAAAACCCAGTGAAATTGCTCATTGGCTATATGGGGATGGAGGAGGGGAGGGAAAGAACATGAATCATATAACCATGGAAAAATTTTCTTAATCAATAAAAAAGAAATAAAAAGAAATATATATATATATATATATAACCCCAAATGGAGTTATGTAGCAACAAACTTCTGGACAAGATGGAGAACAGCTTGAATGACAGGATTGTTGGTTACAGAATTTGGAATTCACCCAGGGGGCATGAGCCAAGGGTAAAAGACAGTTGGGACGACCTCTATAAAAGTCCATGAACTGAACCACCCAGGACCTCTGTTTTGAGGCAGGGGACCTTGGGAGAGGGTGGCCATAGACCTGCTACCAGCATCCATATCTCAATATCATAAGAAGCTTGATTCACCTTGCTACTATATTGAGCTGAAAGACAAGAACAGCACAGCTGCTAAGAAAAACATCACTATCCCTCACTTTCTATGGTTCAGATCATGGCCGGACTGGACCAGGGACTGGGAGAGGGGAAGAGTCTCCAGCTAGTATCAACCTGCTGCTCTTAGATACAAACTACCTTAGTTCCATAGACTCAGGATCGAATTTTCCCAACACCTCTTTCCTTGTCCTGTTTTACCTTTTGAGTTAAGCAATAAAACCTGTTACAACTTAATCCAAGTGGAGATTGGCATTCCTTCCTAGGCTAGTAAATATCTATAGCCACAGGGAAGGGATTCATCAAATCTCAGTCAGAATAGTGTTGTCATCTAGCACACCAACAACCAGCCCATAACCAACCTTATTGTCAAACCCAACTCCAGTTGCTTCCAAATGGTGATAAATTCAATGAATCACATTTTCCAAAGAGAATTCTAACAAGCTAGAGAACATTGGGCTGAATTTAATAAGATGAAACCCAACAGGAATAAATGTAAAGTCTTATGCAAGCATAAAAAAAGTCAACTTCAGAAGTACAAAGTAGAAGATGAATGTTTGTTCTGAAAATGATCTGGACACTTTCAGTGGACTGAAACCTCAATATGAGGCAGCAACGAGATAATAGCAGCCAAATTAGCAAGTTTGCTCTTGGGCTACATTAAGACTAGAATCATTTTAAGGAGTCAAAAAGTGATTGTGTTGCCCTCTCCAGGCTTTGTCAGACTTCATCTGGAGTCTTATGTTCCATTCTGGGCATCACAATTTAAGAAAGTCAATGAAAAATTAGAGAAGATCCTGAGGAGGTGAGTCATTTTGAAGGGCTTTGGGTCCGTATCATGTAAGAACTTGCTGAAAGAAATATTTGTCCTGGATAAAAAAAAGTGGGTATTTGAAGTACATGGATGCAGATATCCCATGGAAGAAGAATCATATTTCTGTTCAGCCTCAGAAAGTTAAGAAAAATTGTAAATTTTTTTTAAAGAAAGGGGGAAGTATATATACTCCTAACAGTTTAAGCATCCCAATATAGAAGGGATGGGTTACTCATCCTCAGGCATCTTCAGCCTATGTAGCACAGAGAATAGCTGGCCTTGAAGGCAGGAAGACCCGAGTTCATGTTGGTCAACATCTACTAATCCTGTGACCCTGGGCAGGTCACTTAGTATTGGCTTTGGTTTCCTCAACTACAAAATGAGGATCATAATAGCACCTTCCTCCTTATTGAAAGGATCAAATGAAATATTTGTAAAGTGCAAAACCCAGTGCCTAGAATATAGTAGGTGCTTAATAAATGCTTATTCCTTTCTCATTCCCTTCAAAAAATGAAGGAACATTCAATGACAATGTTATAGTAGCCATTCCTTGTACAAATTGGTTAAGATGGCCCCTCAGGTTCCTTCTGACTCAATTTCTGTGATCCTGTAACTCTCTTAGGCAAGCCTTTGTCAGCATAATTTAAATCATAGTATGTCTGAAAATAATAGAACTGTAATTGTCTGAAAATAGTTGGATTCCATTTTTCCCCTTAGTTCAAACTGTTTCTTTCCAATTAGTCTGAATTAATGAGGTCTTATTCTATTATTCTAATTATTATCAGAGAAACATTTCCCTATCATCAAAGGCTATTATAGTCACAACCATAATGAAAGTCATTTGTCATAGTACATTACTATAGATTGTTCTATTTGTGCATTCAAATGGCATTTTCGAAATAGCTGCCCAATGCACAGTTGCTAAGCCAATACATTATTGCCAGCTTTCACGACCCAGGTTTCCTAATTCTTGTTCCCTTCAGAATCCCAATCCACAGCTACATAACAAATGGGAATAACTCCAGGTCTAAGCAGATGGATGATAATGAGGTTCAGCAGGCAGCATTCCAGGTGTTTGGGGCATGAATATTTAAAAAAAATAGCACTAGAGAAATCCTGCTTCCTATGCATACACAGCTGTGTGTTTGCTGTTTGTATGATGCTAATCTTAAATTAACTTGTACTTTTGTGCTAGTAGATTGGTCAACGGTAGGGCTACCTCTATCATGCCTTATATTATTACAAGAAGGTCTGTTTCATTTTTTGGAAATGTGCATCCCAGTCTTGGGAGAAGAGTATTGTAGCTATTTCTTGGATTTCTGCTATTTGATTACACAATTCTCACCACTACCAGTCTATAAAGAATTTAAGATGAAAGACTGTGTCTTATTCATGAGAAACAGTGTGACATACTGGATAGGATACTATATTGATTTAAGATGACTGAAATGCCTTAGATACTGATTAGTTGTGTGAACCTGGGTAAGTCATTTAATCTTGACATTCCTTGGTTTCTTCATTTATAAAAGGAGAACATAAGACTCCATGGCCTCCTAAGTTCTCATATCCATCCCCAGAATATGATCTTGAGCCTATATAAATTTATTTTTTATTTTTTATTAATTAATTAAGAAAAATTTTCCATGGTTACATGATTTATGTTCTTTCCCAGCCCCCTCCAGTAGCCAAGGAGCAATTCCACTGGATGAGACTATATAAATTTAATGTATGAGCTCATTATCCCAGATTCATTGATAATATTAATTATAATATGCTATACCATCAGTAATTAAGACATAACACTGTGCTACAAAGCAGTAATTCTCAAAACAATTCAGTGCTGTTTTAAAAAAGAGATATCAATCAGTGGAACTGATTAGGACATATCATATGGAAGTAAAGAACCCTAGTACCCTAGGACCTGATTTTTTTAAAAAAAAGCCCCAGTGATGGGTTTTGTTATTTAAAAAAACTATAAGTAAGATTGGAAGTCTGCATGGCAAAATTTAGGCTTAGGTCAACACCTTAAACCTTATATATACAAAGATAAGTTCCAAATAGATGCATGACCTAAATGTAAAAAGTCACAGAATAAATAAATGAGAGAAACATAAAAGTAATATCCTAACAAATCTAAGGATAAGGGAAGAATTCACAGAAGACATAATAGATTTTCATAGAGGGGATAACAGAAGATATAACTGGTGATTTTATATATGAACATAAATAGATTTTTTGCAAATTAGAAAACAGTTAACAGGGAAAAACTCTGAAGACAGTTTCTTTTATAAAGATCTATTTCCAAGATAGATAAAATACTGATTCAAATTTGTAAGAAAAAGAATCATTCTCCAATTGACAAATCACTAAAAGCAAAGAAATGGGTAACTTTTGAGGGAAGAAACTCAAATTATCTATAATTCTATGGGAGGAAAAAATTCCAAATAACCCATAGTTAGAGAAATAAAATCTAAAGTCTCATCCTATCATACTGGCAAAAATTAACTCCCCCCAAAGAAGAAAGAAACTGGCAAATGGAGAAGAGGCAGTGGAGCTGCGGAAAACAGGCACTCTTTCTATGAATGGACCTAACTATTCCCAAAGGCAATTTAGGATTATACACAAAAAGTTCCTATATAGCACATGCCTTTTGACCCAGCTATACCACTGCTAACCCTATACCAAAAACAGAACAAAGAAAGAATAAAAAGTCATGTATTACAAAAATATTTCTAGTAGCTCTTTTAGTGGTGGGAAAAAAACCCTCGAAACTAAAGGAATGCCTAAGAATTGTGAAATGTCTGAACAAATAATAATATATATGTGTACTTCAATGCTATTATGCTATAAGAAATGAGGGAAAAGGTGTCAAATGTAACAATTAAAAATTTCAAGAGACTGAAATACAGGTAAGAAAATCAGTTTATTGAACAGGCTAGCAATAATCAATAAATTAGTTGGTCAGTTATCTCTCAGAGCTCAAAGGCAAAGACAGTCACAGCATCTTGAATCATTAAATGCAATTTTGGAAGCTTATTATTCAGCCTTCATCCCAGAAAGTCCAAGACATCTCTAAATGGTGAATACTTAATAAGGAAGATGAATAATTTTCTCTCGGTGCCTCTCTGATTGCTTCATAGAAATGGAGGAGTCATGCTTGGTCTTAAGATTTTAATAGCCCTTGGTGATCTAGATGGGAAGATTGAGTTGGATGTGGTTAAGTTTTGACTTCCATGGCTCATTTCAATGGATCACTCAGGGATACTGTCCTACTACCCACAGACAAATTTGACCCAAGCCACTTCTTGTTTACGAGGCAAGATGGAACCCAAAATCTCGTTTTTTGTCACTCTAATTTAGAAGATGCCTTGGGAGAGGGCATGTGAAAAAGCATTCCTTAGGTTTGTTAGGAACAAAGGAATGAGGAAAGTGATTTAAAGGACAGACCCAGGTCTCACTTTATACAAATATTACAATATTAGAAATAAATCTTCTCACAAAAAAAATGAATTTCTTGTTGGGAGATCCATTAATTTGGCTAGCCATTTTAGAAAGCAATTTGGAATCATACAAGAAAGTCACTAAATCACTCATACTCTTTGACTTGGTAATCCCATAACAAGTTATATAACTCAAGGTCAGTAACAAAAATGAAAGCCCTGTGTGCACCTAAATATTTATCATCATATTTTTGTGGTAGAAGAAAAAAATCAGAAACAAATTTGGTGCCCATTGATTAAAGAGCTGAATAAATTGAATAAAATAATTTTTCCATAAAAATAATATGATGAATCAGAATTTAAAGAAATTTGGAAAGGCAAATGAAGAAAGCAGAACCAAGAGAATATACACATTGATTGCAATAATACTTTTTTTTTCTTTTTAAAGAAAGAGTGCTGAAAGAAACCTAAACTACTCTGAGTAATTATAATCACTAATATTTGTTTCCCAGAAATAGGAAACTATAGATGTTGAATATCACATATACTATAAAACACAGTCACTGGGTTGAATAGTTTTAATTATTACTTATTCTTATTAGGGGAAGCGTCTTATATTATATGGTGGGGATGATAATAAATGAAAACAGTATTTTAAATGTAAAAAAATGATGCATTACACCCTAAGATCCCTTCCAGCTGTAAATCCTATAATCCTAAACTTCTTTCTTGGTATATGGAAACCTAGTAGGCTTTCTGATGCTCACCAAATTTAGTTTAAAATAGTTTCTATCTTCGGCAAGCATATAATCTAGTGACAGAGGGAAACACAGCAGGTGCAGCTTGAGATGGAAGGTGGGAGGTGGGATGTAAGTTGAGTCTGAGTTCCTCTTATTTATGTCTCTTTTCCTCTCCTCCAAGCCCCAAGGAAGCCCCAGGTTAGCTCAATTTAAAGTCAGCCCCATATGTAGCTCTCTTTGTCCTCTCCCAGCAACAGCCTCATGCACAGCTGGAGCTTAACAACTGCCTTTCGATGATACTGCTAATACTGATGATGATGGCAGTCAGCTCTCTAAAGACCGATTAAAAGCATTCTCTATCAGGAATGCACAATGCTGACTGATTACAACTCAGGACCCAGGTGTTCTGATAAAAAGAATCCATAAGAATAAGTGTTTATTCATACCCCTTGTTCAGAGTTTGTCTGATATGCTTCCCACTGGATTTTCATGAGCCCCTAGTGAAAATAAATGAATTTCTTCAACACGTTTGCTCATCTAACCAACCATTTTCATCAGCCTAGGAAATTTAAAAAATATTCTTATGAAAAATGGGATCGAGAAGAGAAATGCTGACCCAAACAGATCCACAGAAACATAAAATAGCAGCAGTGTAATTAATATTGTGCCCAAAGCATTCTTTACATATATGTCTGAACCCTTTGAAAATAGACTTTTTTAAAAATGTGACTTATTACAATTTCCACATGAAAAAAAAGCTTCCACATCAAAGTGACCTTCAAACTAAGAATGCATGTAAATGGAAGCAATGAGTTAGGGAAATATAACAATGTCAACTGAAACTTGTACTTGCTGTTCACATTTTTTAACCCTTTTTTTCATATTCACAAGATATGTGAATTCAGCTTAAGGGGAAAAAAAGTGCACCAGCACGCCTGATTGAAGGCATCTAAACTGAGGCAGATATTACAATAATAATGCTGGATTTCTTTGAAACAGAGCCCAAATCAACATTTAGAGTTCCTATGGAAATGAATACGGTAGTTAGAATCAAGTGCAACCAAAAAAAATATGTTCTCTGGATCCATAAGAACTGAATTCTAAGGAGAGAGGAGAATGTGTTGACCAGGGCACAGCCAGAATCATATAGATTCTAAGCACAAGAAATATTTCTGCTGTGGGATACCCCATATCTTGCACAAAATGAGCAGGAAACATTGTGAGCCTTCTAGGATGCATTTTTGTTTTAACTGAGTGGGGAAAAAAATCCACCCTCTCAAATAGAGCAAGTTGTTTGTCTTATATTTTCTGCTGATATTCCATTTCTGAACAGTCTTCAGCTGAGCTGGCCCTCACTCTATTTTATGTACTGAACAATCTTTTCTGGCATATCAAATTTACAAGAAACAGTTGGAGGAACAGAAGAACATGGCCAACTAGATTCCTTTTTTTTACAAGAAACTTGTTCTGCCCTCTTCCCCACTGATTCAACTAGGAAAAAGAGACTAGAAAAGTGAGGAGGCTACAGCGTGCAAAATGAATTTGTTTTTGGAAATTTGGCATGCAGTTAGTGAGGGTTCAAGAAAATTCATTGGCAACTAATTATCAAAACTGATCCCCTCAGGAAAAGATGTTCAAGAAATAAAGGTATCTGGCTTGACTAGCTGGAGACCTCAGTCCCCTAATGAAATTATATTGCTTATTCTTTCTTTGTGTATAGCATGATTGACTTAATTGGCTGATTGCTCCTGGGTAATTCAAGTTCTCTGTTTTAGTTTTCTTTAAAAAAGGGATAATGATACTACCTAGTTCACAAAGTTATTTTAACCTGAAATGAAACAACATGTAAAGTCCTTTTTTGCAAACCTTAGAGCTACATGTTTTAATTATTATTATTAATATTATTATTAGTGGGAAAATAACCAATTCATACTCCTTCAACTCCTGCACAAGTATAGAATTACAATGAAAAGGGATAAACTATGACATATTCTTTCAAGGGACCTGACCATTTTGTATAACTGAACTATCCACAAGTAGAATGGGATGCCTTGGGAGGCAATGGGTACCTCATCTCTACAGATTTTCAACCAAAGGATAAATTATTTTTAAGGTGTTTTAGTGCTGATTTTTATTATAGCATGAGCTCCCACAACATCTGAAATTCCATTATCCTAATTCCTTATAGTTAAGATTCTAGTAAAGTTCTATGAGAAGCAACACGACATAATAGCAATCAGGAAGTTGAAGTTTTTCCTCTGAAAATTCATGTGATCATGGGCAAATCATGTTTGTAACATGATTCTGAAGCCACGAGTTTCTACTATAGGATCTCCTCTCACCACCGACAAAAATGGCAGTTGGGTGACAGAGTGGACAGTTCACTAGACCTGAAGCTAGGAAGACCTAGGTTCAAATCCAGAATTGAGCATTTACTAGTTGTAAGTACCTGAGAAAGTCATTTAACTTAGATCTGCCTTGATTTCCTCATCTGTAAATTGGGAGGATAACGGCACCAAATTCCGAGGGGTTTGTGAGAATAAAATGAGAAAATATTTGTAAAGTACTTTGCAAACCATTCATTGGTTGGATGGTGTCCATCATCCTGGAAGAGGACCAAAATGACAACACTGGTGATGTCTTCTGACTCGCACACAAATTGGATTTAAGTGAGGCAGAGTTGCACAAAGTCATCTGCCTCATTTTCTCTTAGAGAGTCATCAAAGTCCAGGGACAAGACAAAAGTCAATACAAGTGGTGATGGCTTGGGATGCAATGGGTGACCTTGGCTTCTTTCTTCTCTAACTAAGCTCGGGGGTTCCATAGCACTTCATACACAGTTCTAGTTAGCTGCCAGGGTGTGCATTGATCCCACGCCAGGCGTACAGCCCGACTCAGACATGCCTGACAACTCTCTGTAAACCTCCGTGGCTGAGAATTATTGGTTCCTTCGTATTCCCAGTGTTTCCCTTTAAGATAAATATGTAGTATGCTGTTAGATATTCCAATTGTCTCTTTTGCTTTTCTCTGCAGAAAAAAAGCAGTAAAACACTTTCACAAAAACTTCCATAAGCTCTCCTGAAAACTCCCATTATGTATGATATGTTATGATGGGAGTTTTAATTAGACATATAAAACTAATTTAAGTGTCAGCAATATTTTTCTAATGTGCATGTAGACAGTCTTCATCTGATAATAATAATGACATGCAGAAGGTAAAGAGTTATTGCGTAGGAGTAAAAACTGCTTAAAAATTCTGTGATTCATGGTGAATAACCCATCTTTGCATGACTGGCATTATGATAATAATTACACAAGCTTTCACTTGTCAGTGAGTAGGAAATATACCCAAACTCTGGTTTTCTTGTACAAAGGTAGATTCAAGTATGTTACCTGACAAACATATTATATGTGACTTTAAAAAAAATACAACTGTCATTTATTCTTAACATTAACATTTGTCAGGTTTCCATGGAGCAACAAGCACTTGGAGAAAGATAAAGACCTTCCCTTAAACTTTACATTCTAAAAGGGGACATTTGGATGCACAGCTAGCTAATATATGTCAACAGTCATCTAGTTGTGCTCTAAACTGTTTTATTATACGTATATTATATTTTATATTAATATTTTAATATATAATATATGTATAATAAGTGGTTATTATACATATATTATATATAAATACATAAATATAATATATGTATAATAAATAATAATAAATAATAAGTGCTTATTATACATATATTATATTTATGTATTTGTATATTTATAAATATATATTATACATATAAATACATATTTATAAAATTATGTTTATTATACATATATTATATAACTACCTACTTTATTCTGATCATCATATTTAATTATAGTTATTAACATAGTCATTTTTAGCAAAATGATGATATAGCTTCCAAAGGAAAATAAAGAGTATTTGTTAATCATCCTTTAACATTTCATTCCACTATTTCATGTCATAAATTTAGAACTAGGTGGAACCTCTGAGGTCATCTAGTCCACCCATTTTGTGGATGAGGAAGGTGAGGCAAAATGTGAGATTTAAATTAAAGTTGAATACTTCAAGTATTATATTTATAAAGTTTATTATCTGACAAAATAATACCATGTGACTAAGTTTTTCTACCTGCTCAAAATGTCAGCTCCATCAAAGCTGGACAGGAAGGATAAAGAGCTTGAGAGACAAACTTCCACCCAAATTATATACATCAGCACCTAATGATAGGAAATGAGTGGGGTGCTGGGAATCGTAGTTTTGCTGGGGATCATAGTTTTCTGGAAATTGTAGTTTTTCCTGGGAATTATAGTTTTGCTGGGAATCATAGTTTTGCTTGGAATCGTAGTTTTTCTGGGAATTGTAGTTTTTCTGAAAATCGTAGTTTTTCCGGAAATCATAGTTTTGCTGAGGTTCGTAGTTTTACACAGACGATGTTAATTACACATTGTCTAATTACACAGAAAGAAAGATAAATGAGTTTCCCTAGGTCCGAAAAGTAATAATCATCGGATCTTGTATGTAAAACCAAAGATTCCAATTCTAAACCAGGAATTCTTTCCACTGAGCCAAGATCACTCCAATTAGTAATCATTCTCACTCTTTAATATTTCTAGCCAAGTCTGCAAGTGCATTATTACTCCAGAGGAACTGTGTTCTCAATGATAAAGTGTTCCCATCAATGATGCAAGTCACAGTTTTTTCCATGTCTCTAATTCTGAGCAATTTTTGTCTATGTTCTCCCACAAATGTTTTATAGAGGACCTAACCAACACAGAGAAGCCAAGTTTCTAAGTCTCTTAGTGGGAATCAATGTGGATCTTGGCTGATCCATTTTCACTATAGACCTTTTATGCCATGAATTTCCTGGATGATACATTTTACAACATTTTCATATGCATGTCACTAAAGGTTGTATATCCTATAGCTTCCTTATACACAATGAATATATCTTTATTTTCCCCACTGAGGAGACCTATAATTTTTATTCTTCAGGGAGTATATGGTTCCACAGCTGGAACACAGAAGAATATCAAAATTATAAGGATGAAGTTTTTGTGTCAAAGAGCAGTCTGGCGAAGCTGGAAGCATTGTGCATTCCCAAATGCCTACCCATCCAATTCTTGGCCCAATTCGTTATATGTGTAGAGCATTTCTTATGATATATGTGTTGGTAGATAACCTAATTTCGTTTTCTAATCAAGGAAGAAAACATTTTCACAATATATCTTCCTCTTGTATGGATTGTTATGTTGCTTTTTTTAGTGGTTGTGGATTACTTGTGGAGGTTCTGTCATATTCTTAAGTTGAATCCAATCAATCTAATATCATCCCTAACAATAAGGAATTCTTCTTCCATTCCTCCATGTCAATGGTGAAGGGTGAGTGCATGACTTATCTGATATTAATAAAAAGTTTTCAACTTTTTTCTCAATAATTGCAACTATGAATGAATCTTGTATAATTTTCATTCATAGGAGCCACTTTGAAGAAAGACAGTCTTTAAAAATGTATTTTGCTCAACCAAATCGGGTCTCCAAAATAACTATCAATCAATAAATACAACAGGTTCTTGTATTATTTTTACCAGTCAGTAAGTTTTGTAATCATGAAGATAACCATCTTCTTCAGAAAAATTATTTGTTAAAGCTTTCTCATTTTCACCAAATTTTCACCTCATTCTCAAAATCTATATACCTGAGAAAATAGACATATTTACAAATCATTGCTGATAAAATCTTGATCACCTACTTATTGATCAATCTTGGTAAATATAACTGGTAACAATAAATCCATTTTTAAATTTATTTGACAAACTCCTATCTTTTATACTATCTTTAAAACTGATCCCCGAGGCAGCTGGGTGGCTCAGTGGATTGAGAGCCACATGCAGAGACAGGAAGTCCTGGGTTCAAATCTGGCCTCAGACACTTCCTAGCTATGTAACCCTGGACAAGCCCCTTAACCCTCATTGCCTAGGCCTTATCACTCTTCTGCCTTGGAACCAATACCCAGTATTGATTCTAAGATGGAAGGTAAGGGTTTTAAAAAAAATGATCCCTGAAGCCCTTTAAAATTATGTCAAGGGGCAGCTGGGTAGCTCAGTGGAGTGAGAGTCAGGCCTAGAGACAGGAGGTCCTACTCGGCCTCAGCCACTTCCCAGCTGTGTGACCCTGGGCAAGTCACTTGACCCCCATTGCCCACCCTTACCAATCTTCCACCTATGAGACAATACACCGAAGTACAAGGGTTTAAAAAAAAATTATGTCAATTCTCACAAAGGATTTTTTCTGAGTATCTGGTAGGGTCTAGATATATTCCATTTAAATCTTTTGTGGTGGTAATAGAACTTCCTCCAATAATATATACAGGACTAAAGTGTTATAATCTAGATGGTGAAAATTAACATAGTTGGCTATAGAATTTCTGGCAGATCTGTTTCATCTCTCATCTGTTTGTTGTCTTAGTTTCATTTTGAATCGATATAGATTAGCTTAATTTTACAGAAACTTCCTACAAATTCATCTTCCCTTCTACCAATCTTGAATGTTTTTCAATCCATAAATTTCCAATATTCTCCTCTATAGTGTTTTTAAAAATGAGTTATATTCTAAATCAACATTTCTCTATGGCACCATACCTATCTCCTTGGCAAGGAGATCAAGTGTTTGCTATGGTGATTTCTGGATTCTTCTTTATGTCAGTAAACTTCTATAATAAAATGGTAATAATTGAACTGGTTAAGCTGGCACTAAGGAATAGGAAATAACTTTGTATGGATTCTGATCTTTATCTTAATTAATCTGACTGTATACAAAAAGCTGTTGAGAAATGATTTTCACATTGATAACTAGTCATTTCTTTCCTGGCAAAGTACCTAGTTCCATTTTAATAATGCTTATGACACCCACTTTTTCTGACTCCTTAAGAAAACATTGATGATATAATTAGAAGTTGCTAAACAACATCAAACATTTGATCTCTTTCATTATGTGCTGCTGAACTATATCTTCCAACCTATTTTGCACTGTTTTCCCTATGCTCACCTTTGCATTGAATTCAATGACTCTATTTATATGTTGAATTCAGTTAGTAAAATGAGAATTTTTCTCACTCTTCATCCCTTTCAATAGATATTTGTGGCATCACCAAGAGTTATATCCTTGGTAATCTTTTTGGCTATATTCATCATAAGCATGAGCCATTTTGGGTGAAATGTCCTCTTATATTCTGATTAAACTTACATAGAAATATCAAGTGACAAAATTTAATTCTTACAAAAACATCTATTTACTCTATGATAAATAAGTCACATCTCTCAAAAAAAACCCAAGAAGCATTAATTAAGTGCTTACTATATTGCAGGAACTGGGATGAACACTAGGAATAGAAATAAAAGCAAAAAGAAAGACATTTCCTGCCTGCCTTCAGGGACCTTATATTCTATTGAAGGAAGACAGAACATAAAATGAAGCTGGAAATGTAAGCTGGGACAGTAAGAACATTTGAATTTTGGTGGACTCTGAATGGCAGTCTGTTGAGAAATGAAGAGGTAGCTGGTCTGGGCTCTCTCCTTATAGAATCTAGGAAGATCCATCTACTCAGAGGTTGGGACCCTAGAGGACTAATTAGCAATAGTTAAATTCGGTCAGGAGGAAAAATTAGGCTAGGAATGATTTTGTGGAATGAGGCTTAATTAAAGAAAACAATTAATGTAGTCATTCTATGAAAGGAACTATAGGGTGGTAGATAGTGGACTGCCCATGTAATGCTGAGTCTTGAGTATGGATTCTGCCACAGATACCCAAGAGCTTTATGATCATGAGCAAGTAATGACCTCTGACAATCTTAATTTCCTTATCTACAAACAAAAGAAAGAAAAGAATGTTTCAGGGAGATTAGCACCCCCATAAGGTCCATCCTGATTTGTTTCAAATTTTTTACCCTATAGATCAGCATGTATTTTTAAGGTTAGGTTAACTTTTTTTCTTTGGGTTCATTCTCTTTTCTTTCCTTGGTGGAAATAGAAAATAACTGATCATAAACCTCACAAAATAGCCATTGATAGTCAATTTCAGTTTCTATTAGTTGTCCCTTAAGTAATTCCCTTGACCTTTGTCCACATGACCTTTTTTATTTGATAGCTTTTAATCATTGTTGCCTCATCTTTCTATCATCTGCAATTCCTATGTCATGGAAAACTAGAGACTAAAACCAGATAAAATGTATTAAAAATAAGAGCTCAATCAGTGTTCTATGAAATATAAGGATTATAACTTCATTCTTTATTGTCATAACTTGCTTATATGTGGCCATAAATTATATATAAATAGGCATATTGTACATGTATCTGTATGTATTCACACATGCATTTGTTTGCATGAAGCTGTACATGGCTGACTCCATCTGTAGTTGCTCTGACTATAAGGTCTGTTATATTTGTGTCCAATTAGTCATTTTTCAATTTGCTTTTCCATAAAGGTTCATATTGAATGTCTTACTCTTTTTTCATGAGTCATTTATCTAAATTGCCAGATTTGCTTTAAATTATATTGCTGTGATTGGGTCGTTCCATTGTCCTGCAACAATACTAATGAGGTCAAAGTAGACAGGGAAGGCCATCTCATAGCCATGAACTAAATAAAATCCCAAGAAGTTGCTGGTAACAAAGAAGCCTGAAATAAAGAATGTGGATGATAAATCAACCAACAAATATTCCTTAGTTCCTGGGGCACTAAGCATCAGAAAACAGCAAGGAATATGGAGCCCAGAGACGTCTACAGAATTTATGACTTCAGAATGACTCAAGACCAAACTTTATACCAAAAATCTCACTATGGAAACACTTGAGAAAATGAAGAACACCCAAGAGATAAGAGCCCTACACTGGACAACAGCATTCCCTGATTAGTGTAAATGCTAAAGGGATGCAAAGTACTAGAAGAAATTTTCTCTGACCTCAATGAGCTTGCAATTTAATTGAATGCTTTGAACAACATAGAGGTTTCAATAATGTTAGAGCAAATTATTGAATCGGGGTGATAAACCCCAGACATTATAATAATATATATTAACAATTAACATCATAGGTATGCTGTTAAACTTGTCATACAGAGATTGCAACAGAAATTCAAAGGAGACATCTATTCCAGTTGCAGAAGGGATAGTATTAGAAATGGACCTTGAAGGATGGATAGGATTTGGATAGCCAAAAAGATGAGAGGAATCCATTGAGTATATGGAGAATCATATCTACAAATGGATAGGAGTGAGACAAGTTTAAGGCTTGTCCTTGGGATAATAAATGGACCAGATTGGCTGACCCAATGAACTTATGCTGAGAAATAGGAAAGGATAACCCTAGAAAGATTAGATAGTTTGATTATTATATATTAATATTATGATATAATATTGCATATTAATATTAATAAGATTATTGTTACTATTGTTTTATGTGAATATATTTATATCACCCTGTAGGGCTTTAAAAGGTTTAAAATATATCACCTCATTTAATTCTCACATTTAATTCTTCCAATAATCTATCGATTCACTTTATGATACATAAGCAAATCATATTAAAAAAAAACAGGCAGTAATTATTTACTATAGGGCATTACCATTTTGTCTGTTTTACAGATGAGGAAACAGAGGTACAGACTACATAACGAGCTCAGGGACATAAAGCTAGTTAGTGTCTGAGAAGAGATTCCAGTTCATGTCTTCCTGATTCACTGTCCGCCATTTTATCCACTAAGTTATGTTCCCTTCAAGGGGTAAATTATAACATGCCTTTGGTGCCATGTTAAGGAGTTGTGAAAGCTCTAGATAAAAATCCATGCCAACTGATCCACTAATTATACATTTAAAACCCAAGCCTTGTTAAAAAATGAGCAGCAGAATTGTGTATATATGTTGGACAGTACAACAGGGACTCCATATTTGTGGCTGACACATTCCAAGATCTACTGTGGATGGCTGAAATTCAAGATATAAGTGCATTTCTGCTGTTAACTATGGGTAACTCAATCAGAGAATTCCCAAATCAGTGGATATGACAAATCTTGTGTTATTACTTTTGTGCTTTGGGGCCATTTTTATAGTATATTAAGTGTATGTGATTAGTATATTAAGTGTATATTAAGTGTATAATATAGTAAGTGCATATTATGGTATATTAAGTGTATATTATGGTATATTAAGTGTATATTATAGTATAATAAGAGCATATTATTAGTGTATTAATTGTATATTAATATATTGTATATTAAGTGTATATTATAGTATATCAAGGGTATATTATTAGTGTATTAAGTGTATAGTAAATTAAGTGTATATTATTGTATGTTAAGTATATATTATAGTATACTAAGTATATATTATTAGTGTATTACATATATTAAGCATATAATATATGAAGTATATATTATAGTATATTAAGTATTTTGATTTTTTTCTTAAACCAAGGCATTGTGACAATGTTACAATGAATGCAATCAGAGAGAACTGAAGGAAAGTTTCATATGGGAGCACAGGAATGGTCACAAAGGGAGTTGACTCATGAACTAGGCTAGTAGATTCACCATGTTATAGCCTTTACTTAGCAGGCAATTTGAATCTCATTAAGCTTCTTTTTTATTTTCTAGAATTTTCCAATTTTTTTCCTTTTCCTTCTTGTGGTTAACTGCAGGTAACTGAATGGCAGATACTTGGGCACAAGTACATGTTATCTTTCAGACACATCATACACACCATGTTGTTATCTGAAAATGTAATGATACTGCCATTTTGATCATCTAAGCTATTAATAAAATGGATTATAAAAGAACTTTGGTTCCATATGTTTTCCAAGGTTAGTTCTAGAACAGTGATGATTTTTTCTTAGGATAAGAATGCTTTTATTTCAAAGAGAGAAAAACATAAAGAAAAACCCCACAAATACCCCCCAAAAAAATACAGCAATGCTTTTTATGGTAGCAAAAAACTGAAAAAGGCTAGGTACCCTTCATGAACAAATGACTAAATAAATTGTGACACTTGAGTAGAATAGAATATTGCTTCACTTTAAGAAATAATTATTATGAAAGTTCAGAGAAGAATGGGACAGTTTATATAAACTGAAGCATAGTGAAAAAATTAGAGCAAAGGAAGTAAGTTACATAATGACTATAACAACGTAAACTAAAAGAATAAAAACCTGTTTGCCACTCAGCACAATTCAATAGAATCAATATTTATCAAATACATCTTTATTAAGTTTCGACTATGTGCCAGGCATTGAGCTGAGTATTACGGATACAAATAAAAAAGAAGGAAGACAGCCTCCTCCCTCCAAGGGCTTATGATCTTATGGGGGGAAACAACACCTAGAAAGATGCTGAAAAGGTGGTAGAGGTCCATGGTGATAGTGGAGTTGGAGCCAGTACAGCTGATGGGAAATGAAGCATTGGCTGAAAAGAAGACCAAGAATGGAATTTCTTTCAAGGGAGATTTTGACAAAAGTGTCTTGCTTTTTTCTCCAGTCTTCCAATTAGATGTATACTGATGAAATATGAATTCCAAAGTTGAAACAATATCCATGACACAGGCTATGTTTCCAGGTAATGAGTGTATAAGTGGGAAGGGAGATGACGATGGTAGAGTGTGAATACTATACACACCTGCTACTGCAGGTGCTACTACATACTTTTTCAGATTCAGTTGATGTGTTTTTGGTTTTATTGACTTTTTCCTCATTTTAAATTTTAATTATTTGCTACAAGGAATGGCTCCATGTGGAGGAAATAAAAAGAGGATAGATTACAAAATAAAAGGGATATATAAACAAAAGATTTCAATAAAAATTTTTAAAGAATAATAACACTTTTGAAACTTGTTCTTAATATTTCCATAATTCCAGAAATCATGATCCTGGAAACTCTCCCTACCTACCATTAATTCCAGATGGAAGTGTTCTGGTAAATGTTTAACAAATGGCTCTCTGAAAAACAATGTGCATATGACACAATATTTAATTTAATGTACACTATTAACATTTTCTCCATAAGTTTCTTAAGTCTACTACATAATCAAAAACCAAATAAAAAAATCACTCCAGGATTTGTAGCATTTACGAATTTATGGGTTGCAAATATTCAACCTAATGATTACACAATCGGCTCTTGCAAGCTGGTATAAGCTGGTAAATTTCTTTCTTTTCCTGAATTTCATATTTTGCATGATACCAGAAAAAAAAATTTTCAATTGTCAAAATGGCTGATCATTTGGGCTAAATAACCATAGCTCCACCTCTTTCTCCTGCTAGATAAAGAAATGCTTCTCTAATGTTTGAATACTACTGTTTATTTGGGTGAGGTAAATAAAGATTATTTCATAATCTTCTCCCAACAAAACAAAACTCATTGTCATGCAGTTATGGTGTTGGGACCCATGGCTATTTCATTAATTCCCATTGATTTCCTGGATTGTGAAACTCTCCACAGTATCCAGAAGCTGAGAAGTGAGTCAGTGTTTTTCTACTTAAATTCCAAGTCACCAGTTTGAGGAACTCCCCACTCTGGCACACTCCCCCAACACTTTTTGGATAATATTTCCTTCTGAAATGCTCCATGTGTTGCTCAGCATTTTATGATTCAAATGAGATCCTGTCAAGCATGCTTCACATAAAGCCTTCTATTACCATTCCTGAGGTTTTACTGCAGAGGAATTGAAAAGTGATTTCAGCTGAATGGAGGACTACCGATATTTCCATCCATCAGGATATCAGTATTTGTGAAATAACTGGCAAATGACCAGGGTTGGCAGGATCATAAGTCAATGGTTTGGTAACTAGCACAGGTGAAAGAGTAGAAAAGTTAGACAAGATTTTTACATAGGGTAGAGAGTGTTGGCATTTTCCTAAGAAACTCAAAGCTATTTCTTTTTAATGAACTGTACAAGTACGTGAATGACACATTACCTATAATCACATTAGAAAAATTGGAGTTGGGGGCAGGGTTAGTAGAATGTAAATGCAATATGAATTTATAATGTGATAAGGTACCAAAATAAATATTAATATGATCTTATAATGTATTAGGAAAGGCAACATGTCCGGGACTAAGGAGGTGATGGTTCTGCTATTTTCTACCTATGTCAGAACACCTGGAATTAAGTTCCACACACACTACACTACCTTTTAGCAAGCACACTGGAAAACTTGAGCATGCCCACATAAGGATGAACAGGATGGTAAGGGAACTCAAAAGGAAATTCAAGGCACTATGGAGTAGTAGGCAGAGCACAAGACTTGAATAAGGAAGATCTGGTTAAATTCTATTTCAGAATTTACTGTCACTTACCCTTCCTGGACTCATTTTCCTCATCTATATAATGAGAGAATTGGACTCAAAGATCTCTAGCCCAATTCCAATTCAAAATGCACAATTCTATGAACAGGCTATAGAAAGATTAATTAGAGAGAATGCAAGTGTAGAAGAAAATAGTAAAGAAGGACAGGAAAAGGTCTCCAAATATTTGAATGAGTGTGCAAGAGTAATTCAACTTTTTTCTGCTTGAATCCAGAGGACAGGAGATGGATATATAAGTTGTAGAAAAATAGATTTAGTTTCAATGTCAAGAATAAAATTCCTCTAAAAATAATAAACACTATATATCATCAACAATATATACCATCAACAAGCATCATATGCAATAGGGATAAATTAGAAGCCTTCCCAGTAAGATCAGGCATGAAACAAGGATGCCCATTATCACCTCTATTATTTAACAATGTACTAGGAACACTAGTAGTAGCAATTAGAGAAGAAAAAGAAATTGAAGGCATTAAAATAGGCAATGAGGAGACTAAGCTATCACTCTTTGTAGATGATATGATGGTATACTTAAAAATACTAGAGAATCAACTAAAAAGCTAGTAAAAATAATCAACAACTTTAGAAAAGTTGCAGGATACAAAATAAATGCACATAAATCATCAGCATTTCTATATATTTCCAACACATCACAGCAGCTAGAGGTAGAAAGAGAAATGCCATTTCACCCTAGACAATATAAAATACTTTAGGAATCTATCTACCAAAATAAACACAGGAATTATACGAAAACAACTACAAAACACTTTCCAAACAATTAAAACTAGATCTAAACAACTGGAAAAACATAGATTGCTTATGGGTAGGATGAGCTCACATAATAAAAATGACCATTCTACCCAAATTAATTCATGTATTTAGTGCCATACCTATCAAACTACCAAAAAACGTCTTTACTGAATTAGAAAAAACTATAACAAAGTTCATTTGGAATAACAAAAGATCAAGAATATCAAGGGAAATAATGAAAAAAATGTGAAGGAAGGGGGCCTAGCAGTACCAGATATTAAACTATACTATAAAGCAGCAGTCATCAAAACAATATGGTACTGGCTAAGAGACAGAAGGGAGGATCAGTGGAATAGACTTGGGGTAAGTGACATCAGCAAGACAGTGTATGATTAAACCCAAAGAGCCCAACTTTTGGGACAAAAATCCACTATTTGACAAAAACTGTTGGGAAAATTAGGAAACAATATGGGAGAGATTAGGTTTAGACCAACATCTCACACCTTACACCAAGATAAATTCAGAATGGGTGAATGACCTGAATATAAAGAGGGAAACTATAAATAAATTAAGTGAACACAGAATAGTATACTTGTCATATCTCTGGGAAAGGAAAGTTTTTAAAACCAAGCAAGAGTTAGAGAAAATTACAAAATGTAAAATAAATTATTTTGATTATACTAAATTAAAAAACTTTTGTACAAACAAAAACAATGCAACCAAAATCAGAAGGGAAACAACAAATTGGGAAAAAATCTTTATAATAAAAAATTCTGACAGGGGTCTAATTACTCAAATATGCAAGGAGTTAAATCAATTGTATAAAAAATCAAGCCATTCCTCAATTGATAAATGGGCAAGGGAAATGAATAGGCAATTTTCAGATAAAGAAATCAAAACTATTAATAACACATGGGAAAGTGTTCTAAATTTCTAGTAATTAGAGAAATGCAAATCAAAACAACTCTGAGGTATCCACCTCACTCCTAGCAGATTGGCTAAAATGAAAGAAGGGGAGAGTAATGAATGTTGGAAGGGATGTGGCAAAATTGGGACATTAATGCATTGCTAGTGGAGTTGTGAACTGATCCAACCATTCTGGATGGAAATTTGGAACTATGCTCAAAGGGCTATAAAGGATTGCCTGCTCTTTGATCCAGCCATACCATTGCTGGGTTTGTACCCCAAAGAGATCATAGATAAATAGACTTGTACGAAAATATTCATAGCTGCGCTTTTTGTGGTGGCAAAAAACTGGAAAACGAAGGTATGCCCTTCTAGTGGGGAATGGCTGAACAAATTGTGGTATGTGGTGGTGGTGGAATATTATTGCACTAAAAGGAATAATAAACTGGAGGAATTCCATGTGAACTGGAAAGACCTGCAGGAATTGAAGCAGAGTGAAAGGAGCAGAGCCAAAAGAACATTGTACACAGAGACCAATACACTGTGGTAAAATAGAATGTAATGGACTTCTGTACTAGCAGCAATGCAATGATCCAGAACAATTCCAAGGGATTTATGGAAAAGAACACCTTCAGAGGAAGAACTACAGGAGAGAAAACACAGAAGAAAAGCAACTGCTTGAACACATGGGTTGAGACGGACATGATTGGGGATGTAGACTCAAAACTACCACACTAATGCAACTAACAACAATTTGGAAATAAGTCTTGATAGATGACAAAAGTTAAAACCAGTGGAAATGTGCATCAGCTATTGGGGGGGAGAGGTCGGGGAGGGGTGAAGGGGAAAATAAGAGCATGAATCATGTAACCATGATAACTTTTCTAAAAAATAAAAATTATTTTAGAAAAAGAATAAATTCCTAACAAAGATATCTCAAAGGAGCAGTTGGGTACCTTGGTTGGAGATCTAATCAATTGAGGGATTCCTTCCTTCAGAGTGCTTTTCCACCTATCCATTAGTGTTTTTAATTTTGCAACTGATCAATGTTCTCCTAAAAGTCTGCCACCCAGGGCTCACACAATGTGCTCAGAATTTCACATTTTTATCTCAATATGACAAGACTTCAAACAATGAACTCTGTTTCTGCCATCCCTCACTTCTGCCATTTAAAAAGCCCACCTTCTCTTCCTATCATAAAACCCTTTGATGGTATAGTTTCTTCTACTATTCTTTAGGGTTCCCACTCAAACCTATCATTCTCTCCTCTATAGATCATCTTTAGTTCTTCAAAGGCAGCATGTTCCATGTTTTGCTGTCATTTAACAATATGATCAGTATGTTTGTTTGGGGTCTTTGCTTTGGTTGGAAGCTCAGAGAGAGTAAAAGAAGTATTCAGTTTCCCAGCACCAATTCCAGCTTTTCTCCCCTCATTCATTTTTTCATCCAGTTTATTATCTATCCATATCATATCCTTCAAATATTTATTCTGTTGGTTTAACTCTAGAGAGTTTTCTTCAGAAGGCATGTTGAAAGCTAGAAAATTCGACTTTCTTCAGCCACTTGGTTTCTCCTTTTTTGTAGTGAAAAGCCAAATTCCATGGAGTGATTAATGATTTCTTTCAGGAGGCTTCACAATATTCTAATCTTTTAATTGCAAATACAATGACTTTTTATCAGTCTTTATCCTTATGGACCTCACTGCACCATTTCACACTGCTGACCAACTCACCCCTGAATATTCTCTCATATCTGGAAATTTCATGACATTGCTTCTCAGTTTCCCTTGCTAGTTTATTATTTATATATAGTTCATTATTACATAGTTCATTATTATTGTGCTATATTCAAGACCTGTGAATGTGCCCAAAGACTCTATCCTGATACCTCTTCTTTCTGTCTAACCTCTCTCATTTTGTGACCTCATTAGTTCCTATGAGTTTAGTTATCTCTATGTAGATATCCATCAAATGTATACAACCAGGAAAGTCTCTCTAACACTCCAATTCCTCATCAAAAACATTTTGAACCAGACGTCCTATAGGCAGTTTAAAAACAGAATTCATTATCTTTGGAATTTAAAGATCTTCACAATTTGGTCCAACTTGCCTCTCTGGCCTCATTATACATCGCCTCCCTTCCTATACTCTATAAATTAGAATTCTCTCTGTTCTTCACACAACATTCTACTTTCCTTATGCCTTATATACATTTATTCCTTACCTCTGACATTTGAAATCCCTGTTTTCCCTTAAGATTCAGCTTGCAAGTTATTTTTCTACATGAATACTTTTTTATGCCCTACGAGAGGCTAGTGTCCTCCTTTCCCAAAGAGTTTTCTATTCACTTGGTATATACTCTATAAATACTTGCCTATAAAATTGGGACAGTAATGCATTGCTGGTGGAGTTGTGAATTAATCCAACCATTCTAGAAGGCAATTTGGAATTATGTTCAAAGGGCTTTAACAGAATACATACCTTTTGATCCAGCAATATCACTACTAGATTTGTTTCCCAAAGATATAAAAAAATGATGATGGACATGTTTGTACAAAAATATTTGTAGTTGCTCTTTTTGTGGTAGCAAAAAAATTGGACAATGGCGGGGTATTCCTGGATTGGGGAATGGCTGAACAAATTGTGTTATATGATGGTGATGGAATACTATTATGCTATAAGGAATGATAAACTGGTTGATTTCTTTAAGAACTGGAAAGACCTCCATGAACTGATGTGGAGTGAAATAAGCAGAACCAGGAGAACATTGTACACAGTAATAATCCAGGACATTTCTGAGACTTGTGAAAAATAATACTATCGACAGCTAGAGAAAGAACTGTTGGAGTAGAAATGCAGAAGAAAACATGAATTATCACTTGTTTACGTGGGGATATAACTTGGGGTTTTGATTTTAAAAGAGTCTTCTTACAAAAACAAATAATATGGAAATGTTTTGAGTGATAATACATGTATAACTCTGTGGAATTGCTTATCAACTCCTATAAGGGGGAAGAGAGACAACATGAATCATGTAACCATGGGAAAAAAAATACTTAAATTGTTTAAAAAAAAAAACCTGCCCACATACCTACTATCTCTTTCTTTGGAATGTATGCTCCCCCTTAAGTGTAGTTATGGTTTCACTTCTGCCTTTGTGTCCCTATAACACCTAGCACTTTCTAGATCTTTAGTAGTTTTTTGCAAATTGATTGATTGATTGCCTCATAGGCTGTGACATGCTATTGAAGGGCTGGTTGTTTTTGCTTAAGCTTTTGTTGTTCTTATAAAGGAAACCTCATTTAGAAGGAAGAGATCTGGAATATCTGGAAATTGTCTTGTAAAAACAAAAGTAATGAATACAGCTTTAAAGGTAATTGCTAAATATAAATACTATATTTCTTAAGCAAAGTTAGTGATTTGCCTGTTAAGTCTCTAAAAGTATGTATATTTTTAAACTACCATATAAATGAGCTCTTATTTTGCACTGAATAATGTTGCATCTTCTACACTTAACAATAATGAACACTTATCTTTGTCGTGGTGACTCTGAAGCAAAGCTGACTTTTTTACTCAAAGAAAGATTCATCCTATGTTCACTTTACTGTGTGTAGTTAGGAAATAATATATTTCTTTATTCTGAAAGGATCTGCAGTAATAAATTATTATTTACCAATATGATGGGAAATTTTTATAGAACAGGGATCCGGGAGAATTCAATTATGTCCAAATATCTCTTTTCTTGATTATTTCCATTAATCAAAGATTGTAAGCATGAAATCATTGGCAGTGGTACGGTTCAATCCAATCTCAAGGGCACCAAATGGATCCCTAGAGTTTGATTTTCCAAACAAAAACTGAAATCTTCAGAAGGCAAAAAACTGTATCATAAAGAGAAAATAATCATTGGAGATGTACTTTTCTACTCTCTGTCACTACAACTTTCAGTACAGTCAGAAAATACCTTCAGTGCCTTCAATTCATATATCAATAGACAAGTAACAATAAAAGTGACTTAATTATTGTTATTATTTACTACCCTGAGACAAATTACAACCTTAGAAGATGGTTTTCATGAGTGAAATATGTATATATATATACATATATATATATATGTATGTATACATATATATAGAGAGAATATATATACTATAATGTATATATAGATATTCACACACATACACACGTGTGTGTGTGTGTGTGTGTGTGTGTGTGTGTGTGTATAAAACTGGTAGCTGAAATGTCCTCCGGCAGCAGACAAACAGTTCATCACTTGGCCATGGCTCAGAGCCTTTCTAACTCAGTAGAAAATGACAAAGCCTGGACTCTGCTAGATCTTTCAAGATCCCAGGGCACCTCCCATACTCTGATTTGACATGGCAGGAGATTTTTAATGCAGGCCTTAAGCTATATTAGCAACAAAATCAGATATTTTTCACCCATTTTGGCACCTAAGCACCTAAAGTTCCTAAAATCCGAGTCTTGCCTCACATAAACTAAATTTAAGCTAAGGTCTAATTGTCTCCCTGTGGATTTGCTCCAGGAAAACCTAGTATGCTTATGGAATAAATCTTGTCTCACTTTCCTCAAAGGCATTCGATGTGTTATTTGCATATCAGGTAAAGAATAGCATTTTTTTCGATTCTAAAAAAAATCAAAATATGCAAAGAACTCAGAGGTACCCATAAAAAGATACCAGAAAGACTGGTATGACTCTAATAGCCCCACATATTCCCTCAGATAGGCAAGCTTTGGATATTTGTGGGAAGCCTTCTAACCCATAGTCTTATGGTCTCCCCCTCAGATGCATAGTGCCACCTTGTGTTTTGGATAAAGATACTTTGAGAACAAACAATTCCCTTTGTGTTGTGCTTACATTGTCTAAATAACGGAGATGCTCTAAATGGGCATTTTACAAGCATTTCGTGAATCTTACCCTTTCTCCAAGGAGCACATTGCACCTAGGAATGTTCTCCCTTTAGGTCTGATCCCTGAATTCACAAACTTGGGAATTCTCAAACTGGCTTTACCTATGAACCAAATCTCTAAACTTTTGCTTCTCAGAAAAACCTCTATTCCTGGACAGAAATGGGTAGACTCTCATTTCACATTGCCTAGGGAATTCTAAATTTCCATTTATACTCATAAGCCCCTACAAAACACACAATGTAAGGATACATGAACATTGTCTATTAACTACCTCTTAAATTGAGTGCAAGTATCTATTTCTGCCACAAGCTATTATCAATTATTCCTGGGGTAGAAGGAATAAAATGCACATGAACACAGGTCTCCACTCATACCCCAGAATACATTTCAACTCTGCTACACAGGGATCTATCTTCTTAACAAGAAAAAAAGAATGAGAGAGAGACAGAGAAAGAGAGAGACAGAGACAGAGACAGAGAGAGGAAGAGGGAGAGAGAGATGGAGAGAGAAAGAGAGAGAGATGGAGAAAGAGAGAGAGAGAAAGAAAGAGAGAAATGTTCAAACATAAAGACAAGAGAGACATAGAAAGAGAAAAAGATACAGATGTAGAGACTCATAAACGTAAAGTGTCAGCTCCTCCAACACATCTGTCTCCCTGAGCATCCATCTATCAATCATCTTGAGTTCTCCATGACCTATCAACTGAGAAGGGTCCTTAGATGACTCCAAAGATGACGAGGTTTTCCAGACTCAATTAGTCACTCCTCATATGACTTGTTGATTAATGGACTGACAGACATGCAGTCCAGTAATAGGCCTATCCTCAAAGTCTTCTCATCTGGAAGCTGGGAGAAGATGCTTTATTATATTGTCTTTGCATACCCAGCACCCAGCTCATTGCACCGGGTGTATAGCATATGCTTAATAAATTGTAAAATTATTTTTTCTGCATTGATGGATTGATTGATAAGACACTGATAAGGCCCCATGGAACTTACGCATCAAGAACTTAGGAGAAGCTGGCTGAGAAGATAACTAGATACTACAGTGACTACAATATCCAGCTTTAAGTCAGGAGGACTGGAGTTCCAATTTTGACTCATAAACTTACTGTTTCTTACTTAGCAAGCCACTTAATCTCTATGTGCCTCAGCTTCCTTATCTGTAGAATTGGGGGGGGGCATAATAGTACTATATATGGTTGTTATGTGGATTAAATGGAAAGATATAATTATTATTATCCTCACATAACAGAGGCACATAGAAGGAAGGTGGTGGTATACGGATGATATTAGAAATTAATGCACTTATAAACTTCACTTCAAATATATAAACTGAAGATACTTTGTAAGCACAACAAGCAGAGTATTAAATCCGTTTAATTAATCAATAACCAATTCATTCTCTATTATTTTATAGGGGAGAAAATCATATTAAAGGCAGAAAAACTATGAATCCCAGATTTAGCACCAGAAGAAGCTATAGAGGTCTGGTGCAACCCCTTTCATTTTGCAGATGAAAAACTGATGTCAAATGGGGGCGAATTATTGTAGTGACTGGCTCAAGAAATAAGAGACAGTATGGGGACTCAAACCTTAGTCCTCTGGTCCCAGATTCAGCTCTCTTTCCACTAGTTTATATGAATCCACAAAAAACATATTTTGTCTCATGTGTCAAAGTGATGCTTTCTGTCATCATCATCATCACCATTTATTAGTCTCCCAAACACTCTCTCTCTCTCTCTCTCTCTCTCTCTCTCTCTCTCTCTCTCTCTCTCTCTCTCTCTCTCTCTCT